>NW_026844326.1:9675081-10275081 GCF_029955315.1 Cylas formicarius | reverse complement strand
AAATTCAAACAAAGTTGCATCAATTGGGTTACTTTCTGTTAGATATGGCTTTTATAAGGTGGTACCTACGTAAATGTCTTGAAAACGTCTAAAATGTAAGTAGAAAAAAGGGAGACGTTATCCCGAAAATACTCGAAATCGTCTTGAATGTGCCGACATAAAAGAGTTAATGAAATGAAAGCAATTCGACAGTGTTATCAGGATCGTCGAGAAAACGGAGCTCCCTTTTTTACTTCCAGAGAGTAATAAGGACCGCAAATATTTAAAATGTTGCATGATATTGAAAAACCTCGTTATTCTGATTTTTAGCGTACCCGAGATAATACTTTTGAGTTGGAGGTAATCTATTTATTTATCCATTTGCGAATTAATGATATTTGACACTCGTAATTTATCTGCAAAACATATACCTACAAATGTAGACAGGAATACATATTTTCAGCCTAATTCTATCCTCTATTAAAACGTTTTTGCAGAAGTTTTTAAAATATTATTATCTTTTGATAAGAATGCTTAATTAGAATTAAAAAATAAATTCGGACGAACTTTGACATCTTCCCCAATTTTGACATTTTCATATGATTTTTTCAGCAATGTTGACTTGTTTGAATCCAAACTTCACCATGAGGCGGCACTCAATGTAATATAAAAATGTAAACAGTTACGACTTAAAATTGGCTATCATTTGTTTAAAATACTGGTTTCAACCTGGTTGTGTTGGGTAAATAGTCACTTTTGTATGTAGTGATCGACAAATTACTTTGGTGATCGAGAAATTATTTTTTTAAAGCCGCAAATATATTTTTTGTAAATTTAACGAGTATTAACAGCAAAAATGTTGAGCTAATATTACAACAATATTTCGAAACCATTAATTTTTACCATCCTAGTGAATATGCAAGAGTTGGAATTAACTTGAAATTTCCAATAAAGATTAAAAAAAAAATGTGAAGCCAACAAACAAAATTCAAACTATCTATACTGCAATCCTATCTTTTAATTATAAAAATAGCAACTAATACTTATTTTTTATTGGGCAGAAAAGGATCACTTAGTTTTATAACAACGAATTTAAAAAAAAGACACATATTCAACACTTTATGATGTATCTGGGTATCTGAACCATTAGACATTTCACTACGCAATAATTGTGTATCATCCCCTGTACCGTCATGAAAAACACTGCGAGACTATAAAAAACAGGCGGCATCTTTTGAAGTGACTCTGGAAATAGATTTAGAATGATCCGATGTTATATATATTCTGTAAATTTTATTAGTGCCCATTAAATGTACTAATTTTTGAATAAAATTTATTACTGAAAAATTTAATTTAAAAATAATTTTCCAACCACATCCAACAATAAAAGATTGCAAATAAAAAGTGTGTAGCCCAAGAAACCATAAAACAATAACATGCATAAATTATAGAACCATCAACTAAATCTATAGTTTAGGCTTCAAAATAATATCAGTCAGGCATTAAAGTAATGTTAGGTTAGTTTTATGTAATAGTACAGTGACTTTACAGCTTTTGTGTTCCATTAGCAACCCCTGTACTAATACATGTTCTAAAAATCTAAGACTCTTGTCCCTAAGGAGACCTACATTGCTTAAAACCATTTAAAAGTGCAAATTTTCTTTTCTAATCCTTATGGAACTGAGAAAATCTGCTTAAAAATTTTGCCTTTCTTTGGAGTTACCAAATAGCATAAAAACATATTTGTTTGTTCTCAGAAATAAATAATGCTTCATGGTAATATTTTTTTTTAATTATGAAATTTCCTCCATCGTAAACGAGTCATAAAGTAAACTATTGAATATCCATTTACTAGTTCTAATATGTAATCTGGTGGCGCAAGGGACGGAAACTACTGGCCTAAGTGAAAAGTGCTACACTGCAGCCTCAAATATCATATGCATAAGGTTGGTCCCTCCAATGAGGGACCACCACTGACGAGTGTCAGTTGCGCGTGTTGCCCAGCAGTTTGAAGAATCAGGTCCTCAAAATTGGTTGCCGAAATCCTTAGGTTTGAGGATCTGAGCACAGACTAAATCTGATGGGGGAGTAAATACTTGCGTGCGTGCCACAAAAGATCACCAGGTCGCAGCATCCTGCAGCCCAAATCCTGCTATCCTACCCTACATTTCTTTTGAAAACTCGACGACATTCTCGATATAGCAAAAGATACAAATAGGTTTCATTAACCCATAAACCTTAGAGATACTAATAGATTGTCGAACATGTCACTGAAAATTTTCTTTATTTCTTGTTTCCACAACGCTTTAAGCAGGTGTGTAAACAAAAAATTAAGACAATATCTTATCATTTCTACTGAATTTTTGTCTACTATCTTCAAGCAAATCTTAATTTCTTGTGGCTTGGAGTATAATTTCGTTTGCTAGAAACGTATAGACACATTTAATATTTTGCAAAACTGCTATTTTTCGTTTAGACATAACACCATGAACTGAAGTGAAGTGAACAGCTAAATAAAATTATATATTATATATTTAATATTTCAATTTTTTCGTGAACCGAATATAGGTATTTGGAGATAAGGGGATAGCAGGTCTTATAGGGTACACCCTTTTAACTAATTTAAAAATCTCGGAAGTTATTCGCTGAATTGGAAAAAAACTCCACGTTTCACATATTGAGAGAGCCGTATTTTATGCCATTAATCACTGGAATTTATCCCGGATCATAAATCATTCCGGCACAGTACGCAGCCAGGCCCTTATAGATACCATGGTAATATGAATGATGTGACAAATTGAATAAACGTTTGTACTTGTAAATTTATTTGTAACATTAATGCGCTTGTCACTCACACTCATCTACGCAGAAAAGCTAAATTTGTCGCAACCCGTTAATGCGGTTTTAATGACATTTAACCCGCGGTTTGAGCAATTAAGTCGAGACATTATCGGTTATTAAGCATAAAATTTAGTAATAAATGGCACCGCCAAAGAAAGTTTTGATCTCCATTACACCGAGAATAAATGGTTGATTTGAAAGCAATCGAAATAACATTTTTCCAAATTTTTCTGAAAATTTGTATTAGTTTCGAAAAACAAACTTAAAGAAAGCCCATATGTAAAAATTCTGTCTAATAAAAAAATTAAGAGAGCACTGCTTATATTTAGTTTATATTTAATTGTCCTAAATATAACTTTTTTTGATTTTACTATTAAATGTATCTTGTACCACAATATAGAATAAATTTATTTCATTCTATTATATAACCATTTTATGATATTTAGATTTTATTTAAAATTTAAAGGATATTAAAAGGTAGCGTCAAAACTGCCAATGAAGAATAATTTATAAAGAAAATAATCTAATGGGGCAGATATTTACGACGGTAATTATAAAATATACACGGAATTTCACAAAATTGCTATATTTCCATAGCAACCAAGCCCAATATCACAAAGAACTATACAAGATTACCATTTTTTTGAAGTTTTCCTAAAAATATGGAAATTTTTCGCTGTTTTACATTTATACCCTATATAATGTAGAACTTTCTCTAAAAAAATCAACAGAAGCAAATTTAAGCAACTCCTTAGATGTCTCATTTCGTGTACTCAGTTTAGTTATGACACTCATAATAATTTCAATCAATTTAAAAATAAGAAAGGCCGGTATCTGAATCTGTTTCAAAATCTTCTTTACTTCAATTCATTTTTACAAAAACAAAAATGTACAAACGAAATAATATCGAGAACAAAGATTATTACATATAATTATTTATCTAAACTATTCTTCAAGTGAATAAGTTTCTGTTGATTAATTTCACAAAATTTTTTAGACGGTATTGTATCTTAATGCATTTATAATAAGGTCTTTTCCAAGTTATCGAAAGCCTTTCTCTAAAAACGTCTTTGTTCTTCTTTTTTTTGCAATGATCTTATTGTTCTCCTTTATATCAGAAGCACTATCCCAAAATATTATTTGCGTATCATACAACAGATTCAACATTACCACAATAGACAATCCTGAACGCTTTTCGTTTTCATATACCTGCCGATTACTTATTTTTTACATAAACCTTGCACATAAACATATGTTACATTATGCTCTATATAATCAACAATCACGATAAGTGGACTTTGTTTCATTCAAAATAAAATCACTTAGAAATTAGAAATTAGATCCTTAAAAAAAGTTAAGAAATTTCTAGCCAGTATTTTCTAAAATTTCCTATTTCATAGGTTTGTTTCCATTATAGTTCCTTAAAGGGGGTTCAGACGAAACATAACCTCAAAACACAACCGCCCCCCTCGTAAAAGTCGGCGTTTAACAAAGGACGGATTCCGGGTTCAATCCTCGGTAGCGAAAAAAAGAAAGGTGAATCATCACGGTTTTTTGAGGTTATGTTCGTCGGAACTTCCTACAACGGGCCCCACAAGCAACAGGGACGCGGGGGAAAAGCCCACATGCATCGTGGGCGGAGCACACCCTAAAAGGATTGAGGCCCCACTTCGGTGGCAGAGCACCCCCTAGCGGTTGGCCCCCGCGGGGGGCAAGGGAGGCGATGGTGTTTTGAGGTTATGTTTCGCAACTATTCATTATGGACAATGATAAGCTGCTTTCTATTGAACAATTATATTATCCGGTTGAATGCTTTATCTCCAATACTATATCTCATCATTTTATCCAACAAAATTTCATGGACTAAGGGACTAGGCAATCAAAGGCCTTACTCCAATCTAAAAATAAACCTATACCTAGGCTTCTTTTCCCAAATTGGAAAAGGCCAGTACTAATTGATCTATTTTTCAAATATTGGGAGTTCAAAAATAATTGACATTTGTATTGAAAGCAAAAACAATAACAATTTGGGAAATAAACAGGAACGAAAGAGAAAGAAAACTATAACTCACTTGTGAAGATTATTAACGGTAAATATCCCATCTAAAGAAACAAAACGTCGGCGACTGTAGATGGGAAAAATTCTCTCAGCTCACAAATTAAATATGCAGCACACATATTTTCTTAAAATGTTCTGAGATGCAATAAGTGAAAGCAAAATACCAGAGAGTGATCACCCAACTGGCAATTTGATAACAACAACAACCTTATGTATGAACTGAAAAAAATATACATATCGCGCACAATCCAAACATTTGAAACGAGTCTCCGATTGATGTCAAAATAAACCTTTTGTTGAAAATATTTATTCAGCCTGCGAATTCTTACTCCAAACTTATGGACATACGTAATGGAAAATCTAATAGAGCAATGGCAGGCATAATTTTCCATTCATGAATGGTCAATCAATGTAGTTTGAAGTTTAAAATACAGTCTGTCAATAAAGTTAAAGTATTTTGTTATAACCAAATCGAACACAATATAAAATTAGCACCAAATAGGACTTACGTATTGGGGACGTTCCTCATCGTTCTGTGTCGCAAAAAAATAACCACCAGGGTTCCATTGCCGACGACACCGACCACCAATATTAAAAAGAACAGTACTGGAACGAAATAAGTTTCTGGTCTTTGGTTATAAGGAATGTACGACGGTAGTAGACTGTCGTTATCATTAAACAAAGTATTGTTTTCGACGGCGGTCACTTCGGGAAAATTTTGGTTTAAAGACGTGGCGGTGACACTCAAGTTCATGTCGGTTGAACGAAGCTGAACGGCTATCTCAAGTTTTCCTTGCTTCCGGCGGGAGGCAATTATCCGGATGACAATGGCTCATTTTCGCGCAAGTGTAGTTTTCGACCGGAATCTGGAAAGAATAATGGAATGTAATTAAGCAAAATTTTTAATTTCTGAAATGGCAATAGTTTTCGAGCTTTTTGTTCTACGGCGGAGTTAAAAGTTATACAATTTACTTCCAAAATTAAAATAATAAAAATAATAATAATAATAAAACTGTAGCAAAAATGAGAGCATAAAACAATTTAAAATGTACTCACTCAAAAAAGGTGGTTCAATTCATTAATTAAAATTAACAAGTTTCTCTAAAACAGTGCTTAACTAAAAACACATTTTTATTTATAAATCTCGCTTTTTATGATATATGTTGCTGAATAACATAATATAATTGTTCCAAAATTCACAAAAATATAATTGTCCCTATGGGTTACACTACTATTGTAAATAATATACTTGTTTAATAAATGCATTGCTATTTTTCTCTCTTGTTTATTTTTTATAACAAATACAATTTCTCAAATATTTCTTTTTAAATACTAAATTAAAAGTTCAAAATTGACCACTGGAAAATAACAGACTCTTAGAAATCTGAAATTTAAAAATGAGGCTTACTTTCATTAATTTTTAATGTGAGGAAAAAGGCAATCTAAAAAACCTTCTTTTTAATGAAACTTCCCACAATAAAAACGCCTCTGCTATTCTGTTAAAAAAGTTTAGCAAAGGAGGTCCGAGTTTTGAAATATTTATAAATATACTTGTTATAATTGTTAAAAATTAATACTGGCGAAAACAAAAATATGAGTGTGTTTATTACTTCATTTTTATGATAAAAAACATGCCATTATTATTAAGCGAAATAAGTTTTAGAATACCTATTATACGTACCAAATCTGTAGCACGGAGGGCTTATAGCAATGCGATGACATGTTACCTTAGTTTTTGGAGGATATGAATGTATGAAGGTATGAGTATTGAAGCTTGAAAAATATTTTAGATAACATTGATATTAATATTGAAAAAGCAGTATACAATGCTTTGAAAGTAACAAAAACCATATGCATTATAAATTGAAACAACAAAAGTACAAATATTAGGTTTGGTACTGAGAGAAAAATAAAATAATAAAACCCACATATGCACCACTTTACACCCATAACAAAAACTATGATATATTGTTCTGGTAGGAGATCTGAAATAAATGATAATTTAAAATTTTTATTGGATCAATGAAAAGAGAATAGAAAGAAACAATAACAGAATAAAAAACTTATTATTGACTTAATGTTAGGGGTAGTTGAATTTTTCTCAATAATAATTTTGTTCAAATATGCTTTTTGTATATTTTGTTCAATATTCACTTCTAATAGTATATATAGTGATTAACAAAGAGTAAAAAACTATTAGAAATTTCACTCTGATATGCCTTACGAACGACTCTCGTAAAACACACTTAAATTTTCGAGTATATTTAAAACAGAGCCCTTATTTTCTGCAGACCGATGCAATTATTTATTTGAATTTTTAAACTCGGACCATTAGCAGGAACACTCAGCCATAAAGGATTATCAAGGGTATTGCTGACCTGAATAATGAATAATTGTGACTACGCCGGCGTCCCTAATCTGTTTTTATTACTATTTTATAAATCTGATGCCAGTATCATTTCCGTATTGATGTGATTTACGCTACAGCTGAACTACAAATGTTCGATTCTCGATATTTGAAAATGTGTAAAATCCACACGAAGAAGAAGATTGTGTGAAAGTTAAAATTGTAATATCTAGAAGTATCTATTGTTTAAATGAACGTAGACTCAACATTCCCTGAAATCTACAAGATTAACATGGTGATTGACAGTAATGGATCCAAGAAATTCACCACCGTCACCATTTGACTAAGTCTCGAAATAGTCTGCGTTGTATTTGCTTTCTCAATCTGAAACGTTTCCTATATGTAGAGAACAAAATCAGTATTTTGACTGTCTTTTGTTACTTTTGTGAATGTGGTCTTTAACCAGCAGAGTTAATGTATGGCAGAAAAATTTAGTCCTTTCTTCTAATGTTGTCAGAAAACCTAAATGATTTAGTAAATTTAAATTCATTTAAGGGGAAGGAAGGTAGTTCTAAAGGTAACAGTGTGATTTTAAAACAGGATATTATGTCTGGGTAACATATCTGAGCATTTCGGGCTGTGTTTATCGAATATATTGGTGGCATTTAATTCTTGCATAGTATTGTAGAGAAAAAAGTAACTTTTAAATTTTAAAACTGATAACAAACCTGATAGTGACTGAAATAATGTCGGAATTATTCATCTGATATTGTCGAATCTTAGTATAACAGTGTCTTGAGTTCATCCATACCAGATATGTCTTTAGAAATAAACTCACCTCTTTCTCTAGAGAGAGGTAAAAAATACTTAATACTTTAAATGTTTTGTAAATATTGTAATTGTATAAAATTTGTAAATATTTTAATTTAAAAGGGAAGATATTATATCAGTGTTAAGTCAGCCTGAAGTTGATTTGATAAACATCCTGTTGGTGTCAGATACCAAGAAACAAATCTTCTCCGATGGATATACAAAACAGGTATTATACTGAATTGCTCTAAATAGATAATCGTGTATAATATCTAGAAGTATCTATTGTTTAAAAGAAGCCCAAACTCAACATATACAAACTTGTGATATATTAAAGAAGTTAATAATAATAAACAAGTCCAGGTTTTTAGTTGAATCACAAATTTAAAGGCTGACATCATAAGATGTCATTGGGACATAAAAGATGTTCAATTTATTCATTCTATTTTATTCGTTTTACTGTAGTGTTTTTTTTTTGTTCCAGACATTGGTTCAGTAGAAATATATACAAGCCCCTATTATAATACGAAAAATATAGAATACAATATATATTTATCATGGTAAGTAATATTTATTTTAAAGTTAAAAGGCTTTTTAATTCATAGTGTTTCTATAAGTTATTGCATATCTTCGTTGTTCCAACACTTATTATAATTTGCAGTACACTGTTGTAAGCTCTCGATACTTGTAACCATTGAAGAGCCAAGTGGAAAAGTATTTTTTAACTTTTTTTGTTTTTGGGAGTTATTTTTATAATTTTTGCCTTAACGTAATACATCTCTGAATTTGCGTAGCTCTTTTTGTATATAATATAGTAATTCAGTTTCCTCAAAACACTTTATTTAAAAAGAAATATGGTTTGTAGCGGTCAGGTGTGTGGTATCAGAAAATTATTTTTATTACTTTATTTTGTGACACTTATCCTTTAAGCACGAAATGTCGACCGAAGTATGTTATAATAATCAGCGAGTTTCATGATAACTTTTGAAAAGCGACCAATCAACAAATAATGCCAAAACCTACCGTTATGTTGTAGATTATTAAATCTGAATTAATATGCAGAGAGATTAGTTGTTTATAAAAAAACTGAGCGCCTTGTATAGATGGAAGTTATATAATACAAAAGATGACTGAAAAATAAAAATAAATTGAATTGAAAAGGAGGTCACGCCTTACAGTTGAGGTATTTTTTGGTTACATCTACCTTTTTTTTTAATTAATTAACGTTGAAACTCATCGAAACTGCTTTGGAATAGGGGACTCTAAGCGTGTCTCATCTTTAAAGTAAACAGATTCGGACGGTAGGTATACTGTCGATTCTATCCGGAACTTTGCCGAAACCTCAATTTAAAGCTTAATCAAACGCGTTCGAGGTTTAATTAAAATAATCTCGGTCGATCATCCAAAAATTATGAGTTTCTTGCGATGATGGCGGTCCTTGCGCGTGGGAGAGAAAATTGGATAACGAGGTCCTATTGGGAATTATTTCATTTTAACATTAATGAGTAGCAGTAGTGTTGTAAATATTTAGCAATGTCGGAGCGCGATGAATCATTGACGAAATGGGTTTCCAATTTATCGCAGAGGTAAGGTGAATATTTTATCATAGGGCTTGCCTTTGTTGGAACATTGTCGTCGGAATAGGGCACGACATCTTTCAATAACGGTGTTAATGTGTCCTAAGGGTTATCGAAGCCATAGCAATAAAACTTCACAGCGGCAACCTTAGCTGGTACTACAGCATTATTTAAGAGATCCTTCTCTTATGAGGTTGCGAAACTGAGTTACGTAATAGCTTTATGAAGCCTACATGTGAAACCTTAAAAAAGAGACTTAAGGATTATATGATGGATTTGGACTTTCTTCGTTAATAATTGAGTAATTTATATTATTATTAATACATTAGAGATAATTAATTGAACACTGCTATTTGATTATGGTATATTATATATATATATATATATATATATATATATATATATATATATATATATATATATATATATATATATATATATATATATATATATATATATATATATATATATATATATATATATATATATATATATATATATATATATATATATATATATATATATATATATATATATATATATATATATATATATATATATATATATATATATATATATATATATATATATATATATATTTATATATATATATATATATATATATATATATATATATATATATATTTACAGGGTGGCTCATAGTAAATTTCACTATTTAAACGCGCCTTGTACATCCAACTTAATATTTGTGGGGGGGTTAGCGCTGGCAATGTGTGGCGGCTGCGTGCGGATTATTAGTCAACATGGAGCAGTGGTCAAAAGAGCAACAAGCGTTTATGGTCGAAGCGTTCTTTAAATCGAACGATTCGTACGTTACAATATTCGGCGTTTACGTGATGCTCCGTCAAACAATTTATTGAAATCGTGGGTTAAAAGATTCAGACAAAGTGGTACAGTGGCAAATCAGAAGCGTCTCGGTCAACAGAGGTCCATCAGAACGCCAGAGAATATTGAGATTGTGCGATGTGCTGCGACTGAACATCCGAGGCGCTCAATTCGAAAACATGGCCAGGCCCTGAATATTCATCGCTCAAGTGTGCAACGGATTTTAAGCAAAGACTTACGGTTCCATCCCTACAAAATTCAATTGGTGCGGTTTCTAAAGCCCACAGACTACGAATTACGAAAAAATTATTGTGAGGCAATGATGAATATGTTTTGGAAGGAAGGAGGATTCGACATCATTTTATTCAGTGATGAGGCTCACTTCCATCTGGAGGGGTATGTTAACAAACAAAACTGTCGCTTTTGGAGTCCCGACAACCCCAAAGAAAAGCATGAAAGGTAAGCAAGAAGGTAACAGTTTGGTGTGCCATGTCAGCTACTGGAATAATTGGGCCCTACTTTTTTGAAGTTGCCCATGGTCGCTCTGTAACGGTAACAAGTCAAAGGTATACTGCAATGCTCCACCAATTTTTGACTCCAGCTCTTCAAAAGTTTCCTGGCTATAACCCCAATTTGACCTGGTTTCAACAAGATGGGGCGACGGCACACACAGCAGCAGTATCAATGGACGCTGTACGTGAATTGTTTCCAGGAACTGTTATTTCAAAATTTGGGGACATCTCTTTTCCTCCAAGATCGCCCGATCTTACGCCTCTAGATTTTTTTTTGTGGGGATATTTGAAGAGTATCGTCTATACTGATCCACCAGCCACTACGGACCAATTAAGACGCAACATTTGAGAGGCTATTGCCGACATTCCTATTGAAATGTGTCAGTGGGTCTTTCAACATTTAAGAGCATCATTGGAGGAGTGTTATCTAAGGGGTGGTCGATATTTCGACAACATTGTGTTTAAAAAATAAAATCCGCATTTCTGTACTTTCAAAATTTATTATTAAAATTATGCCAACACTTTTTATTCCGTTTTTATAACATGTTAAAAAGGGAAATTTACTCTGAGTCACCCTGTATATATATATATATATATATATATATATATATATATATATATATATATATATATATATATATATATATATATATATATATATATATATATATATATATATATATATATATATGATGACACTATACTCCGGGATATCATCCGTTCGCTCGTTGAACTCCGACTGGAATCCTGCATCCGACTGGAATCCTGCAAATCCTGCATCCGACTGGAATCCTGCAGACGTTTCGCCAAAATCTCACTTGGCATCTTCAATGCTCGCGCTCCGAAAACACTTCGAACACGCGCGAGCATTGAAGATGCCAAGTGAGATTTTGGCGAAACGTCTGCAGGATTCCAGTCGGATGCAGGATTTGCAGGATTCCAGTCGGATGCAGGATTCCAGTCGGAGTTCAACGAGCGAACGGATGATATCCCGGAGTATAGTGTCATCACATTTTTCCATCCGTGAATCAATACGTGAGAATATATATATATATATATATATATATATATATATATATATATATATATATATATATATATATACGTGCGTCCTTGCTCCACTAGTTGTTGAACAATTTTCGTTACTTTAGCAATTGGTTAAACGGCTTGTGGAAGCTTGAAAATAATATTATTATTATTAGGGACCTGTGTAATAGGTGCTATGTGTTTTCTGAGTCTGGAAGAGGTTAATGGTGGAGGTTTTTGTAGCCCACTCAGTTCTATTTACTTTCGTATAGCAGTACACCCATCTATCCATCTTGATGAATTTGGGAATCTAAAAAAATATGTATTTTCAGAACCAAATCATTCAGGACTATTTGTTCTGATCTTGTAAATAGTTTGATAAAACTGTTGCCATGTTTTCGGTAACATAATACTTGCAGGCCTACTTTAATGTTGAAAACATATCGGTATAATCACCAGCTTTCTAATTTCTAACAAAAATATTGCACATTCTCGCAATTTATTAGAGGTCTGGTGTAGACTGCGCTCCCTGCTATTTTTTTTTGAGGAGATGTTCTCCATGGCGTGCTATCAAAATGCCATTAATGGCTGTGTTTGTTATGTCGTCTGAAATCATTTTGCTAAATATTTCGTTCGTTACTGACATCTTGTTAAATGTTTGCCATACGTTTTTGGAAGCAGCATAAGCACTTGATTTACTCAAATTTCGAGTAAACTTTTCAGAGTCTACACGTAAAATTTTATCAAATGAATTGATTGGTTGGATAATGTTCTCCTTTAATGGTGGTTCAGTCAATGTATACAGAATTTGATAATTTTGCGCATTGTCATATATGTTTGATGCATCGCTTTCCAAACGAGTTATTTGACTACTTAAATCAAAATTTAGGTTTGATACAACATTACGCCAATTTGATTAGTTGTTTTGTGCGTCACGTTCAAAATGGGTTGTATGGGAATTTAAATTGGATATGTAATTTAAATTTGATGCACCTTTATTCAACTCTGATACATATTTATTTGGAATGACCATTTCCAATAAATTCTAACATATTTAAATATGAGGCCCGGTATGCCAAATTTGATAAATCCGCATTTACATACATCGTTATCAAAACTGCATATGTAAATCATTTAATAATTTAGCAATGAGTAAACATATAGCGAAATTCTATCATACAGATAAATTGGTTAAGGCTTTCGCGGCCCGTTGATAAGCTATTATCTTCATTCGGGTTTAAAGGCCGTCGTCGATTGGAATTACTTCCTAGCGTTTCGCTAGGACGAGTGGCGAGCTTCTTCAGAGGTCCTTCCATCTCCGATGTTGGACGTAGACTGACGATTTCTCCTGCGCAGGTTGTATTTATGCCGATTGGTGGAAGGCGGGGCTTGTTCCGCTTCGGTTGGTCTCGGGATATCGATCGGTGCTGCTCGGGCGTTCCTAAGGATCGGGTTCTAGATTTGCTTGAGTCTAAGAGTCTCCTCCTTTCGGTTGAAATTGAAACACAATTTCACTGCGTAGCCTGAACACGGATGAGGGTATCATCATATTCCCAGCGGACAAAGGAAACGCAACCGTTTTTCTGAAGACCGAGGAGTACGAAAGGAAGATTGAGGAACTCTTGGACCCGGGAAGCTACAAACCCCTGAAAAAGGATCCGACGCAAGTTAGACTACGTCTTACCAACCGGCTCATCAAGTCATCATCACTGTCAGAAGAAATCAAGAAGCGCATTGTGAGGACGGAGACTGTTCCACCAAGGCTCTATGGACTACCTAAGATACACAAAGATGATGTCCCGTTAAGACCAATAGTTAGCGCACCCGGATCACCAACGTATTACTTTGCTAAACACTTGGCAGAGTATTGAAAAGACACGACATCAAAACAATCTTTAAGCCTACAAAGAAGATCCAGCAGACCATCAGGTCAGCGAAGGACAAGAGGGGCTCACTTTCAGCTGCGGGAGTCTACCGCATTCCGTATTCATGCGGAAAGGTCTACATCGGAACTACCAAGAGGTCAATGGGAACGAGACTTAAGGAGCATAAAGCAAGCTGCAGGCTAGGACATACAGAGAAGTCTGCAGTGGCTGAACACGCACTGGTCAGCGGGAAACACAGGATACACTTTGAGAGCTGAAAGTTACTAGCATCGGTCAACGGCTATCACAACAGACTAGTCAGGGAAGCCATTGAGATACAAAAACACCCACACAATTTCAACCGAAAGGAGGAGACCCTTAGACTCAAGCAAATCTAGAACCCGATCCTTAGGAACGCCCGAGCAGCACCAATCGATATCCCGAGACCAACCGAAGCGGAACAAGCCCCGCCTTCCACCAATCGGCATAAATACAACCTGCGCAGGAGAAATCGTCAGTCTACGTCCAACATCGGAGATGGAAGGACCTCTGAAGAAGCTCGCCACTCGTGCTAGCGAAACGTTAGGAAGTAATTCCAATCGACGACGGCCTTTAAACCCGAATGAAGATAATAGCCTATCATACAGGTTTACTCATCGATTGATGTTAGATAAAGAAAAAAAATTATTTATAAAACAAAAACCTCTACACATTTCATAGCTTTTCCAAAATGCAATTGTTATAGAAATGTTCGAATTCTTTTTTTTTAAGTCTCACATTCACAGTAGCTGCTGGAATGTTATATGGGATATCACATGAAGAAGTTCTACACATAATAGAAAATAGACAAATGATATATATAGAATATAATTTTGCAAAAAATTTTTAGTTTTTGTCCAACCAAAACTAAATAATCAAAAAAATTATTTGCGAACAAAAGTAAAATTTTTTTAGCCTTATGAATCATTCTGAAAGTTCTGCCTACACACTTCATCGCCCTTAACCTAACACATCCTCGCAAAATATGGCACAAAAATATACTGGAACATTCAAATCGGCGTTGCCAAATTTTGGGAGAATAAAAGTCGAAATATTATCTAATTGCCACATAATACAGATTTTATCTACTTTCGATTCAAACTTTCTCCGGTGCGCCTCCTAGCGTTGAAGCGGCACCCACTTTCGGGTGCCACAACGTTATGTATGGTGCCACATGAACAGCTTTTATGATGGACAGTGTTTTCGGAGCGCGAGCATTGAAGATGCCATCATAAAAGCTTCAATGCTCGCGCTCCGAAAACACTGTGTTCGAAATTATATATATAGGTGTGCTGACTTTCGCCAAATATTATATTATTATATTCTGTTATGCCGGTCCACCAATATCCAAAGAGGAAATAAACACTTGCATTTTCTATCTACTAAAATTAAAGTTAATTTAGAAACCTTGGAAATATTATTTTAAATTTGTTTAAAATTTGAAAGTAATAACTCGGTTACCTGATTTTTAATACCAACCAAGAATTTTTTTTCTTTTGAAGTAAGCTTATAGCTTATTTTTATATACTTTATAATAACATGAAATTCATTTGGGTAATTTAGGATTTTTTGGAATATTTTCGACTGTACTAATTCTGCAATTAAACAAATACACTTACCAGAGATACGAGCTTCTTTTTTTTAATTTTAATAAAAATGTAAAATTGGTAATTGCGAACATGAACATATCCAAATAAACCTTCAGAGATGAAAATGAAATTAGGCTATATGTCTCTTTTTTAAGGAACCTGTTATACCAGAAACTACTTTTATCAGTTGATGTATTTTGGTAATTGGCTAGTTCGCAATTTGGAGGTTTTCCTATGGGAAACCTATTTTTATTGAAGCTATAAAGATAAATTTTACACATTAGTTTAGTGTTTTAAATAGAAAACTTAAAAAAAAACAGTATAGTCAAATTTTTAAAAGCACCTGTAGTTTTTGAGGAGGAGTAGAAAAATTGGCGGCTATAAAAATTTTTGATTTCAACTTTTAACAAAAATAAAAACGCGCTATTAAAATTGAATTAAATTGAGTTCAAATTTTAATTTTAAATTCGAATCTGGATTTTTTGTTGCTTAATTGATACCCATGATACCCGTGATGGTTCAATTTAAGTTTTATATTCACAATGCCATCACTACCAAAAGTATTATCCTTTGGATATTTGATAATGAGGGTACTCCTATATTTTTCATTGTTTTGTTTTGTGACGATCTGATAATAAAATTATTATGAATTCTGTTAATATATATTAAGTAGTTTTACCAAACCTAATAAAACGCAACTTTAATTTAATTCAATTTAAATTTTATACTTGCAATGCTTTAACTCCCAAAAATATTATGTTTTAGATTTTTGGTAATGAGGATACGGTTATATTATTTATAATTTTATGTTTTGCGACATCCTAATAATAATTATTATGAATTTTGCTAATATGTATTAAGTGGTCTCATGCTACTATAGAACCCAATAAAACTTAATTTTAAATTATTTCTTAATTTATTCTTGTTAAAAAGGTGGCAAATATCTCAGAAACCACAAACAACGGAACTCACAAGGATACATCGAAAAGGGAGAACCGGTACACAATTTTAAGTTGTATATTCACATACTAGTTTTTCTATATACCGAATTCACTATTAGATTGACAAACACGAGGAAAACCACAGGCGTCGTATTATTCCTGAAAAATTCATGGGAGCTCCTAGAGGACCATTGCATGTAAACATACGAGTATTACTTTATGCGTGTAACCGAATTTGGGAATGCCATACTATAAATTCCTGAATTTTCCCGGAATTCACGCCATAAATATTCCAAGTACGTCCACAATTTTGAAACCCTCGGATTGTTCGGTTCTAAAATTTCCCACATCCAAGCAAGCATATAAAAATTTACGATTTGCGCCATATCTGAAGACCATTAGAATGACGCACTTTATAAAATTGTATCGGTATGGCCTTTTGCTTATCCAAGTTTTGATGATATAGTTTCAAATCTATGTGTAAATTATTACTTACAAAGTGACGTATTAATTCAAACCCTTTTAAGCAAAACAATTTTGAAATTTGCCGGCATTTTATTTTACCACAATGATATCCTGAATTTCAATATAATGTTTACCTCAAATGTATGGCGCCACGTTTGGTTTAGTTTTATATGCTGTCTTTATGGAAAATACTAATATACAGGGTAGCTTTCTACTACAGGTTCTGACCAAGAAAAGGATGTTTTAAAATTTTGTTTGCTTTATTTTTCAAGATAATGTCCATCAACACTGATACATTTCTCATAACTCTAATTGGTTATACCAATTTGAAACATCGATTCCTCAAGCTCCTCAAAATACTGATTTACAGCTTCGATAACTTCTTCGTTGCTCTTAAATCTTTTACCGCCAAGCCATCTTTTGTAGTTAGGAAACAGATAATTGTCGCCGAGGGCTGAGTCTGAAGATTAAGGAGGTTGCGGCATCAATTCAAATTTCAATTCGTGAATTCGTGGCAACTTTTCTTCGCCAAATGAGGTCGGTTAATTTGCACCTCGCGTGTCAAATGTTGTAATAACTCTGCATGGTTTTGACCAGTGATAGTGTTACGATTTTCAATCATATCAATGTATACAATTCCTCTCGCATCCCAAAAAACAGCTGTCATAACCTCATTTTGCAACCCACTGTTTTCATTGTTACTTATTTTCAGGAGTGTAAGGATGAACCCAAGTCTTATCAACAGTTATGAATCGACGCAAAAATTCGTTTCGATTATGCCTAGAAAATGCCAAATTGTCGGTAGAAATGTTTTTTCGCATCAGTTTTTGGTCGAGCGACGTTCAACTGACATCCCACAGGTCTCATCTATTTCATACACTTTCAACCGGCTATCTTTCAACGATATTTGATAGATTTTCTCAATCATTTTGGAAGTTGTGACCTCAACAGGCCGTTCTGAGCGAGGCTTGTCATTTTAATTTCAGAAACCTTCTGCTTAATGGATGAATGTGATGGAGAGGAGTCTCCTAGTGTTAAATCAATCTCTTCTTAAATTTGTTTTGGCGTCAAACCTTACAAATAGAAGCATTTGATGACAGCGCGTAACTTTCCACCCACCCTCATATATAAGAGTATATTTTATCTACTAATTTTAAATACAACAGCTGTTTGTATGAAAGTATTGTAATTCCCTAGTTTCTGAAAGAAAAGGATTGTATGTACATTTGAAATATCCTATAATTAATCCCAATAACTTACATACATAGATAACATTATTTTCTAAGCAGTCCTTGTTAATCATTTTTGATTAGTGGCAAATGCAAAATGAATAATCATCTTCTCAAAATTAAAATTAAGATTTCATTAATCGATTACAGAGTCTCCAAAATTTATCAACAAATTACAGCATTTTCGAAGCTGCAAAAGTTTGTTTTTTATTATATGATCGCACTGTAATCCTGTCCCCTATACCCATTTCCTTTGTTTTCCCGTTATGTCACATTTTCCATCGAAAAGCAATCAAACTCCAACGTTCTTTCTTTAGTTACAATAAAATTGTCTATAGTCTTGGTTTTATTTATGCAAACTGGCGGCCTAGTAACTAGATTTGTAGCTATTGACGACTGTATAAAAGAAATAGTGCAATACTCCTAGTCCTGTACAAATTTGAGATAAACTATTGAATTATGTAAACTTTGCTAATTTAAATCCGTAGGCGTGCATCCCTGGTCCGTTTCGCGAAGATACTAGACACCATTTTTTCAGTGATTGGACCAAAACTATGTCAAATAGAAACAATTATTGTGATGATATCCTTTACAATTATTTTATATTCCTTATTTTTTATGATCCAAGTGTTACATATTTTTGATTAATTATAAAGTAATAAATTCAATGTTCGATTTGATTTCATATTATAATTAAAGTGATTTTTTTCTATTTACCATTTGCATTTTCTTTCCAGAAACAAAACTGTTTCAATGTCTACAAGAAAGTCAGCATTATCAATGAAAAAAGTAGAGTTTTTCATTTTTCTCCGTCTCTAGATAACCGCTTATTAACAGATTAAAATGTTAAAATACATTAGGCATAGTAGAAGTAAAATATTCAACACACCGTGCAATTAGATACAGTGTGTCGTATTTTTATTATGTTGCTTTGTTGGAAAATTTTGACACTGTGTAAACGTAAAATAAATTCTCAAAGTAAAAATGATCCGTATTCAAAAATTTTCAAGTAATCTAAGAAGCTACTTGGATTAAGTAAACATATGGAAACCTGACGCAAACAGTAGTGAATTTTGTCAGAATACAATAATTATAAAATAAATAAATAATATAAGGAGGTTGGTCGTTGTGAGAGACTTATGGAGAAAACTAGCCTCTGTAACTATGCGAAAACTATTGATTTATGTAGAATACATAAGTTTCGATGCATTTGTGACCTTCACACCATGAATATTGATTAAGGACACAATAAAATATCTACGAAAATACGGGTAAATACTAAAGTAAAACGTAAAATGGAATAAACTTCATTTACATTTTATTGCAACGACAAATTGGGCGCATAAAGACGAGTATTTTCGGCAGAAATATATTGCTCTTATCACTTTCCACATTTAACGCATGATTTCGCAGACTGCTTATATAATGTGAGAATCTATTTGCGTTCCTATTTGTTGCCAGTTCAGTTCAAATTGCGAGCACATAAATTTTCAACCACATCTATTGTTTAGAGTTTAAAATGGAAGCGTAGCCAGAGAGCAGGCAACGCACCATTAAATAGACAAAATGTGTTGTGTGTGAATGTATCACGAGGGGTAGCGTTATAAGGCTACGAAGCACGTGACTACTCAAATTATTTACTCGTTGACTAGGTTACTGCGGGAATTCACATACAATTCTGACAGAACAAGCACTAGGAAAAGGCAGTAAGACGTCAAATTAATACGAAAATACGACTTAGCTCTCACAAAACAAGTCTCACAAAAAAGGCAAACGTGCAAACTGGCTGAAACTGTGAACATATGTGGAGGACATGTGTACCAACATAACAAAAAAAAAATTTGGAAGATCTACTATACGTAGCCCGCCCAATTAAAAAAGTCACCTTGATTTTCAACACACCTCGTATTAACACGTATTTGTTTATATTTTTATGTTCATATGTATTAAAAAAATGCAAATATCAAAGTTCTTTGTTGTAAGAAAATTATGGGCGACAGGATGTAAGTGAAACTAATATTAAGAGGTTTTTTTTTTAATTCTCGATAGATTCGCAGAGCATCAGGAGGTACTTTGTGGATTGCTACAATATTATAAAAACAAATTAGCACTTTAGAAGCAAATTTCGGAAATTCGCGCCACTCGCAGCTCGAACTACTATTGCCGGCAATCTCAAAAAATGTAATCTTTGCCAGACCACAAATTAAGTGATATGATAACATTGATGTTTTCTTTTTACATTCGTCCTTAATTTGGATATTTTGGAAAAACTAATTCAAACAATTAAGGCTAAAAACACGTTGCGTATACTTTTTTTATGCACCACTAAAAAACGTCAAAATCCCATCATCCTGTTTTAAATTAACACAAAATATCCCTAGTTTTCGGCCACAATATCACTTGCAGCAGCAAGATTTTTTATGGAACGTTTGTCACTCTAATGCTTCATGTATTTTCTTTGTTTTATTTTAAATTGAGAATTATTTGCTCATTGAGATGATAACATCGACCATATTCTTGATTAAATGTGTCTTTGTAGCCTGACATTCGGTAACAGTGTTCAATATTACCTAAGGATGCGTAGACGCTCGCGCCCTCAACGATCGAACTTACTCGATGGTTTGCTGCTTGTAAAGTTTGATCACTCACTTTGGAAACTCTTATCGAATTCTAATCAATTTAAAATCGCACGGGGACCGCCTGATATATTAAGTACTTTAGTTGCCAACATACCAAGCTTTAAAAACTTCGCTGATGGAAAATAAATAGCCCGGTAAAGGATTTGACGTATAGACGGACCGTCGAAGGAAAACTTTGTAACGCTACACGGTGAAATCCCGGATAAAAATAAGAAATGCCGACCTTGGAAATTCATTATATTGATTATATCCTACCCTAGTTAGTCAGTTGGTCACTATGTCAGTTCAACTTTGGCACTTTTGAAATATTTCGTGTCTTAATACAAGAAAATACATAAATTCTAAATTTGTAATGACAGAAAAATTGCAATGATAGTTTGCCATAAATCCCGTATTTCGGTTTTCAAGACCTGTACAACTCGAATCTTTCCTAAATCAGAAGACCAGTTTATTGGAAGTAATGTCACACCGGCATTGCTTACAGGTAGTAGTTTATCAGAATAATACCTATAGTAACACTTAGACAAGAGTATTTTATCAAGGAAACTTCCACAGGCTACTGTAATACTATTTACAAAACTTCTGCATTCCTCTTGCATCGGTTGTTGTTGAGTCGAACTTGCTGACGTTTCGCCAATCATCCCGTTGGTTTCTTCAGAACTTAACTGAACCTGTTTCGGGTGTTTGGCGAAATCTTGCTTGAGAGGGGAGGAGCTAATTGAGGGGCATAAACATAAACAAGCGCAAAAGCAGAAAGTTAGAAGAACACCGACTGAAACTGGTAAGATTACTCTGTAAACTGGCCTTTTTGTTGCGTTCTAGAGCCGGTCCATAACAGTATCCCTAATTTTCTTAAAATATCCCATCATGTCAAAACCTCATCAGCTTATAAATTTCTTCAAAAATCTAGTTTTACTTTACTTCAAAAAATAAGTCATCGTACCCGTAAAGATATAGACAAAATCTGTGTCTACATCTTCAAATCCTAGTTCGATACACTTTCAAACATGAAAGACGACAAAGCTGAAATTGTGCGTTTATCCTCAACCCGGAATCTCATTCAAAATTTTGATATATCATCCGGTGAATCAAAATCTTCTCAACTAACAAACGCTGTGGTAAATGTATCATCGCACTTACTTTTGGACACAAAAAATCAGTTCTTGCTAAAGGTTCCAACTTCGTCCCTGCCACACGTATTATTCCGAAAGAGGAAATCATTTCAAATGTCGAGTCTATCCTAAAAAAACTTCCATCACAAGCAGTTAATGAAATTCGATTTGGAACGAATCAGGAAAAGATTCAAGATATTCTTACAGATGGATGATATTGTCGACGTAAAAACGATCCTTAAATCTGTTGATAAGGCTTCTTTTCACTCAGACTCCGTGAAAAAGTCTGTCACCCCTCATGGCTCTAAAATGCCTCGTTTCTACTGACGGACTAAGATTCACAAACCAGTATTACCCGTTCGACCTATTATCAGCACTATTGGTTCTCCAACAAAATATCTAGCAAGAATTTTTCCGATCGGGTTAATCGCTTTGGAGAAAATAATATTTTTGTGGAAGCCAAAATAAACCAAAAAATTTTTTCAACTTTTTTTAAGAAATACTTTGCGATGCTTGATTACAACCCACTTCTAAGGTTTGAGTGCGGGTATGGACTTCTACTTGCCTGCCAAATCTGAAGACCATAGGTTCAAATTTAGGATACTTACCACATTTTTTAATATAGAACAAAATATAGCGAAATTATGGAAACGCTACGTCGATGATACTTTCGTTATTTGTCCTCATGGTCAAGAATCCCTAGTAGATTTTCTTAGACATTTAAACTCTAAACCATTACCATTGAATTAGAAACTAACAATAATCTCCCATTCTTAGATATTCTTATCATTAGAAAATTGCCACATCATTATCCGGCCCAAAAATCATCGGTTATCAACTCTCTTACTTAGGAAGCTGTAAAACTTTTTCAGCACGGGTCAGTGAACGCAAAATTAAAACAGCTTAGATCTGCTCTTCTCTCTAATAATTTCCACATTCAAGATATTAAGCGTTCCATCCCAAAATACCACTTAATTTAATACTACACCTATGGAAGACGGCCAACACCACTGAGTTTTAGACCTGACCTGAATTACACCTGACCTATTACAATAAAAAACGCAGCATAATGTTGTTATTTTATTCTGTTGTCATCTTATTCTTATCTTATTCACTCTTATCTGACTAAATTCTTTCTACAAATCTTGAAAGTTACAATTCTAGCTATTCCTAGAGGTAACTGAATTCTAAAAATATTTTAAAAGAAGTGCCTCCGCGTACTTCCATTTTCAAACTATATCAATAGTTTTATTTAATGCGTCAACAACCTGCGTGAATTTGCGGTCTTGCTGAAATATATTTTCAAAAATATTGGATGAAGATAAACAAAATCCACTTTTTTTTTTCGTTTCAGAAAACAAAGCTTCATAAATTAAAACAAATAATTTTCCACTTTGTCCAAACAATATGTATTAGGGACCATATTATAACTACCACCAAATCTGGTTATGGCAATGTACTCAACTGCAGGATAGACTGGATATTTTCCATTGCAGTTTTAGTGACATTTAGAAATACTTTTGACATTTAGTTTTAATAGTATCATTTGGAGATATGAACTTTTTGTCATTTAATATTGCCCTGGTTGCTTCTTCTGTAATGAATTATAAGAAATAAATAAATAATCCATTGGAAATTCTGGACCAGAGAGTAGAAAAAAAATTGGTTTCAGCGTGAATATTTAAGTTGATTCAATTTTGCATCAATCTGGTTCTAACGTTGTTTGCTAGTCTGTTAATAGTGACGTGTAAAATTAGTCAATATGTTTTAATACTTTTAAATATAATAACAAAAAAACAACAGTTTAAAAAAAAGAAAATGGCGGAATATTGTTATAGGTCATTTGCTACTATTCTTTCCAAACGATTTGTACTAAAACAACAATATTTTTATAATCTGGAGACGAATTCGTCAATAATAATTTCATTTTTTGGTTAAGAAATAAAATTTTCGGTACTTGTTTGGATAATATTTCTTTCATTTTTTATTGCGAGGTATGTTACAAAAAGAAAAGGTTTCATTAAAATTCGTGAACTGCTTATACATGGTTAGTTTGAAAGATATATCAAAGGAAGTAGCAGCGTGACTATTTAGCTGTAAAAATAAAATCTGACATAAAATCGGCGATTCTGGCAATATTTATATATGCCTGGTTTCAAAATTGGATTGAAATAATAAATATCATAGACACAAAAGTGGAAAATTTAGTTTATTGGGTGTCGAAAGAGAAATTTATTGTGATATAGGTAACATTTTGTCATGTCATTATGTGGAAATCTTTGCAGTATTTTTTGTTACTAATAAAGAAAGGTCTTGACTCTCCACTTCCAATTACACCATAGAGTAAAATACAACAAAATTGTTTTCCCTGGTAACAATAAATGAAATGAAGTCAAAGACCCGTAGTAGGTCAGCTGCAATCGTAATAATACATTTTATTTTTAATGTTACATAAGGATTATGTTATGTTTAGATAGTTGTCTAAGTTATACGGCTCAAGTTCAACTAAGAGTTTTTTAATTTACCTTTTAAACGCATTGTTATTATTAATTCGTAGGCAGTTTATTAAACAGTTTTACACACATATGCTCAGGAGGCTTTTGTGTGATTTGCAAGCCATTCAAGGGATAGATGTAATATTCTGATCTCGTATTATAATTTTCTGTATTTAATCGTTGGAATAAATGTTTATTTCTGTGGAGGAACATAAGGCATTCAATAATGTATAGATCAGATACTCCCAAATGTTCCATTTGTTTAAATACATTTCAGTACATTTGATTATATTCCATTTTTCTAATTACGCTGATCACTCTTATAATAAGTTTATTAAGGAACGATTCGGATTCATTTATGAGCATATACAGACACTTGTAGCTAATTGGGATATTCGTGTCATCTGCATAACTTATTATTATTTGTCTGGAACTTTCTTTAACCGTCTATTGATTGATTTATGAATATAACAAACTTAATGGGGCCTAAGATACTTCCCTGAGTTACGCCATGGTTATTATATTAAACTTTTGATCTTTCACCCTGTCCATTTTTGTAGACCTTAACGATGTTAGCACGTTGGCTTAGATATGACTTTATCCATTTTAATGCCGAACCTCTTACGCCATATCTGTCTAATTTTGATAACAGTACCTCTCTGTCTAGACGATCATAGGCCTTGAATAGGTCTGGGATTCAAACGTGTAAGAATTGGTTCATTTGTACAAGTCGGTCTCACTTTTAAAATTTGTTAAAGTTTTACACGTAGCAAGTTCAAATATTTTTGAGAATCCTGGAAGCAGACTTATTGGTCTACAGCTGTCAATTTTTTATTAGTTGGGAAAATACCATTTCGAAATGAACTATTAATTAAATAGCTGAATACTTTTTTAATTTCTGCAATCGACGTTTTAATAATACTTGTGGATATTTCATCCACCCCACTCCTATGTTTATATTTCATATCTACCGCTATATGTATTTTCTTTTTTGAAAAGAGTACAATGTTTAATTTTTAATTTAACAATAATCAATAGACATTTTCGAAAAGTAAATTCTATTTTTCCCGAGGCGTTACGTAGTAGTGAAATAATATATTGTTTAGGGAAATGTTTGGATTAAAATTGTTTTTCATTTAATTTATTTCGCTCGTAAAATATTCAAAAGCCCGCGGATTTAATTGCTCTGTTCGGTTAATTTGATTCGATAAGCATTCTAAACAAAACGTAAATGTCGCGCTTTTTCACGTGATAAATTTAATTTGATTTGTTCGCCGGATATCGGTACAATTTTATAGGAATTCGATTTTTTGGATATTGCGGGTCCATTTTGGGAAACTAACCATTTTTGCCGTGTCTTCAGCTCTTTTATGGTTCAATAAAACTAAGGTACACTTTTCGTTCGCAATAAAATTGTAAGTGGTAATCTAACGGAGGCGTATAACAATAAATTAGGCTAGTGTGTGTTTGCAAGAGAAGCGTGTAAACATTTGCCGAATACATACACTATGATACAATTGAACCAAGCAAACGGAGCATACATTGAACTGCAGAACAAACATAACGAAAGTCTAAGTGTTTTTCGATAATTAAACTATCGAGTACCTTTAATTTATGTCAGTTCAGTGGGCGGCCGCCCGACAGACGTCCAACTAAAACACGTAACTCATTCATGTAATTGCTATTGTTGTGACGCAAATACAGGCATTTAGTCAAGAGACAAGTGTTGCCTAAATATGAATGGTTGCTATGGTAACCGCGTAAGGTGGGAGGAAACAATTCTTGCTAGCTGCAATCAAATTGTTAAATTTGACACACTTTTATAGATAATTCAAACCACATCGAGTGTTCTTTGGAAATCTGCACATATATACAGAAGAAGGAAATAAGTGCACCCGCTTATGAAACACTTCTTTTTGTTTGCATACACATAAAATTATACTTAGGAATTCAAACCGCCAAGTGATTTGCAAATTTCACCCAATTGCAGCAGAAACTCTTTTTCACTTTCAAAAAGTCACTTTTATAACCAAAAATAAGCAAAAGCAGACATACTAAAGGACACACACGAATTTGTGGTTAAAAACTTCCCCAAGCTACTGTAATACTATTAACAAATTTTGTGGAGTCCTCCTGCGTTGGTTGTCCATAAATCAAACTTGCTGAAGTTTCGCTATTCATCGCGTTAGCTCGTAAATAATATTACAGTAGCCTATGGAAATTTCTTTGGAAGATTCAGTATACGTTAACAAAATGTCTTGTTAATATTCATTTAAACATTTAATATAAAATAACAAATGTAGTGTTTTTATAACAATAGTGTTTTGTAAGGAAACGCGAAATCCAAAGGATTTGTTTTTAATAGACGAGTGAGTTAAAAAGTTTACCGAACTTGTTGCATACTATACTTTTTCTACGACCGTTAGTTTTTGGGTATATTTTCACAAAACAACGCGAATACATTCACTGACATCGCCGTCAGAACTGACAAACGTTAAAATTCAAGGCGTGGGAAATATCTCCTAAAACATCCGATTACTCCCAAATCTGTGCGGTAAAATCCCGGAAATGTCCGGAGTGGCTCGGATTCATGGGAAACGAAACTGACGTGGTAAAGTGGCGCTTCCTGCACGCTAGATCGGTGAGTAATTAGGTATTTTACAGACGGGAGTAGAAAAATAGTATAACTTATACTTTTGCACGTTAAAATTATAAAAATGCTATTTTCCTAATAATATATTTTGTACTCCTAACCTTAAAGTACCCATCTATCTATGGATAGACTTGAGCCTCGTTAAACACTGCCGCAAGCCACTTCGCCGCACTTTAGTCACGGGCAACGATTATATGTTTTCGATAAATTTAAAACACTGAGGATATTTTGACGTTAGTCAGTTATGATGGTCATGTTACACGTCACCCACTGACTCGCTCCGCCAAACAAAAGTTATGACTAAAGTGACGATTAACACACTTCTTGCTGTCTGTAGCATTCGAGAGACGACAAAACACAACGTCTTCTTACAAGAGGAAAGTCGTAAACTTCCTTCAAAGAAATGCTATAACATTTTGGGAATATTAAGAGACTTTTAAGTGAAGAAACAATTACGTATTTTTGTCATTAAACGCTTTCAAAATGAACAATTTTAAAACACGCAAAATAGATAATAAATGAATAAAATTGGGAATTCTCTTTGGTATGCAAAACGAGAACATGTTTAAAAATTAAATCACCAAAAGCAGTGATGAAAGCCAAGAGTTCCTTCCTCTATTATGACGATTATTATTGGTCATGTACTTCCTCCATCTCCAGGTGGCTTCTGCTGTTTGATTGATGAAATTATAAATAAATTAATTAATTGATAATGATAAATTGTTTTACAAACTTATTTTATTTAGCTTTAATTTGGTTACAAATTTGGGTACATACAACTAGTTCCTTCAACGTTATTAACTATAAGATAAAAAAAAACTGTTACCGAGGAGATGAAAAAATTGGAAATCATAGCTGACCCCCATTATAAAATGTTTACCCTAGTTAAAACGATTTTCCTTTCAATTTGCGGCAGATAAGACAAAAAATAAACTAACTGAACTTCATTAAGGTCAATTTGATTTTTTTGTGGTAACCTGCTTCTACTCTTTCTTATTTTAAAAAACAATAACCGGATTTTATTTTCCTGTTTTTCATAAGGTTAGGTAGGTAGAAACTAGATACAAAGATTTTACCACCGGACAAAATTTGAACCTAATCCAGTCTATATCTACTATATTATTATTATTATTATTATTATTATTATTATTATTATTATTATTATTATTGATTAATGAATTTTTAATAGCACGGCCTGTAGAATATAATGTTTATGTATTCTCTAAAAATTTCTAAATTTATTTAACCGACGATACACATTTAATTTTTTTAGGTTATAATATAGAAATTGCAATAAAATTGTTGATAAATGTGGTTTACAAGTGGAATGTTGTTTTAACAGTAGGA
This sequence comes from Cylas formicarius, assembly GCF_029955315.1. Taxonomy (NCBI): domain Eukaryota; kingdom Metazoa; phylum Arthropoda; class Insecta; order Coleoptera; family Brentidae; genus Cylas; species Cylas formicarius. The sequence goes on along the minus strand of NW_026844326.1, from coordinate 10,246,710 downwards.
AAATTTTGTCAAGTACACCGGTTTATTAGTGTAATGTAATGGTGTTTAAAAAATAGCTGCAGCTTTCGAATATAACACGTAGGTTGCCGTGAAAAAACCAAAAAAAAAAATTATAGATTTTGCCTTTTAATGCTGTCTTGAACTATATAACAGAAACTATCTTAAAGTCATTATAAGTTATTAAAAGACTATAGCTTTGATGAGTCAAGAGGACAGCGTATATTCTAAATTATAAATTCTGGTTCTTTAAGAATATTGATCGCAAATAGCACGAAGCATATGAATTGTCCAAGTGTTAGTAAATTTGAACTACGTGGACCGGAAAGTCTTATTTCGAGAAATTCGTAAGTATGACGACCTGACAGGAATTAGCGCAACGCCAATAAAGATGCAAAAATATTTTTAATACAGTCTGCCTGCATCCTCAGAGACTAGTGTCAGAGCGCAATATAAGTATCGACAGATATACATGCAGTTTCTGTGTCAGACATTTCTCTAATTCGTAAAAACAAATTAAAGTATGGAGCTTTCAAAGTGAGGTTGGGAAATGCGTGGGTTAAGCTGATGGCATTTTCTTATGGGAGTTTCAATTGAGTCGGTATTTTCCTCAAATTAAGTGGCAGGGCAAACTTCTACCTAAGAAACTATACAAAGTGGTCGACAATAAATTTAACTTAACCCTTTAACCCTCTGATGGGGTACATTTAACTATAAAAACTTTTCTAAAACAAACAACTTGGAATTTGGCTTCAAAGTTTTAGCGTCTCAAAAATAATGATTAAGTCAATCCATGTACACTTCCAGAGCTCGATTTAAGACATAGGATCAAATTATGATAATTAAATCATCGAAAAATAATTTATTTGCCTGCTAACGGAAGGAGTTTTTCAGTACCTAGACAGAGGTATTTGAATGTGATCGCAAGTTGTTGTTACCAAAAGATAGGTCGATCTTTTAACTATATACTCATTTGAATTGAACAGTAGAACATTCATTGTGTCACTTTCCATTTCAACACTTTATTTTCAATTTACAAGGTACGAGAGTTAATTTTAATATGAATGAATATTAATATCTTCTTTACTTAGTAGTATATTATGCCACAAGTGCGGTAAACGGCACTTGACTCACAAGTTTATTTGACACGAGCGAATGACGTAAAAAGTTTACCGAACCTCTTGCATACTATACTTTTTCTACGACCGTTTGTTTTTGGGTACATTTTCGCAAAACAACAGGAATACTGACATGACCATCAGAATTGACAAACGTCAAAAGGCGTTGGAAAATATATATATATATATATATATATATATATATATATATATATATATATATATATATATATATATATATATATATAATGTTACATTATATATTATATATTATATTAAGCAACAAGTTTTATAAACTACAATTTAGTTACGAGTATGTTTTGGCAAGAGCGGAAACGAGTGTTTAATAAGCGAGTATCTGAAGGAGAAAACATCCGATCGCTCCCAACCCGTGACTAAAATACACTATTTAAAAGTCATACCTGATCAGTACGGGTATTTCAGCGTATTAAGTAGAGAAAAATATGTTAAATTGTTTTGAAATAGGAACACAGGGCCATACCAGAGAAAATACTCCACCAAACCCAAACCATCAACAACCATCAAACGGAGTTGTATATCCTAGACTATAGAAATAGACTTATTGATAGGATGAGAATTTCAAAGGATTTCTTAGTCCATTATTTTTTAAATTCTATCAATCTAGGAAATTTCTAAGGGATTGTTGGAAGCTATTTTTAGCACCGAATCGAAAATACTAACCAATTTAATATTTCAAAAGTGTATTATTCGCGAACGCGCAAGGAAAAGAAACGCAGCACTTCATAAACAGTTATCTCAGTCAAAGCGAGAGACGTCTCAATGCCAGAAAAAAATGTCCACAACAGGACTCTTTGAACAATGCATATCATTTTAATATAGACATTCTTCCAAAACTGTCTCCCACTAAACCCTAAAAAAATGAATTCGTGATACTAAAATCGGGAAATATGCAGCCATACCAAATAAAATCTTCTCAACAAAATGTACAAACTAGGTCAGAGAAATTACGAGGAAAATATAATTTCATTCGCCCGGGTGAAAAACGTAATTTGATTTGTCACATTGCAAGAGATGTCTCAGAAGACAATCCTAATCGCGTTACTCCCACCTCAAGGTTGACAACGTCACCGAAATTTCTATATGTCGGCATAAATTATGATTTTTTTTTTAATATTTTGATATTTGATATTTGCCTTATCGAGTCAAGACTAATTTTTATGTCTATATCTTAAAGTGTTGCGGCAAGTCATCATCCTGATCATTTGCAAAAGCTTTGTTAAATTAATTTCGGTATTTACCTGATGCGCCATGAGCTGCTTAAATTCTGTCAATGAATTTTGAGCTGTTAACAGATTTATCATGCTAAAAATTTCGAATAAATGAATAAAACTATTGACTGGTTTTAATCCAGTTAAATTGTTTTCTTTGTACTTTTTTTTATTATTTTGCAATTTGCCGTGTTTCTTACATTTTCTTACATTTGAACGTTGAACATTTGAAGTTTAGTTGTTACAATAATCTTGTTGAGCAGTTCCATTTCTGAATGAAACATTGATGAGCAGGTCCCACCAAAAAAATGTATAAAAAGGAAACGCAATAATTTATTTAATGATATCAATTTATATTGACTAAAAATACTATTGTTTGTATATTATATTCCTTTCCCACTCTTTCCCAAGTATCGTTTCTCTATTTGTAGTAAACTGCATTCGTATTTTTTTGTTTCATTTATTATTAAAACATCTTTTTCTCTATGCGTAAAGTAACTCGCTGCTCTTTTCACATTATCCATTTTTGGAATATTGCCAACTGAGGCTCTTTTGTAAAATTTTAAAATGCTACTATGATACTCTAACTGATAGTAAGTTATAAATCAAGTCTTTAAATCTATATTGGTGAACACAGTCCTAAATTTAATAACAATTAATTCAAATTTGAAATTATCTTCATTAAAATATGCATCGACCAACACCTAATGAATTAAAAAATTTCCAAAATTTTTCTGACAAAAACTACATCATAGTACCCAAACCAAACCAGAAACTAAAATAAAGTTACTTTTCTTCAGGGGTCAACGTTTTTTTTTTATTTCATGTATGTTTTGAGTTACCTTTTTGAAATTTGGTGTACTTCGCACTCTTATCACCGTTTTTTATGAATCATGAATTTTAGTAAAAAAGCTCAAAAATGTATTAAAAAAAGTGTGGGTTTGTTACCCTTTGACTAAACATTTTTCCAGACGTTAATATTCTTGTAGTTGGGTTGATGGTTGTTGGTGGTTTGGGTTTGGTGGAGTATTTTCTCTGGTCTGGCCCTGTGTTAATATTTCAAAACAATTTAACATATTTTTGTCTACTTAATACGCTGAAATACCCGTACTGATCAGGCGTGAGTTTTAAACAATGTATTTTAGTCACGGGTTGGGAGCGATCGGATGTTTTCTCCTTCAGATACTCGCTTATTAAACACTCGTTTCCGCTCTTGCCAAAACATACTCGTAACTAAATTGTAGTTTATAAAACTTGTTGCTATATATATATATATATATATATATATATATATATATATATATATATATATATATATATATATATATATATATATATATATATATATATATATATATATATATATATATATATACATATTATTAAAAAATAATGCACTAAGAAATCCTTTGAAATTCTCATCCTATCAATAAGTCTATTTCTATAGTCTAGGATATACAAAAAGACACTTATATGGGTAAAGTTCAATATACTTTTACTGTCAATATACTATAACTGTTTTACCTAATTCATCAATGGCAAAAAAAAGTTATAGGCACTAGAGTGCACAGAAAAACATTTAAAACTAGTAAAACTAACCTTTGCCTGAGAAAGATCTTGTGGCAAGATTATTTCCATTAAATAAATATATGTTGCACTCTCGAAGCAAGTTTAACTGTGTATTTCACAATTTTTTTAATAAGAAATAAAATTCTATGAATTCAATGACTGTGCCTTGTAGTTATTTAAAATCATGTTTACTGAACATTCTCAATTATAAAACAATTAATTTCTTCCCGTATTGTCGTACTCTAAATGTGGCCCGCCCAAGGCATTACATAGCGTGATGTCAGTGTTAATCTCAAAATATGCTGCGGATATTCTCCTAGATCTCTATATTATTCCCTACAAGATATAAATCATTTTCCGTTAATTAAAATTTATTTCATTCAGTCTCCAGGCAAAACTCATCACTTACATGAAAATTATGGAGCATCAAATCTAGGGATCTGGCTAGCATATTCCTTGAACGTATTTTTCCTTAGACTTAATAATAATACAAAACTGTGTTTCTTTCGATTTTGTACAATTTCGTTAAAATGAACACTTTATCACTGAAAAACTATTTTGCAAAACTTAACTTAAAAATACATAAATCAGTAAAATTTTGTATAAAAGTATTTGGTATAGATGGCAACATATATTCAAATAACCCCAATTGTGTTACAATGAACAATTGTGTTATGGATAATTGAATCTACGGTGATTGTTGCCTTGTTAGTTTTTGGGTAATTTTTTCAAAATACTTATCCGTGATCCACCCATGGACACTTTCTGACAGAACAGACAAATGTCAAACTATCATCAGTGGCTAAAATCTACGGCAACATCCAATTGCTCACTAACCCGTGACTCGAGAATCGGAAACACCCAAGGCGGCTTGCAACAGTGGTCAAAATCCTAATGGTGACGTCTTAAAGTGATTCTTTACCCGCCCCTGATCAGTGCATAATTGAAGGAAGTGAAAATATACTTGAGTTTAGATCGTTACTTGAATAAACATTCTTGAACCCCTTCTCGGTTACTCCAGGCAAGGTTAACAGCAAAAATACAAACGAATCTATCGTATTTTAGTTTTGGTCTCAGGTGTAAACACAGTTCGTTAAATTCTTATAACCAAAACATGCTATTCTTGAGTAATTCGGTAATGCTTGTCAACAATGGGCAAATATGTTCACCACGGCCTTGAATAAATATTCAAAACATCAAAACAATATAAAATAATCTTCTTGCATTTGTACACTATGACTCAACATAGCATAGCGTTATACCAAAAACCCTTTAGATGTATTGCTCCCAGTGTCATTAATTCGCTTCCGTCTGAGGGCAGATCAGCTTTGCTAAATAAAAGCATAATTTTTCGACTTTGCCATATGTTGGCAATTCTGTGCCAGACTCATTCTTTCGTTAAACCGATTTTCTTCTCTCCCAGGGACTAAGGCAAAATTGTTTTTGAGGGCAGAGAATATTTTAAAACCATAATCTCTGGTAAAAACATCTCGAAACGATTTGCGCCGGATTTACCGCTACTTGAAATCCGCGGCTCGTATCGGTCAGAGCTCGGCTTTTAATTTTTCAGAAGAGATTTATTCGTGTGGCTATTTTTAAAGTGGTTGAGCGAGGAAACCGAGTCGAAACAAACTTCAATATTTAGTAAAGATTACCTCTCTGCAGCGATCTGAAAGATTAAATTATCAAAATCGCCCGATTCGAGACGGACCGAAAACCCTGCAGGATATTTTCGTTTGCAATTTTAATGGAATTAAGTAATTTTTATAACTGGCTTACAATGGAGGTTTTTAATTTGGGCAGGTTCAAGAAAACTAATTAGATAAAGTTGGATAACCGGGTTTAACCGCAAATGTCGACAACAACAAATAGAAATTGTGGCAGCTTGAAAGTGGATTATTTCAATCAATTTAATGAAACTTCACAACCGGGTTTTATTGACAGCAGCGGCGTGTGTAGTTGCGGTGTTTTTATAGTTTCGAGAATATAGTCCGTTTTCTTGTAATCCTGAGTGATAGATCCTTATTTAAGCAAGCAGGATTATGGGGTGATCTACCTGAAAGTTGAACCGCCTTACCAATTCGTTAGTGTTTCTTTGCTGTCATTGGTGAAACTAACATAAATTTGAACTTCTAGAGATTGTCCTGTATGTGCTGGTTTTTGATATACACAAACACACAAGGATATTAAATAACTTGTCCCTTTCTCCTTCTTCTTGAGGTGCCTATTCGTTCCGAATGTTGGAGACTAGCATGCCTATTCTTACTTTGTTGGCGGTTGTACGGAAGTCGTGGTCGTTTTAAACCATTTTCAAATGTTTTAAATCCAGAAGATTCTCTCTCGTCATACAGCTTTCCTTGTAGAATTAATTGGAGGAGCCTATACGAGTATAGTTGTTCGTTCCTCTAATATGGAATTTGTATTTCAATTTACGTTTTTTAATTCTTGTAATAACTTCGCATTCGCGTAATAGAACTGAAAAAGTATAGCACGGTAGTACTTTCGTACTACTTTTTGGTTTGCTTTGGTTTTCAGCGGCGAGTCGTGGCTTTTAAAGACGGTGCTCATCTTTATAAATGCTGCTTTGGCTTGGTATTGGTATTGGTATTGGTATTAAAGGGGGGCGCCCTCGCGGGCGTCCAAGCACTTAGGCCACCAGATGGGCCCGTTGTGCCCCCAGGCCGCTCTAGAGGCCGTCCAGAATGCCGCCCCTCCTATAGAAGGTCAGCAACTCCTTTAGCCCAATACCGTGCACTAAGTCCGGATCGATCAGGGCCGTTCCGAAGACTCCCAATCTTGCCCATGTCAAATCAGGGCACTCGGTGAGCAGATGATACGGGGTCTCCTCCCCTTCCATGCACCACCTACACTCCGGGTCGTCTCCAATGCCTAGCAAGCAAAGATGCCTCCTAAGCCTGCAATGTCCTGTGTAGGCCCCTGTTAGTGCTCTACACTCCCTTCTGGTCAGTCTAAGCAGCTCCCTGGTCCGAGGAAGGGCGGGCCCATCCATCATAAGCTGCTTTGGCTTTTGCTAAACGTTTTGTAGATATGTGTAGCGTTCAACTCTTTCAATTGGCTTTTGGTTGAAAGTCAACTGAGTATTTAAGACCTTTAAGTTTGCTAATGACCATATATTTTGTCTTCTTTGTGTTTATGTCTAATCCGAGGAACCTAGAATGATGGTTTATTGATATTGATGTACAATTTATACTTATAGAAATATAAAAACTAATATGGGAATTTTATTAGGAGTATAAGTTGCTCTTGCCTAGTAATGATCTTTAAACTAGCAATGTATCGAAGATTTGAAATTCTAAACAAGATATCACTTTTGCCACATGGCATAGATACAAGGAAAATGCGAAGAAATTTTATCTGATTATTTTATATTACTTCATCACGAATATTTGCAGGTTCAAATTTGAAACCAAAATTTCATTTTGAGGAAACTAACCAAGAGAAGTTGTAAGAAATATTATCACTTTAATACAAAGGCTATGCGACCAATTAAAATGTGTCATTGTAATTTCAATTTATAAATGCAAAGGAGATAAACCCTCTGTTGAAAATTGTAAACTCATAAGTGTATTAAATTCCATTGCAAAAATTATTGAAAATATAGTTTGCACTGATTTACTTGCAATATTAAAAAAAATTGGTAGGCAGGTCCACAATATCAAACCTTGATACTCTTGCTGATACCATTTGGATCACGACAAACTGCTACATTTGATCACATAGCCCTGTTTAATTTCTCTGAAAGGGAGTTTAAACCAACCACAAACATCTTCAAGTGGGAATAAATATTTCAAACGGCTTTATTGGTTCATCAAGTGTACCTCAACGAAAGAAGTAGTATAAAAGGTGATATAATCGACGGTGATCATCTCTCAGACACAACAAATACATTACTTACCAATAAATTAACAAAACTATGATTTGGCTCCGCTATTGTATTCTTTTGATAAAGTATATAAAGTACCATAAAAAGTAATAAATGTAATTGCCCCGCTATTTAGTTAAAATATCGAAAAATAGTGAGACTTTGAATGAGCGTATAGTAATATAGATTTAAAAATAAAGATATAGGTTTATGGATTTCTTTGAAATTATAGCATTTTTATTGAACTTATTTTTTAGTCTTTACTCTGTCAAATAGGATCGGTAAGGTTTCATTATTTTTTAATTTTTTCGATTTCTTCATTACTCTTTTTATTTTATCATAAGGCAAAGCTAACCAAAACTAACAATTATCAATAATAATATAATATTTAGATGGTATATAACTGTATTAATGAAGAGATTCGCATTCTAAAACACTGTCTATACATTATAATCTGTGCGGCTGATGTGTCTTTTTCTACCGTAGAGCTGCAGTTACTCCTGTGTGATCGCTTACGATTTTTAGCTCAAAACAATGCTTAGTCAACTTCTGTGAGAATTTTTGATATGGTCTCTTCCAACTCGGCCTGCTGTCTATTACAATACCCCAGAAATGCTATTTTTCTTGGGTTTTCTATTTAATAAGAGTTGATTATATTATTAGCAATACCCCGTATACTGCATCTGTATATTCCTTTTTATTAATAATAATATAAACAAATGTATTGCTCATACCATATATATAAAAGTACATGCTGAGATAGATACATAGATAAATCAATGTTAGAAAGAGATAGCAAAGGGCTAACAAATTCAGACGTCTAGCAACGCGAGCTAGATACTGTTAAAGCGCAAAATCTTACTTATGGTAACTATAGGGGAAGTGAAGAGGAGGGAACTGTCCAGAAAAAATAAAACTGAAGTCTTGCTTGATAATGAGCTATTTGCTCATGGATGAGGTACCCTTCAAATCGCGTTCTCAACGTGAGCAACGACACAACAGGTTCAATTAATGAAATATACTTATTAACTAATGATGCAATTTGGTTTGAAAAAGATCCTTTAAAATGCTCCTTTCGATTTAAATTATGAATATCCATCCGAAACTTGATTTTAAAGTACATATAGCGTGGTATCCGGAACTTGAGATATTTACAATAAAATAGTAAGGCATGAAGATTATATCAATTAAATATGGTCAGCTAGTCTGACCTTCTGAGTTAGGATTAATAGAGATATTTGCTTGCTTTATATTTTAGTGATTTAATAAACCTTCATGTGAAAATCGAAAATAACAGGCAATGGAGTCGAAGTTGATTCGTCAAGCACCATAGCTTGTGTCCCATCAGGTAAAAACGAAGAGATAAGCTCACAAGACATTTCGCTGAACCCGATGTAATGAGACGAGAATTTCATGATTTATCATATCAAACGCTTTACCAAGATCAAGCAAAACCAATGCAGTAATTAGGTTTCACGGTAAGCTCTAAATCCATCGTCTACCACATCCGCCAGAGAAATATCCCGATCTAAATAATGACTGAAGGGCAAGATGTCATAACTCTTTAGAAAACGTCTCATCTTTTTGCCATATTTTTTTCCATAACCTTAAACATAGTAGACAGTACACTAATTGAAAGTAAATTATTAATGTAGGTAGCGTTTTTTATTTTAGGCAAAGGTATGACTTTTGCTTGCTTCCACATGGCAGGACAAAAAGAGGACAAAATACATTTATTAATAATATGACCAATATAAGGCACAATCGCAGGACAACAAAGATGCACTATAGTAATTTTGGTATTGTCACTTTCAATTGCATTGGACTTTACTGCTCAACAATTCCATCAATCAAGTTAGTGCTATAAAAATTCAGAAGTTCAGGATTGGGTGGTAAATCAGAGGTAGTGTAGATAAATAAATAGAAATCAGGAATTATATTAGATTTGATTTTTAAGATATTGAGATATTTCAATTCGCGCCATTTTTCTTTATAATTGCAGTTTTTTAATTTTGTTTGCAAATAACTCTTTCTCTTTTAAAGTACTTTTTAATGTGTGGGATATCAAGAACGTCTAAACTTTTTTAGTGCTTGAAGATTTGATGACCCACCCTATGAAATGCTGTTGCCAGATCTGAACAAATAGCTATTGTTTTTACCTTTATTTGTGTTTATTGCTTTTATTGTTGAACTTCCTCTTGGACACCCATATTAAGAAACTCGATTCGTATATCGCTAATTTATAAAAATTGTAATATTGCATCTCTTTCACTGAAGGACAAGTAGTTTTGCTATCTCAGTTCAAGAGGGTGTCGGTTGTAAAAAAATTCTTTACGCCCTTATATATCTCTTCTCGAACCGGCGTCGCAAAATATTACTCTCATTTCTTATCAGCAGTCATTTGAGAACACGCTGTCACTGACAATGGGTGTGATGCGAGCGAAAAAGATTGCTTTTAAATTGCATCCTACCCGGAAGTAGGAAACCGGGACTGGTTAGACTACACCGCAAAAATATGCGCCAGCGTTAATTGCAACGTAATTACGAACCGGCTAAACTCCGATAAAGTTGTTGAAAATATTGTAGCATAGGCCTACCTACTATCACTATAATATGGCCCGGATTTGTTTAGAGTTACGTTTTTGTAAATTGTTTTGTAAATATTGTAAAGCTCACCAACTACCTTTACATTACTTCACCGTATACACTACTAATAATTTATATTACTTCTGTATTTAGATTCGTTAATAATTATATATTATTAACTAATAATGATTATATTTGTGCGTTCAGATTTCTCTTTTAGACTAACTCTATCAAGTATGGCATAGTGTATTTAAACGGCCTCCGCTCAATGTGATTTTTTTTAAGGTACAGTGTATACCAATTACATATTATTACATAAAGTGTAATACTTTAAATTAACTCCTGTATTCAAGATTCGATGTTTTAGGACCATTTCTTAACAGGAATGCTTTTGAACAAACAAAAAAAATATAAATAAATAAATGATGTCTTTGCAATAAACGTGTATCTATTTATTATATGAATATGATAAAAAAATTATGATGTAAAAAGGGCATCAAAATTATAAATGATTATTGTTGTGAAATGAAAATGAAAAAGAAAATGCAGATAAAATTTTAGATTCTTACATTAAGTATACTACTTGTTGAGTGAGGAACACTTGACATGTGTAGTTCCGAAGAAAGGGAACAGCAATGGAGTAGCATTTCATATGTAAAAAAGAAAAAAAAAACAGTGCATCGGATGTGCCCATTAAATAATTGTTGAATTTTAATTTGACTTGCTTTAGGGTTTACATTTGTTTGTTAACGATTATTTTGTAACTTGGACAGACGAAATGCAGATTTCACCTTTACTTTATTATATTGTATAAAACATAGGCACGATTTTTGAACTTCCTGTGTTCTTTCTATATCTTGTTTGTCTAAACATGGGCCGCAGATGATGTCAGCAAAATTGAAGTGACAGAAATCGAGTGAATCCGCAAATTTTATTTTTGTCTTTTCAACTAGAATACTTCCATGAACGCATTTTAAGATTAAATTAGGATTTTTGGATGCACTTACATATAAAAAGATTAAATTTGAAATTATTGTCTAAAATTAGTCCCAAATTACGAGTCTAGTTGGAACATTCTAAATTTACATTTCTTATTTAAAGGCTAAAGTTAGGCTTAATTTTATCTTTGTTATTGCTACAACGTACAAGGCACGATTTCTCTGCATTTATTTCCTGTTGATAATTCTCGGATAAATTATAAAATAATTGAGTATTGCCTGCATACAAATGCACAGAACAGAATTCCAGAATAGGCAATGTACAGATGTTCTTTCTAAGCAATACCGGCCTCATGATGGAACCCTATGGTGATGTGGTTTTTTTACTTGAATCTGTTTTCCTTCTTTTGAAGGTGGCTACGTCGACGTGAAAAATCTGGTTTCGATCTGATTCAATACGTTTTATCATTTCGCTCGAGAATTCACTGTTACTTACATTCTTTATTGAATATACTGGGTTTTGGTAAGTAAGCGTGTGTCCCGCTATAATTAGCGAGAAGAAGCTTTTTTCCTTTCTTTTTTTTTCACCTATAAATAAATTATAAGTTTTCGGGTCAAAAGCTGGTTGCATCTAAACAAAACAATGTTTTAGTGTTTTAATCTAATACGCCCTTTCCTTTGTCCTTACGCTTTTTTCGTGTTATGTTATACCATCAATCTGCTAATTCAAAATATGCCAAAAATTGCTTTTTTACTTGGCAAATAATACAATCTATTTTTTAGTCGGCTCTTGACATTCATTATACTTGTTACCACATTTAATTTAGCTCGAATGAGAAACTAAATAGGTTACGATATTAGCGAGGTTTCGATTAACCAAAATAACTAAACAAACGTTGACGGCAAATTCCATGAAACATTAACGACGAAAATATCATTGTCACTAATGAGTAATTCGATCTGGTATCATAAAAAACTTTTCGCCGATCTAAACATTTGTATTGAAATGCATTAAGACAACTAATATCGTAAATGAGAGTCGTTATTTTCCATAATTTGAAAGCTTTTTTGTACAAGCTCCAATTAGTGTTGGAATTAGAGAGGCAAGAAATTTAATTAAGTCACTCGCCTCGTCGTTGTTCTCGAGCGGGAAAATTTGTCCCTTGTATAAGAACATTGCTAGCCAAATACAAATTCGGGTAGCCATAAAACGTTGAATAAATCTTTAATTAATAAAAGCTGCAAGCCTATAAATGATTTAACCTGGTACAAACGCGTACCTTATTCGAAAGTGCTCAACTGAAATTGTTCAAAGGGATTATGTAGTGACTTTATTATGCAATATTGAAAGTGCATATGGAATGTGTGTCCATTATGTCAATACACATAGAGAAAAATTTTGTTTGCGAATAATAAAATAGTTTCCGTCACTTTATAAAGAGAAAAATTTGATTTGAATAAGAAATCCAGATTCAACAAAAAAACAAATTTTCAAGTTTGGTGTCAAAAGTAATTGAAATATTTCTTTGGAAAATGTATTCTAATAATCATAAAGGCTGCCTAAATTAATTCAAAATTTGCAGAATTTAATATTTTCTGACTAATGAAAAAAAAGAATAATAATTAAGATATACTTCTGTTCTTTTGTAAAACAAATTGTTCATCCTTGACAACAACAAACTACAACAACAAACTACAACAACAACAACAACAACATACAAAAAAAATAAATCTTGATTTCTGCTAAAATTTATGAAATAAGTGTATTTAATAAAAAATACCTTTGAAAAATCAGAGGAATTATTTATTATTATTTCTGAAGAAAAACATTTTTTGTGTTACTACATCCAATGTGTTAGAAGATGATAGTTGTTATCACACTGCTTGGATTTTATATTTCTCAATTTTGTTAAATTTGTTTTCTTCACTATTACACTACATTTCCATTTTCAGAGGTATAAGTAGATATATTTTCACAAAATAAATGTTATAGAAAAATAAATGGTTTTATTATATTTAAATATATCGTACAAGTATTAAATTTTGATTTAACAAAACTGAATTTTTATGAACCACAATAAGAATCAAAATCGGAAAATCCTTATTATTGTTTGATACAAAAGTTCCGTTTTGAGTCCTACCAAAAATATTTCGATGTTCGTGTTTAATGTTTGGAGTTAAGTAAAATATAATTTTAGGTAAAAATAAATCCTTGCATCCAATTGAATACCCTATTCATATAGTAAAGTGTATTTTAGCCTATTTAATACCGAATTTGTTCTATTACAAATTTTAATTATCACATTGTTTCGATTTTATTTTATTCAAGTTTCCTTAAATTTGTTCTGTCCATTATTACCTAAATAATTTGAGAAATATAAGTAGGTGTATTTTCACAATTTTTTTTTATAGAAACCTTACCTTTTTATAATTTTTATTAATCAAAATAAGAATCAAAGTAGGATAATTTTTATTTTTGTTTGATACAGAAATTCTCCTTTGAGCCCTAACAAAATATATCGACGTTCGTGTTTAAGCAATATGTTGAGAGGCAAAAAAAATATATTTTAGTTTATTTTAGTTATTTTTTAACTAATTTATGCCATTAAAAATTCAAGTTTCCTTAAATTTGTTCTGTCCATTATTACCTAAATAATTTGAGAAATATAAGTAGGTGTATTTTCACAATTTTTTTTTATAGAAACCTTACCTTTTTATAATTTTTATTAATCAAAATAAGAATCAAAGTAGGATAATTTTTATTTTTGTTTGATACAGAAATTCTCCTTTGAGCCCTAACAAAATATATCGACGTTCGTGTTTAAGCAATATGTTGAGAGGCAAAAAAAATATATTTTAGTTTATTTTAGTTATTTTTTAACTAATTTATGCCATTAAAAATTTAAATAATAACGTTATAATTTTTTTGAATATAATTAAATTTACCAATTAAAAATATTAATTCACCAAATTGAATATTTAATTGCCCCCATACGGATTAAATTTTTCCTGTGTATTTAACGACAGTGGAAGCAATAAAAAATGAAACATGTTATAAGATTAATAAATCAGAATATAATGACTCATAACATTTATAAAGAAATAAAAGAAAGGTATAATGGAGTAAACTGATAAAAGAATTGAGAAATTTATTTGGTACCCAAAAAGGTTAATTTTAAGTTGAGGAAATGCACAAGAGAGACCAGATCAAAGCCCTCATAAATTTACGACGGGAAGTGCAGAGGATATTCACCTCCCCATAAACCCATATGTTTGAGTTACAAAGGTGGAATCAGACCACGACTACAGAAAGAGAAATAAACCTGATCACTTTTAAAAATTTTGCAGTTTTTAAGATGTTCAACGCACAAAACTATTTTACGTCATGGAACACAGCTCCTAAGCGAAGCACGTCACTCCAGGAAAGTGACAGGTTAAACCTAGTTTGTGAGGGCCATTCTCACTCTAAACTGGAGAGATAGAGACACGATGGTAATTAATTTGGCAGGATAATTTCACCGAAACAGCCACCTGAACTTCATAAACCTATATGGATAGATTCCGGTTCATATTAGTATGCATAAATGATTATGAAACTCCTGAATATGTCACCAATTCCTTGTCATGGAATGTCTAGAAACAACAAATTACCTTGTAACGCCATTTTTTTTAAACCAAACTGCATATTACTAATTTTTCTTTACAAATAAAGTGGAAGGTAATGCGAAAAAGGATCTAACGGGCGTTAATGATGTTAACACCTTCATATTTACAATTTAAATTATTCCACTAATATCCGTTTCAGTGTAATAAACAATAAATTCGGACCACTATTCTTTATTGGATTTTAATGGGACATAGTGCTGCTGAAAAACTCGTCGATTAATATAAGCGCAAAAACTAACTTTTAAACTTGAATGCTAGAAGGAAAAAAAAACACTATTTTCCAATTTTAATGATTAAAATAAATTAATAAAATTCAATATCTGATATTTGTGAACGAGTGAGAAACACCATTTCTTTCTTGCATGTGTTGTTGTGTTATGCGTACTGAAATCAAATTTGAAAAAGTACCTTTTTAGATTTATCTAGACCTTCATTTCTTTTTCTCTTAAAATTGAGTTGAATTTCGCAAACATTTATATCACGTAGAAAACACTTCTATATAGCAAAAGATGTGCCGCAAGAGAGACCTTTATTTACTGTGGAAAATGGAAAAATAAGGACGTCGAGCACCTAACAACAAAGCAAACAAAAAATTAAGGGAGATGATGTCGCGAGTGACACTTACGTCTTGTATTCCTCTCCAAATATCGAATATTTATTCACCAACACTTACTAACGCTTGCCCGTGCGTAATAACTATTCACGAATACTGTCTGGGCCGATAAAAAACAAAACGATTTCCAGACCGTTCAGCTCTTGCATGCGAAAATGATATTTATGATGTCAATTAACAGATACAATACAGTCAATATAGTAAAATTAGTATGCTTATACTAACAAAGTTATCTTTTATGTTTGGCGAGCGATAGTAATCGTTTTCAAATCCGTTCCCGAAAAATTGATGTGCATTAATTATTTAGGGGTACGGGCGTTTTAGCGTTTTTTATTAGTATGGTAACGTTAAAATCGTTTTCAGCGTAAATTACGTGAATAATATCGCAAATAAACAGATACACCTCCGCAGAAAGCTCGATATAATGCGATTTATTTCGCCGTTAAATCCAGATGGATTACGAAGTTCTTTATTAAGTGTTAAACCTCCTGCATGCTCGGTTAAAACAGAATTGGTCCTATTCCTCCAGTGACAGCTTGAAGGTCAAAGCAATGTCAAAGATGAAAGGAACGATGGGAATTTTTACAGGTTACTGTAGGTTTGCTCTGATTAACATAATCGAAAGACAATTTAGTTTTTTTTGGCGACCTAAAGCCGTATGTTTAATAAACGACATATATTTAGAAAAACTACCAAACACGTTAATGCTAATGACAGGACTGACAGTTTTCTGTTATTTCGCAATGCTTCCACCTGTTTCAGTTCTTTATCTTTCTTTCAAATGTATAATAATCTATTTTAACTATTTTTAAATTCTTAGCCTGCCAGACTTTATTTTCTACTTTTTATCCTGTAATTCAATCACAAAAATTGACATCTCCCAAATATTGTAATTTTCTTATTTTCGTTATAATAATAAAATCCTACAACAATATCCTACGATACAAGCACATTTTAAGCACTTCACGGGTGTAGCATTTCGTAGTGACGAAGGAATTTCACTTTTGTTGCTATCGTGAGATAACTTTTAAATACAGTACTCATTCCGTGGAATATTTTCCGTACGGCACCTGATTTCCTGCGAGTGCTAGTTGAGGGTAGTTTCTAGGTATGCACACTGACGCACTCTTTCTTTAATTTTGGATTTGTTAGAATGTGACAGTCCGGAATTTTTTTGTTTTCTAATAACCAACTGTTTCGTTATATTGATGTTACTGTTGTTCATATCTTTGAATACTACTACTACTACTGCTAGAGATAAGACTCGTTTGGATGACCGATGCTAAAAAGTAGTGCTGGGCGGTAATGTTTCTAGTTCTGTTGCTATTAAGAAAGGAGTACCACAGGGAAGTGTGTTAGGACCGTTATTGATTTTAGTTTGTAAGGCAGACTTTTCGTATCACCTCAAATATTGCACGTCTCATCAGTATGCTGATGAAATGAACATTTATTTTCCATTATATAAAGATAACGCAGACGATGCAATACAGATATAGATTGAAATACAGTATCATGTTTGTCTTCGGCTCATGGTCTGCTTCTTAGTAGTAGTAAGGCTATTTCTTCTTTTTTCCCTAATAGAGTGAGTGTATCCTATAATTATAATTTTAATATAGCTTTATATAACTTGGGAATTCTGATGGATATTAATTTAAGATAAGAAAACTAAGCAACAGTAATAAAAAAATCATTTTTTTTTAAATTAAAATGCTTAAGAATGTTGAAGAACATTCTCACGACGTGATAGTCTAATACTATCGAACTTAGGCGTATTTATTGGGCATTGTTTATTCGCCGTGCTTTACTTTAAAAAATAAAGAATGTCTGCAAAAAATTCAGAATTATTATGTACATTATTGCTATAACCTCAGGATATTTTTACTGACTATCTAAAACAGTCGAAGTGGTTGAATCTCTCTGAAAGGTATGACTAACACCTTGCCATTCTAGTACATAAAATTGAAAACTCTGCAGCGCCCCCTTATTTTTTTAATAAGTTGTTAAGGGTCCAACATCTACCAGCGCGTCGTACCATATTCCCAAACACAGTACTGCCACGTCTCCATGTCTCAGAAATCGTTCACTTATAACGTTATTAAAGTTTATAACGATGTGCCTGCTACTGTTAAAGCCTGTTAATTTGCTAGGTCGTTTATAAGTTCAAAGATGTATTTTTAATGAGGAGAGAATGAGTCCCTTCATTTAGTATATATATATAATCAATCGAGTTTCTTTTTTTGTAATTATATATGATTGTTAAATTATAATTCTTATAATGTTTCCTTAAAGGAAGTTACATGAGCAGCTCTGCTGGATCCCGCCACTAAGTCCCTTTATTTATTGTATATCGTATCCGCACAACACAATTAAAGACATTTTGTATTGGATTGAATTGAATTAAAATAATAACTAATCTAATTATTGTATAAGTAAAATATATAAATATGAAAATGTAATCAAAGAATTTTCATGTACTAACGAAATTCATAATTGGATTTTATTATTTTTATGACATGACAATGTTTATTTTTGGGTATTATTTAGATATAAAAAAATAAATCAGTAATCTTTTTCAAGAAATTAAAGACAAGGGTTAAATAAACATACATATTTAGGGAGATACAAGTTTATTTTAGTTTTTTTTTAATAAAACTACTCGAATGAGACATACTACTATTTTCTGACTGATAATTTATGTTGAAAACTTCGAAAAATATACCAATATTTAAAGAAAATATTTTTTGATAATCAAATAATAATATGTAAAGTAAAAATTGTTTCGTTTAGATATTTATTTTGCATTCTCCCGTTTATATAAGTAATGTTACTCATCTTTTTGTATTGCAAAATTTGATTCCCTTTTTTTCACATCGGATTCAATCCACTCTAGGTCTAGTTTATTGTTGAAAGAGAAAACATTTCTGCAATTATCAAAGGAACTTTTCAGAATATCCATTTAATTTAAGCCATTGCAACGAAAAGCTGAAATTTTCCACTTCTACGAATGTTCTGATATTTTCGCAAATACTACTAAGCACTACTACAATAAAATTACTCTTAATTTTCCTGTTTTTGGAAGACATTTTCACAACCAATCAGGCAGTGGAAGAGCAAATTTAATACTTCCAGTTCAATATATCAGGGGTAAACAAAACATCCGCATTATTTATTGTTCTATTTTGAGAATTTGCAAAAGAGCAAAGATCTTTTTAAAAGTTTACAACGATATATCGGTTTAACCGTTTTCCGCTTGAATTAGTACATCGTTCTAAAGGTTTTGAAATACTTGTGTTTACTGTATCTTTTAAATATTGATAAACATGATACCCAGGATCCAGATTCAGACATTTAACGAATAAATCGCCAGTTGTAAAGCAAATTTAACATTTCCATTTCCACGGCCAAAATATGAGGCTTAGAGCAATCTATTTCGCTGCTATTGTGCTAATTCTATGAACGCGCAGCACCAGGGACAAATTGCATCTCACGAAAAAAACTTTAGAATTTTGTATTATATGTAATACGTGACGACTAGCTTTTAGTTTTACCTAATTTATATTTTTCTATTGTAACTTTTCGCACGAACTCGTGCTCGAAAATAAGTACCAGGACAGCCCAAATTTATTTATTATTTGAATTGAAGACAGCTTTTATAAGAATTTGCTAAAGACAAATTTAACTAGTGACCTACCGGACTCCGTATAGGTTAAAGAATTCTAATTAAGATAACATCTCTAACACGAAATCGCATTAAACCGCCATATCTATATGGGCTTACACCTATCACTGGTCCTAGAAATTCAGCTACAAGCAATTCAAGTAGATTTCTCCTTCAAATTGTCCAATCACTAGTAAGTAGGTAAAACCACTTCACTACACCTATTCGACGCTAGATAAATTTTATGCCTAGGATGATCCTTTATTGGGCTCCTCGCTCAAGTAACCTTAAGTAAATGTTTTTAATAAGGGCGGAGAGGTGTTGAAATTAAAATACTAGTTCTATGTGAAGTTTTATTAAAATGATGTTCTATTTGAAAGTCGCATATGTGCCATTCATTGTGGTTACGGTGGTTCAATTTTCAATTACCCTTGCGCATATATCACTCTAAATTTGAGCGATGGTCCGTGCTATGTTCGCCTTTAGGGCATCGGTCGATTGTGAAGAAAAAGTCTAACGGGGTAAAATCGCATGAAGTTTGAAATCAATTACCCTCAATTCTTGCAGGAACCAGGGAACTTTTGGGTCTATATAATGACACCGACGGTCCAAAATCCACACCAAACGTATCGTTTTGAGGATGCATGGTCGTCCTGGATCAGTTGCATGTTGTAGGGGGTAGGCCAAAGCTTCGCAGCAAAATTTGCTAAACAGAAGTTTGCGAAGAGCTCTTGTTCACAGCGAGAAATACTACTTTGGGTTTTGGCTAATTCAGCACACTGTGAGGAGCCATCACGCCTTCCGTACAATGGTTACAATAGTTTACGTAACAAAGCCCTTCTGGTAAGTACTTTCTGGTATAGCCTCGAGTTCTTCCAGCGATTTTTTTTATTCCCTCAATCGTTTCAAACCTTCCTTTCATGGGTTCCTTGAATTTTGTGAACAGGAAGAAGTCGTAGGGGGTCATATCCGGTAAATATGATGACTGAAGCATGATTCTGGTTTTGTTTTTCGCCAAAAAGTTAAACACAAGCAGCGATGCAGGTGCATTGCTTTCCCACAATTCCGGAAGTATTGCTTCTCGCAAACTGCGCATAGCTAGAAGGTGATATTCTTTATTGACCGTACGACATTGTGGTAAGAACTGTTGATGTACTGTGCCAAGCTAATCAAAGAAAACAGTAAGCAACAGCTTGACATTTGATGGAACTTGACGTGCTTTCTTTTCGACTCTGGTTCTTCCATTGAGCGAATGGGCTTTGGTTTCTGCATCATAAGCATATACCTATGATTCGTCACCAGTAATGACCTTTTTGAGCATATCAGAATCATCATTGACGTCGTTTACCAGCGATGCTAATTCGATGGTCCTTTTGTTCAAAATTAAGCAGTTTCGGAACCAATTTTGCCGTTACATGTTTCATGCCCAAAACGTCGGAAAAAATTGACTGGCCACGCAATAGAGATACGACTTCAGCCACTTCTCTAATAGTAATTCGACGATTTTTCAATATGATTTGTTTCACTTCTTCAACGATTTCAACAGTTATTGACGTGTCTCTTCTCGGTCATCTTGGAACAGCTTGTACTACTTATAAATATTTTTGTTGCTCAAAGTAGATTCACCATTCACGTTAGCATAAAAAAAAACACAGGTCTTAGAATTTCTGCTTTTCACATATATCACAATACAAATATTTTGAGCCCCTAATTCCATAACTTGTAGTGCGCAACTGTAGTCTAGTGTTTTTTTATATAAGAAAGCTCTCATTTCCGGAACTCGAGTTTTTCAGAAGCATTCCGTAAACTTTTACCAACTTTGATATTAACTTGTTAATTTAGTTTAATAACATTTCGCTTCTTGGTGCAAAGGAAGAGTATTCGACGGCCAAATTACGTACCTAACCTAAGATTTCCCTGAATCCTTTCTAAAAGTTTACTTATTTTCCTGACATTTCCGGATCGTTCTCTCTCCAACTCAGACATTCCCTCAAAAGCGTATTAATATTTTGAAGTTGTCGCTGAACTTGCATTAAATGAGAATCGTGCCCGCCTGTTTATCGGAGTATTCTCATTTTCAAGATTAGATCGCTCCGCTGCCTATGATAAAGTAAAATGGCAATTTTCTACTTCGGGCAAAAAACATTTTGACGTCGGGGTCCCGTATCAGAACGCAGTCGCTTTCTTAGACGAAGACGCTGCGGAACAAACGCCGCTGGCGTATTTATTAATGGAAACTTTTTTGAAAAGGACGCGTATGACTACAAACTACGCCCACGAATTATCATTTTACACAATCAATCAATCCAGCGTTCCCCCACGACCTCCGATGATTGATTATGAAATTAAAATTAATGGACTAATCGTTGTCCTTTATCGCTTTGATGAAACCAAATTTTAAGAGGAAAAATGAAATTTTAGATAAACAATTTTCGAGGGCAATCAATTCTTGATATTGTCACCGGAATTACAAATTAATTACAGGTATTGAGAGTAATAAAGAGAAAAAATGGCGTGTGTGACTTAAGAATGACTTCTTTGTCCCTATAAATGGCTATTATGTGGTAACCTGTATCTTCGTACCAGTTTTTGAGCATAGTGCTATATTAACTATCACAAGAACACAATAAGCTGACTGATATTTGTTTCCGTTGAATGTGTTTTGTTTACTATCTTTGCATAGCAACATGTGCGATTACTACTGTGAGTACGGCCGTTCCATCAAGATATTTTTCCATTATTAGACACTAGATATTCGTTTGTTTGGACGATGAATTTCTTTCAAATACTGCCAAAGTTGAGATTGCTCTCCAGCCACCAGCAATGCATGTGAGGACGTGACGGCCGAAGAATCAGAAAATGAAAATATTGTGAATGTTAACAATTTGCCAGGTAGCCAGCTGCAATTCGAAGCTGAAGTTCGCAGTTTTGAAAACGATATTGTGAATCATGTAGAAGAGTCCTCTACAGTCAAGATAAATGAAGCCGAGGATGATTTTCCTGTAGCTTTTTTCAAAGTGGCTTTGAGGAAAAAGGGGTTATAAATGGGAAAGAAAACTTTTCTCAAAAAGAGTTATTTTCAAATTTTTTGATAACGCCGGCTTTGAGGACTTTTTGTTATTTACCAAAATGTAGACTGCAAAAAAATTATTTCTAATATAGCGATTTCAGAAATAAGAGCATTTTTGGGCGTTCTATTGTTGAGTGTATATGGGCAACTTCCACGTAGCCGTATGTTTTGAAAAAAGGGTTCAGTTACTGATAGCTGACGTAATTTCAAGAGACAGGTTTGAATTCATTATGACAAACTTACATTGGTGTGATAATGACAATAATTTGAATAACGACAAGTTTGCAAAGTTCATCCGTTCAATCCAGTACTGACGAGTCAGTGGTACCCTATTTTGGACGTTACGGATACAAACAATGTAGCAAAGCTAGGCCCGTTCGTTATGGATTCAAACTTTGGATGAAAAGAATATCTAGTGGCAACTGTAGTGGCTACTGCGTATGGGCAGATCTATATTATCATATGTGCAACGATAATAACACCTTAAACGTTGCTACAAATAGTTCACCCCTTCGTCGAGTCACATTGCATTTATAAGGGGTGTTTTTTTTCGATGTATAGAATTTTAAGTTGCAATAAAACAACGATGGATTATTCGATTGACATGAATTTTATTTATCTGAAAGATAAACTTGTGGCATTACATTTTAAATACGATTTCTGGCATATGACCCCCACAGCTGGCGCGGATGTAATCCAATCTGGACGTCCAATTTTCGATGACTTTTTCCACATTTGTGGCCATATATCGGCAATAACACTGCGAATGTTGTCTTCCAAATGGTCAAGCGTTTGTGGCTTATCCGCATAGCCAATGACTTTACATAGCCCCACAGAAAGTAATCTAGCGGTGGTAAATCACAAAATCTTGGAGGCCAATTTACAGGTCCAAAACGTGAAATTAGGCGGTCACGAAAAGTGTCTTTCAATAAATCGATTGTGGCACGAGCTGTGTGACATATTGCGTCGTCTTGTTGAAACCACATCTCCTAGACATCATGATTATTCAATTCAGGAATGAAAGAGTTAGTAATCATAGCTTTACACCATTGACTGTAAAGTTCTGGCCATCATCGTTTTTAAAGAAGTGCGCACCAATGATTTCACCAGCCCATAAATCGCACCAAACAGTCAGTTTTTCTGGATGTAACGGTGTTTCGACATACGCTTGAGGACTAGCTTCGCTCCAAATGCGGCGGTTTTGTTTGTTGACGTACCCATTCAACCTGAAGTGCGCTTCATCGCTAAACAAAATTCGCTTATAAAAATCGGGAACAACGGCAATCTGGTTTTGGACCTATTCGACGAATCTACGCCTTACTTGATGATCGTTTGACTTCAATTCTTGCACGAGTTGGATTTTGTAAGCACGTAAACCAAGATCCTTCCGCAAATTCTTCCATAAAGTGGATGGACACCGATCCAATTCCTGTGCTCGATGGCGGATGGACTCATTCGGGTCTTCCTCAATGCTACGCTCTAAAGCAGCAATAGCTTCTTCTGTACGCACCGTACGGCGTCTCTGGGGATGCGAGTTATCAATAAGAGTAAACGTGGTGCGAAAACGTTCCATGGTTAATCGAATTAACTGCTCTGATGGACGATTTTATCGACGATAAAATGGACGTAGTGCGCGATACGTATTCCGCACAGAACCATTATTTTCGAAATAAAATTGCACTATTTGCAAGCGTTGTTCAGGCGTGAGTCTATTCACGATGAATTGCCAAACCAAACTGAAAATAAATCACTTGACAGCTGTTAAATCGGTCGCCATTTTGAACAGTAATGCCAACTTAAAGTTCTATACATCGAAAAAAAAACACCCATTACATACAATAGTTTTATGGGCGGAGTAGATAGGTGCGACGAACATATAAACTATTAGAGAACAACCATCATGACAATCCAAAATGCTTGGCACTTGCACACGCTTCAGAAAGGAAATCTGCTAATGTTTCGTCGAGAAATAGCTGTTTCTCTTTTGGAGACTAGCAAGTCCACGAATAGGGGACATCTGTCGCTGTTATAAAACATCGAATCGCGTTTTGACAGTATCCAACACTACCTGATCCGACAACATGCGCGGTAGACAGTGTTATAAAAAAGTACAAAAGTGTATTTCATGCGATGTGGCCTTACATTAAGAATACTTTGTGGTTTACCATCACGAGAAATAGTCAATTTACTTATTTTTGTAATTAGTTCTTTTTTCAACGTTCGACGTTGCGTTTATGTTCCTAATGTCCTTGAAAAAGGACATCTTCAGAATTCAACTTTTGTTTTGCTCTAATAAATAAAACCGCGTTTGTTTGATGTTTAGCTCTATTTTAACCCTCTGAAGAAGAAGAAGACGAAGAATTTTATTAACCACATATTGTACAATAATAGCACAATCACAGCCTGTCAATATAAGGTAAAATACAAAAACAAAATATAAAAAGTATAAAGGTGTAAAAAAAACGTATTTTATAAATAAAACAGTAGTGAACAATCACAAATGTAAAGGTCAACAACACTAACACGGAGTATAAAAATCGTACAGAAAGTGCAAGATGCATTTCAGTAAGCCAAGGACAAGAAACAATTTTCAATAAGCAACACTTTAATATTAGTTTTGAACACCTAAAAAGCCATATGTCTGTACCTGTCTGGCAGCATTTTGTACAAGTTAAAGAATTTTTGTCTGATGTAACAAGTCTATGCTTTGGAACTCTTATAAGATTTTTTGCACACCTTCAAATATATTAGTATGTTTGTTGATTTCTAAAAGATTGGGGAGAATATAGATACAGGGCAGTGTCATTATCTTATATTTTTTAAAATATGGAGTACAGTGCTGATTGTGCTTAGCACCAGCAAGAATTCTTATAGCCCTTTTCTGCATCCATATTATATGTGGGAATGTGTTTTGTAAGGACGAATAAACTGGAAGATAGTTTTCGCTTAAGAGATAAAATATGATCTTTCCAGTCAAGTCTACTATCAAGTGTAAAGCCGACTGCCGTTCGCCGTTGTTATATTTATCTAGCGAAAAGAATATTTTTTGAGTTTTGTCCATATTCAATTTCAAATAATTGTTTTTAAACCAATTGTTCTCCATATGTCCTTGGGCCTATTATCGGAATTTAATATGTATTTGTTATAAGCTTGTTTTTTAGTTGTTTTTATCTAGTTTTTGTGATGCTTTTGGATGTTTCGTGTATGTCCTCATTTGTTTTTGAGACCAAACTTATAGTTTGAGCAGCCTGGACTGGATTTCTGAGTTGTTTGAGATCTTGCGTAAACCAGTTTACAGACGATTTTTTAAACTGACATTTTTTTAAAGGGAAGTTTAGTTCAATTAAGTCGTGTAACAAAAAATGTGACATAAAATTGACGTCCTCAGAACTATAAAAGTTGTACCAGTCACGGGATAAAAGAGGGCTTATAGACCTATCTGCTGTAGACTGTTAATAAATCTGTGGTTTCTATTTTGATGCACTGTGCTAAATGATCAGAGAAACCTGGGTTGATAAGCCCTGTTGCATAATGATGTTCACTAAGATCCGGCGTTATCCTAATATGTTCAGAGATAGTAATTTTAAAACCAAAGCTGTCCAGGATACAGGAAAGTTCAGCTAGTGCATCCGAGTTTAAATTGAATTCTATATTAAAGTCTCCCAGTATGATAATTCTTGAAACTTTTCATCCATGTCACTGAGAAGGTGTATAAACTTTTCGAAAAAGATGTCTAAGCTACCATACTTACAAGACCTTTACAGACAAATGACCAAAATGTGCTCTGTTACTATCTCAATAGCACAAAACTCTGCGTGCAACTCTTTGCAATACTTTGATATATCTAACTTTCGGCAAATAAGGGTCTTTTTGGCGAAAATGCAAACTCCGCCCTTATTCTTGTGGCTCCTAAAAAAATGAGATACAAGATTATATCCAGTAATATTTACAGAACTTAAAATACTTGGACAAGTTATATGATGTTCGCTTATCCAGAGAATATCATAGCTGACGCATACTAATAAAGAAATAAGATCTATTTTATTTGAAATATTTTGTATGTTTAAATGAAAAATATTCAGTTTTGAATTTTGTCTGAGTTTTTAAGAGAATTGGACTTTGGTAATTGTCCTGGCGCCCCATCCTGTGAAAAAACGGCTTTATGTTTATTCCGTCATTCCAGATGGTAGGGTCCAATTTTAATGGTGCATATTCGTTAGGGTACTTGGACGCCAGTTATTTCTGAAAATTTTGGGCTAAGATATCGCATCAAATTTTCCTTTGTTGTAGATGGATGCAATCGAAGCACGTGATAATAGGAATGAGTAGGAGCCACTTGTATGGCTCCGCCTAAATTGTCTGTCGCGCTGCCGACCACTGTTCGATGTTTTCTGTTGCGTGAGCCATGGCCATCATGTTTATTAGACTTTCCGCGAACATTTTGCAAATCACCGGTAGCGCTATTCTGGGTCCCAACTCCACCGTCCTGCAATGACTCGTCAATCCTTGCCCCGGCTGTCGCTTCATGTACCGCTGCAGCAACCTGCAAGGTGTTCATTTGCGTGGTACAGTTTACTGGTTTCTTTAAAGATAATTGTAGCTAGTTTGTAGCTCCTTGCATCTAGCCACCCAATACTTTTATTAATAAAATAAAGTTTCCAAAAACAAACAGATAAATCATTTTTAACCCAAAAACATTAAAAAAAAAACATAACAACGGTAATAATAACAAGAATAATAAATGTAATAAATACTAAAAAAACAGACTTCATGTTATAATATATAAAAGTTGAAAGATGTGGTCATACCTGCCCAACTACAATTGAACCTTAAACAATCATTTTTTTTCTTTCTCGATGCTCTACGAAGCAAGTCGGTCCAAGTCAATACATAAGCGAAGGCTAAAATGGAAAACAAAGTCGAATCGCAAACATTTAACTTCGTTGGATTAACAAAAAATTATTTTAAATAAATACAAAGTCTTATCTTTAATAACTTTAAACTTTTTTGGATAAAATATGATACATGATGGCAGAATCTCATCTTGTTTTCAAAAAACAACAATTTTTTATAATTTACGGGAAGTAGATGGTTCCACTAACGACTTTTAAATCTTGATTCAAATATTTTTCAGCCACGTTAATATCCTATGGGCTTGCTGTTTTGCAAACATGTTCCGAAAAACTAATTGTCTTTCAAAAAGTATAGTGTCCAACACATTAATAAATTTCTTTAGACACTTGTTTGTTAAGCACTCGCTTCGCTAGTGGCAAATCATAGCGATTTTCAAACTGGCATAGTAAACTCACAACGCTCTGTGTTGAAAAAACCTCAAGTGCTTATTGTTTTAAATTTGGTTGGTCGGTTGGTTGTTTAAGTGCAATAATAATAATAATAATAATAATAATAATAATAATAATAATAATAATAATAAAAACTATATACCACTAAATAAAAAACACAATCTTAGGAAAATGCGATGTTCTTCTCTCATGAGTATCAGAACCTTCAACCAGCTTGTGAAACAAATACAAGCGCTATGTGTGTGAGTAGGTTTTCTGTTTTCTGTCAACAGAATGACCCAATGTTAATTCTGAGCAATTATCACCATGCTATCAAAAAGCACAACACACAGATTTTTACAAGTAGAAGGAAGTCGACGACAAAATGAGTTGTTACTTATTCAAATGGAGCTTTTGCTCCACTAACTGCTTGTAAGTATTAATTTCAGTGTTTTTCAATCATCATCCGGACGTGCTGTTTGGAAAAGATTAATTACCGACGAAAAAGTATAATATGCAACATATTTGAAAACCACTCGAAACACACGTTTATTAAGCCTTCGCTCCTCTCGTGCCAAATCAAGCCTATGACAAAAATTACTTTGAAAAAAATACTTTGAGGCATTACTACGCAGAGCACGACTTCAAGAAAAAGCTGCTATGTGGTTAGGGACCGAAAATGCCCGTTTCAAATGAATGTACACTTTTTCTATAAGGTGGCAGATTTTTTATGCTTTGGTGCTTTGCTTTGTATGGGAAGAATTATTCTTGAGAGGCCCACTTACTATGTACTATGCTTTGACGGAAACAAATTATATGGTTTGCTATGTTGCAATGATTAAAAAATTTTGAATTCTAATTTTAAATGCAATTTTTATAAGGCACGAGTAAAATATTTCTCGTTAATATATTATTATAATTATGTTATTTATTTTAATAAAGTGTGCTTTGCATTTAGACAGATTCTGAAGAAAGTCAGATAGTAATATAACATCTACATTCTATTTCATCAATCACCTTGGATTTCTGAACATACATTATTGCGTAATAAATTCGTCAATTTGCCTAGAAGAATGCTTTTAAAAAATCCATAAAAGAAACACCAAATTTACCAAAAATTCTAACAAGCGAGATAATTACAACTCCCCGGATGCAACAGGAGCCGTAAAACAAATAAAAAAATAATATCGACATAATTCAATAACCAAATTAAAAAAGTAAAAATTCAACTTCATTTAATAGGCCACTACGTATCATTGAACGTAATCTAATAATTACTGCTATCAAGTAGTTAGTATTAATCTGAATTACAAATAAAACATTGTGTACTGATAAACTGTTCGAACCACGAATGAATTGCAGCAGGAGATTATTTTCTCCAGTATAAAAATGCAACCAAACAAGCAATTAGATAGCGTTTGCTCTCTACTCGCGTCTTCCAAATTGGGGACCGTCAAATTGACGAAGATAATTTGCACTATAGGTAAGAACTTCATGGGTTCAATATTTCAAACCGGATTTTAAATATTTGCCATTTGAAGTCGAAAAAACAAATATATATTTGCTAATAGCGTCACGCATTACGAGTTTGTCTGTAATTTACGTTGATACTGCTTTAAAATAATAATCTGTTTGGTTAAAGAAAGATGGATAGTGTCAAATCTTTTTAGTTGCCTAATTATTAATACTACGCCCCATGCCAGTAAATAAATTTACTTGATAACTTCAACGTCTAACTTCGAAGCGAAAGCTCATACTGCTCAGGACTGATTCCCATTGCTATGTTGTTCAGTATTGTCGCCCAAACAAAGAATTAAAAAAAATCATCTGGGTTATATGAAGTCCTATTGCAATTACTTTAAAATTCTTTTGACATTATACAGATTCTCCCGGAAGTCTTAATGTATCTTGTTGCTTATTTTATTTGCAAACATTAAATAATTTATTTAGGCTATCAGCTTTGTTTCATTTTGTATTATTTTTGGTAATGTAAATTTCCAACATTGTTAGAAGGAATCCCGTGAAACACAAGAACAATTCTTCAGATTCATGGAGTTCCGACTCATGAATATCGCAAAATTCCGCAATTTCTAAATGCCAATTTTGAAAACAGGTCGATCGGAAGAAATGGGCTTCATGGGTTTCAAAATACAGAAAAATAAAAGAACTTGCTTACAGCACGCTTCCAAACACAGCATATAATATTTCGAAAACTTATTGTCATGTTTCTCTTCATTTTTTTTACCTTGTTTTCATTAAATTAGTTAAGTTAGTTAGTTGGAATTATAATAATAGATAATAGTTTGTTTTTCAAGTTTAATCTTTTTTTAAACTTTTTTTTTAAATCTAATGTATTATAATAGTGCTAATATAATACAATAACGATAAAAGTAATGAGAAAGAAAAAAAATTTTTTTCTAAAATTTTTGCTTTTTACTAATCATAGAAGTATTACGGCGATTTATGATATGATATAACAGGATAGGATAGTAATTGAGATTTTTATCTAATGTGTTAAATTGGGTATTGCAAATGAAAATGAGCGCTCTTATAACTCGGATGAATGCTTGAAAACCATAATTGTATATTTGTATCTAATAATAAAATTGTGGACATCAGTTGTAAAACTTAAAAAAATATATGGTGGAAATCTTAAATTAACACCTTTGTGGTTTCCTTAATTTTGTGGCTAATTCTCTGAGATTTTCTTATTCAATATATTAGTCGGAGACAGGAATTTTTTGTATGTGTTCACTATCTGCAATTTTTCTGCAACAATTATAGAGACTTGAATCACACAGGCATATTTTTAAAGATTTTGTAGGAAAGTATCTATTTTAAAAAATATATTATTTCAAGTTGATGTAAGCTTTTTGTAGATGTTTGTTTACATGAACTGCGAATGTTCTCTTCCTCGATATGTCAACAGACTGCTGTAAAATCAGACCACACTAACGAGCTCAAAATATTGTGTGTGATTTCTAAATACTATGAGCAACTAGATGCAATAAAGATTTATTTAGATAACACCAAAAATCAACTATTCGATAGGCAATTAAAAAGTACATGGCGCTCCATTCAAATTAATGAACTCCTAACTACTTAAAGTTGTTGTTGATTAAGATAATTTTTTTCTATAAAATGGAAGGCCTTTTTTTATACTTGGCGTATAAAATATGGTTACACTTTACCGAGGATTTCCATTAGATACCTGAAATACTTCCTATGTATTTAAAATTAGCTTACATTTTCATAAAATTCAATTTTTTTTAAAACGTTATCAAAACATACACTTATTTTGGTGGTAGAATCAACTCTTTCGGAGCAACCTGTATAAGAGTCATTTTAAAAATTTACCCCAACCCAAAAATAAAACTTTTTTAAAACCTTGTATTTTGGCCACCACGTTCCATGACATATAGTGCGCTGAAAACACAATGTTTTTTTCAAGGTCCTGCGTCTAGGGACGTAGCAACGTTAGAAGAACTCATTGACGCTGGTATGAATGTGGCCCGTTTAAATCTATCTCACGGAACCCACGAATACCACATTCAAACTATAAAAAACATCCGACTCGCTGAAACAAACTACCAAAAGAAAACGGGAGTGGAGAGGCCCATCGCAATAGCTTTAGACACTAGAGGACGAGAAATCAGAACCGGACTTCTGGAAGGCGTAAGAACTTTTTTTTTACATTATTCACAGTTTATTCAAACTTTGAATTTGGCAGGGCGATTCAGTCGAGGTGCTCTTAGTTAAGGGAAAGAAGATTAAATTAACTGCAGACAAATATTACGAAACAAGAGGAAATGCCAATATATTATTTGTAAGTTATCAGAATATCACCGGAGTAGTTAAAGCTGGCGATCGCATCTTTATAGACGACGGTCTTATCTCGTTGAAATGCGTAAACGTTGAAGACATATGTTTGATATGTCAAATTGAAAACGATGGCTTGTTGGGTAGCCGCAAGGGTGAGTTTTAATCCATCCCCAGTATCTTGTTGCTGAATGTTCTTTTATATCAGGAGTTAATCTACCCGGAGTGAATGTGGATCTTCCGCCATTATCTCAAGCGGACAAACTTGACTTGGAGTTTGGTGTCAGTGAGAACGTTGACATGATCTTCGGATCTTTCACTCCGAACGCCGCTGCTGTAGTGGAAATGAGGAGAATTATGGGAGAAAATGGGAAAGATATTCGCATTATTTCCAAAATTGAGAACCAACAAGGTGATTTTTTACTCAGCGGGAAACTCAGATTACCAGTTATTTACAATTTACACCTTCTGGAAAAGTTCTGTATTCCGCTTCATTTAAGCTAAGTAAACCATACCGCAAAGCGCAACAGAGCTATTGATAGTTTTCAGAAGTCACTAGCTTATCAGGCAACTCTGCCTGAGATTGCAGATTAAAGATTATTAGTTGGGATAGCTAGCTTTTAAACTAAGGCGTCACGAAGACTCCCCCTCCTTGGTTATGTCTCTTTGTCTAGCTTCGCATCTCAGACCAGATATCTTCAATAGCAATTTTTTGATGTACTGATTTTTCAATAGGTTTAGCCTAACAAAAGTATTCTTGTCCAATTTGCCATCTAAATGATCAAATATCACAGGAATAGACCATGCCGATGAAATTATCGATGCTTCTGATGGAATTATGGTGGAGAGGGGAGATCTAGGAAGCGAGATTCCAATTCAGAAAGTGTTTCTTGCCCAAAAGTGTCTGATAGCACGTTGCAATAGGGTCGGGAAACCTGTAATTTGTGCCACCCAAATGTTGGAGTCGATGGTAATTGCACGTCAAATATGAAGGTTTTATCGACTGCAACATTTTTTCTTTCAGACCCACAAGCCAAGACCCACGAGAGCCGAAATCACAGACGTAGCAAACGCAGTATTGGACGGTGCCGATTGTGTCATGCTATCAGGTGAAACTGCAAGGGGGGAATATCCAACTAAATGCGTAGCAATGATGACCAGTATATGTATGGAAGCGGAAGCGGTATTCTGTCAGAAGCAATTATTTTTAGATCTTAATAACGAAGTGAGATTCAAAACTGTGCGCTGTTCAATTTTTCCTGTCTCTTTATAATAAATTGCAAAACAGTAATTTTTGCTCACAGATTAAATCATTAAGTGGAGTGGAAGCTGTTGCGGCTGCCGCAGTAGGAACTTCCATTGAAGAGCATGCAAGTGCCATCATATTGTCTACAGATACTGCCCATCTGATTAATATAGTAACCAAATTTAGACCTGGGTGTCCCATTATCGCAGTAACCGACAGTAAAATGGAAACCAGGCGATTCCAGATTTATAGAGCGGTAATCCCGGTTTATTACCAAGGTAAGGCTTCTACAGAAATAAGTAAATTTTATCAATATTTTCTGCAAACAGGATCAATTTCGGATGTAGAGGAACGCACTAGAATAAAGTTTGGCATTGATGTTGCAAAGACACAACGCATAATTTGTCAAGGCGATAGAGTCGTAGCTATCTCGCGGAGTACCAGTGGTGATTCTGTAGATACAATGGTTGTATCTTAGAGAACCCACAAACGGTTGAATAAAAATAAATAAAGGGGTTTCCGATAAATGCAGGTAGTTCCTAAAATGAAATAAAACAAGCCGTGCGTGATTCTTTTTTAATTAAAAAACCACTAAGTGTGAAATGCGACATAGTTCAAATGACCGATACGGCTTTTTATGGTGGCACCGATGCGAATGCTATCGCCCATGTTCACCGTCCATTTACCTAAAACTGTGACTTCTAGGAACCTACAAGAAAAAGTCTTAGAGGGGTCAATTCGCATATCCAATTCACTTCACCACTGCGAGAAATAGCCTTCTTGGAATAACATGTGGTCTAGGCCCAGATGATTGAATTTGGGAGATAAGAAATTGAGTAGCGCTCACCGTTGATAAAAAAACGGTAACTTTTGAGAATTGTCACTGAGTAAACCTTGCGTGGGTTGATGTCATTTCATATACTAAATTTTTTCTGGATAAAACAACTATTTATCCAAACCTGCGCCTCGTAAAAAATAAGTTTTCAATCAAAAATGAAGCCCCAGTCAGCCAATAAAATGGCTTTATCAATGGTTGTACACTTTCAGCTTCTAGATCAGTTGTATTTTATTAGCGTATAATCCTGAAGGAAAATTGGCCAAGTTTACCCCTTGTACGGATGTTGGTTGATTGAATAGGAAACCAATCACCTCAAATTTGGCCCCCAAACTTCCAAGAGTGGACTGTGAGCAGCCACCATGTTTACTGTAAGACGGGCCCAATGTGCGCAATGATAATAAAATTTTTGTCATTTGAACGTCCTGTTTAAAAGTGCAATTCGCCATGATCATTTTACATAAGTAACTCAATAATAAACAGAAAATTTTAGAGATATCCTTCGAGAGTGAAAGTTCTTAAAATTAAATTAAAATTGAATTAAAATAAGCGTATGTAATAAATCAATAAATTATGTCACCGAACACAACAAAAGTTTCAAGTTTTTGATTTTAATATTTTTAATTTAATAGATATGTCTCCGGCCCAGTTTGGGTTTAAACGTGGTAGATCGACTTGTGAAGCGATTAGTAGAGTTCTTGATCAGGTTTACGCACCTTTTGAAGGCAGAAAGTACTCCGACACAGTCCTATGCGATCTTTCGAAGGCGTTTGACAGTGTCCGGCATCCTGCTCTTCTAAGTAAATTCCTGAGGTATGGTGTGGATCCCTCATCGGTTGGATTCCTTCAAAATTATCTTTCCAACAGGAGGCAGATCGTGGTTCTGAATGGAAAATCATCACAAATTAGAGTTGTGGAACATGGAGTACCCCAAGGATCCATTATGGGCCCTCTTCTAATCTTGATCTATATAAACGATCTCCCTGAGCATGTTGCTGACATAGTTTGTGTATTGTTCGCTGATGATACTACCTTTTCTTGTCGAAGTCATGTCGACTTGGTGCACAGTCCGGGGCTAGTGAGTGGTTTCGTGCTAACAAACTTAACCTCAATGAATCAAAAACACAACAAATGATATTTTCTTTACGCGAGTCAACTTTCAACAACTCATTACATGTGAACTGTCTGGGGACTCTGCTTGATCCGAAATTGACGTTCGAGCAGCATATTATTGGTCTTTGTGAGAAGCTCTCCAGGGTGGTGTACTTGTTGCGCGGTTTGGTCGGCGAGGTCTCTCAAAGTATAGTCAGAATGGTATATTTCTCACTCTTTCAGGGATTATTTAGCTACGCAATTTTAGTTTGGGGTCACTCCTCATATACCGAAAGAGTTTTTTCGATCCAGAGACGCGATGACACAGTAGAATTATAGGGATGACGTAAGAGCAAAGTTTAAAGATCTCCAAATATTAACCGTTCCATGTTATTATATCTATTCGGCATTAAAATATATTAAAAGCAACCAGGATCAATATCCCCTTCATATTAATGTTTGCCACCATTTCATCAGAAACAGAAATGATTGATGGTTGATGGTTGATTAATTACTCAAGATTTGCAAAGACTAGAAATTATAAGAACTATTACGGACCTCAATTCTTTAATCTATTGCCTCTAAGCGTCAGAGACCTGCCGAAGAGACAATTCTCTGTTAAGGTCAAATAACTTCTGCCGGAGGGGGCCTATTACTCATTTGATGATTTTTTACCAATTTTAATAATGTTTAGCGTTTTCTGTGTTATTTCGCGGTGCCTTTGTAATTATACATATATGCAGATTTTTCGCAATGTTTTTTGCTGACTTGTTTAAAACCGTAGGGTTGTTAGCATCAATAAATTATTATTATTATTATTATTATTATTATTATTATTATTATTATAGATACAAAATATGTTTGGCAAGACTGTTCAGCCAGTTCGAAGATTAGATAACGAAAGGCAGAACACCGAGCTGCACCCTGCGCCCTTTCTTCATTTTGGAAAATGTGTTGAGATGTTTTTTAACGGAAAAATTTATAATTTGTTTTTTTTTTTCGTTGTTAATTCCAGTTTGGCATCATCTATGTTGAGAGCCTAAAAATTTCTTTCTAGGATTTAAAACATGAACATTATTGGTAATTTTATGTATGTATGGTGTTTATATTTTGCAACATACTTTCATCCTAATCATGAAAAACTTTAGCTACAAAAACATTTTCTATTTATTATTTTTTGGTAATTATAATTATATGATAATATAATAATCTGTCAAAACACATTAGACCTAGTGTGTATATTAATTATATTAGAACTAATATAATTTAATTTATATATTTTTCTGCAAAAAATTATTTATTGTTATGAAGGTGTACTACTCTAATGTTCATAACATATAATTGGAATAACAAAGATATCGTTCGAATAATGCGGATAGAAGAGTATCATTAGACAATTTGAGGCAATTAGAACTAGAAAGCAAAGGAAAGACATCGTTTAAGAAATCGAAATTGGTATATAGATATTTTGTTATAACTTAAAGGAATACCTAAAATAATGAAATAAAGTTCACAATCATTCACATATTTTGATTTTCTTTGAGAAAAAATCCACAACGCTTAATTTGCGATGCGACATTTTTTTTAATAAATCAACACATACAACAATACTATAAAGGTATGGATACCGCCATAGAGGCTTAGTTCTTTCGAAATTTAAGTGAGGAACAGGAAAGGCAAAGACTGAAATTTTCCCACTAAATTATAATTGGGAACGTTAATTGAATATTTATTGTGAACTTTGAATGAACCGGGCTTAGCATTCACGAGGGAAAATACATTTTTCAAGAAGCGGCATGCCCAGTGGTCTTAAGAGCTAAAGGTGTTCGTAGATAATATATTTGATAAAGACACGGTGTAAACAATTGTCATGTCATAATATATAATTTCGTGAAAATTTGAACTTTGAGTTCTTATTTATTTTGATAATATAGGCATCCACCACAACCATAGACTGATTATCCATATCTTCTTAAAGGTAACCTAACCATTGAACTACTTTTGTAAATTAACGGACTTTTGTTAGTTATTAGATAATATAGTGACCCTACTACGGTATTGATATTCCACACACTGAACTCGTTTCCAAAAATATTTAACGACATCAAGAAAGACAAAACTGAAATTGTCAAGGATGAATATGGAACCCTAACAAATTAGGTACTCTGATATATTGAAATATATTGCAGCAGTGAGAATTCTCGATCCATAGCACGTGACTTTGGCAATGCGCAGGGGTTTTGCAGTTCATTTTTTAACATTCCTCAAATGAATTGTAATTTGACGCGTTATAGAACAGAACAGAAACTTCCACGGGCTCTTGTAATACTACCTACGAAAATTCTAGATTCATCCTGCGTCGGATGTTGTTGAGTCTAACCTTTCGCCAATCAGTTAAGCTCTGAAGAAGCCAACAGGACGATTGGCGAAACGTTAGCAAGTTCGACTAAACAACAACCGAA
Organism: Cylas formicarius; assembly: GCF_029955315.1. Lineage (NCBI taxonomy): Eukaryota > Metazoa > Arthropoda > Insecta > Coleoptera > Brentidae > Cylas > Cylas formicarius. Next base: position 10,209,626 of record NW_026844326.1, on the reverse strand, counting down.
TGCAGAAGTTTTGTAAATAGCAATCAATCATATTGTCACAATACTGTTCCTTTTAATGTTCATTATGTCGCGCAGGTGGAGAAAACTTTACTTGGCATGAAAAGTGGCGCCACGGACGTCGATAGTATTAACTCCAAATGCTACTCTATTTGGTTCCCCATCTCAGTTCACATATAACTTTTATTATAAAAGGATTGATTGCAACCGGTTTTTCTAGCCTACGGTAAAAATTAAAATACTTGTTGAGTTCTTTTAGACGATAGTAAAGCTTTTGATACAGTAAACCATAAAATGTTATATGCCAAACCTAAGTATTTCGTTTTGGATGACTCTAAAACGAATTTGGTTTTTTTTTGGAGGGGCAGAGTTGGAGGTAATCTCGCAAATTTCAAACTAAAACTCAAACTATTAAAAATTTTAAACTAGGTATCCGACATTCTGAAGTAGTAAATTACGTAACAAGTGCTGTAAACAACATTTGAGTCACGAGTGACTTAAAAAAGTTTACCAAACCTGTTGAATACTATGCTTTTTCTACCACCCTTCGAATTTGGGTATATTTTGGCAAAACAACACGAATCCATTCACTGACATGATCGTCAGAATTGACAAACGTCACAAAATTCGAGCCGCGTAAGATCCTTCGAAACCCGTGCGGTAATATTTCGGACATGTCCGGATTCGTGGGACAAGAAACTCACGTGATAAAGTGACGCTTTCCGCACACTAGATCGGTGTATAATTAGGTATTTTATAGGAGGGAGTCGAAACAAGTGTTTTCATAAACATAAACTGTAATATATGCATAAAGATGTACTGGTACCCATATTATAATATCACGGTTTCCTGGCCTGCTCTAATCCAGAAGAAAAAAAAACCTCATTGCAAAAAGTGAAAAAAAAACTGTTTGAGATTTGCATACAATTTACGGAAATATAATCATATTAGCCCTGCCTTTGCAGACTTGAAATGGTTCAAAATCCAAGAGAGGTTTGAAAATCATTTCTGTCGTTCGTTACACAACATTTTCAAATGTCGGGAACTCCTATATTTGTATTAGAAACTTATAACCCGCGCAAATATGCATGAAAGGCAAACTAAGCTTCTTAGAGTTCCTGTACATCGCACTACAAGTTGTCAACATTGCTTTTCTTATCAGGCCCCTAAACTTCTTAATAAACTCCCAGCTATTTTGAATTCCGGAAGTCTGGATAATTGTTCTTGTGACTGTGTCTTGCGACTTAGCTTACCAAAGACATTTTTATTGTTACAATTAATATTATTATTACTATTATTATTATCTAGGCATATTTTGAGAAAATACTGCTTTAAAAACGCTGCGCCCAAACTTATTGACAATCTGTCAGAGGCCATGTTGGATGTTGAATGCCGCAAGGTTGAGATGTCGGGCATGCGAATGTTGAATGAACCTTCACAATTTTTTTTCATATTTGCTTCATAAGCTCCGCTGTTATCAGCATAAACAGAACCTCCATATTTCTAGTAGCCATATTGAAAAAGCAACATGCTAGCTCTAGCATAGTCGCCAAAGATTCACAAAGAGGTGGTCTGCAAGGAGTCCGGATCTATCGCTACTACCAAAGAATTCGACAACATTAAGCCTAAGAGATCAAGAGAATCAAAACACGATAGATATGTTTCGAAACGTAAAAGAATATTTTCACGATTTTTGGTAGGTAATTGCATTGCATTTGTTTAATTCCGTTTACATCTCATCTACATATAATCAATTTCTGTTTTCCCGGTGCTGTTATGGAGTTTTACTTCCGAGATTCGAATTCGGACTAACCGACGTTCGGGCCGCCAAACGGACATGAGATTAAATTTCTCGGTAGCATTCGATATCCACATTTCTTCCAGATAAAACATTAATCCGGATGAGAAATCGCTTGGAATTTTAATCATACGTTGCATTGTCGGTTAGTTGCCTGTAAATCTTTCGGGAGTTATTAAAGATTTTCAGGACGCCTCACGTCGTCCATTGAAAAGTTTTTAAACGACTGCGTTAAACGGTTCCGCGTTTATCTTTTGTCTAAGTTCGGCAAAAGGTCCAACTTTTAACTCATTCAAGTTGCTTGAGGTTATATCAATTCGTTCCTGGTTACCTATTGAGTTAAATTCAGCGGAACAGCGTTCCAATTTCAGTTGCTACCGAATAAAATAAAACGAAGTAATTAAACACTGAAAGCAAAATTTTCACAAAGTCTCTATTTAATCGAATTAACTGGATAGCGTGAAAAATGGGGAAACAATGAAAGCGAGAAGGGAGAAGCTAACCCACTCGAATATTAATTCGTTGCGACTTTGGGGTCTGTAGCTAACAGGAAACAAAGTTAAGGATCTCTAATAATTAATTCGGAGGTAAATACCACCTTAAATTTGGCGAAACGGGTTTGAATTGGCTGCACGATATACGTTGCGGGATTCGTTTATATCTCCATAATAGTTTGTTTCAACGAAAAATGTTTTATACAAAAATTGCATATCTAAGCAACTACCTTCCTTATTTTAAATGGAACGTTCGGTATATTACTTCGTCTCTGGATTTTTGAGAAAATTTCATGGCAACTTCCTTAATGTCAATAATGTCTTAGGATATCTTTATTAAATTTATTTTTTTTTTAAATATAGTATTCAACTTCATGTAGATTCTTCCATTTTCCTCATGTCATCCGTTAAAAAAAAATTAAACCAGAAAATTTGTCACCCCATTTCTTAGCAATAGAAATTATGACTATATAGATGTACCCTAAAGAGTTGGTATATAAAATATTGTATTGCAACAACAACTTGGTTAATTTTATTATTCTCAATTTTAGTGATTTTGTTGGTTTTCCTGTTATCATATAGTCCTAACAAAGGAAGAATAAAAGTAATAAAATAACATTAATCTAATCTCAATTTATTATTATCAAAAATTGCCGTTTAGTAACAATGTGTTAGGTTGGTAGCATCTGGTTGTCACTGTCACTCGCACCACTGAGATCGCAGTCAATTTTTTGTTGAGTTGTGAAATTTTGAAATGAATTATCGTAATACTATATGTTTGTTAATGAATTGGTGAAATTTTATATTAGTAAATTAACCAGGCTGTCATTGTCCAATGTTTTTTTTCAAGAAAAAGTGGATTTTTATATTTTAACGAACAACATGCTTCCAACAGAAAAATGCCCGAGGAGCGATCTATTAAATGGTTTTCCATTATTCATAGTTTAAACTGCGCATTCTGCAGGAACCATAGAAAAAGAAAAAATTCGCTAATATTTTTTTTATGACAGCTTACAGAAACGTCTGACATCTTTCATTGTTTCCTCTAACCTTCAATACTAAAAAAGGGATCTCCTCAGTTCAAGTACCCGGTTACTGTCATTCCGGTTCATTAAATTATATGTGTATATTATTTTTAACGGTTTTCTTATTATTTCTTATTAACTATCAGAAGTAAATAAAATCCCAAAATTATTTGAGTTGTCATTGACTTTTGACCAAGTTTTACATGTTTTTGGTTTTATTTACCTTAAAGCAGTTAAGAGACTCTGGAACAAACGACCTAGATCAACTATTATAGGTCTCTCTAATTTGGAGGGTAAATACTGAATGATGTAACTTTAGTTCCCTTTCGCCATTGTTAACTGTTGATGAACACTTATGCCCCGCACGAAAGTACAAGAAGGTTTTGAAAAACAGTATAATTAGCACAGGAACCCAAAACAGGGAAATTTGAAATGGTAATAATCAATGAAAAATTCAAAGAACTCCGAAAACCAGAAACAATAAAGACGAAATTAATGTAAAAGAAATCATAACATTACAGCCACGCAGCAGAAAATCCAAAGGTTGCGAATCAGGCAATCTGGATGACGTAAATAATTCCAAGAACATATCAAACTTATAGGTAGGTATAGAGAAAGGCGTTTTTAACCGATGTAGAATCGTGCATCACACCCTACAATAATATACTTGTCGTATTTGAAAAGTGTTGCATTTTGGTAAATGGTATATGTTAGTGCAAATGTGACTAAATTCAAATTTGAAATCACGCGCCAAGCGCCCGACCGACCGAACTTTCCCGAACGAAAACGAACAGGATAACGGGTCGTTAAGCTCCCGCCAGTGCAATAACAACAGCGATACTTAGAGCTACGATTGTACTCATTTATTGTTCTTCGCAATAAATCCATTAAAAAACGTGAAATTCTCAAAATTTTTACTGGTCCTTCGATACCGCACAACATTTGGTTCCTCCGAACCGGATTTTGAACCACCAACAAGTGTTTAAAAAAAAGTGAAAAACCTGTGGATTGCTGCGCTCCTGCAAAAGCGATTGCCGCTACACCGAGTCGCCTTTCTCCCTGTTCCGTCTACCGACTTCACGGCGCCGCTCACGTTTCAGCGACGCACCGCCGACCCGGCAATTACGACGTTTTTACGTTAGGCGATTTGGACATCATCTTCAACGGCTTGAGCCAGAAACCACTGCACCAGGTTTGAATACAACCTGCGACGTAAGTGCGTTCCATTTTCACGCTTCCTAGCAATTTATCGCCTTTATTTTTTGCATTTTATTTTCAACATTTCGTTCTCTTTGCTTGGATTTGACGCAATTACACGTGTTAGTGATATTTTAGATCGTTTTAACACCGCATTGCATTTGAAAAAATGGCTGATGCAAACAAAAACAAACGAAAAGCAATTAAAAGCTCTCTTACGCGATTTGTAAACCATTTTAACTCTATAAAAGGAGCTGAAACAAATTTAGATGAATTACAAACACGTTTGAACAGAGCTGAAAAAATATTAGATGATTTTAATGACGTACAACTGCAGATGGAATCTGCCGATGAAAATTGTGACACCAATTATGACAATTTACACGCTCCTGAACGAGAAAGTTTCGAAAACACTTACTTCAAAATAATTTCAGAGGTTAAGAACTTCATTTCCATTAACAATGAAAGTGTTATTTTTCAATCACAGTCTCCTAATAGTCAAAATTCGCCACAAATTGCAAATAATGACTTAATGAGCACTAGACTTCGAACGTTAGATTTGCCAACATTTGACGGAGCTGCAGAAAATTGGTTATTCTTTCGAGATACCTTTTTATCAGTGATCCACAAAAGCAGTGCCCTTGCGGATGTTCAAAAATTTAATTATTTGCGGCTTTCACTGAAAGGTACCGCTGCTGATACAATAAAATCTTTGCAAGTTTCGGATGCGAATTATTCCGTCGCATGGAAAATGCTTGAAGAGCGTTTTGAAAATATACATTTATTAGTCACCAATTACATTAAAGCAATTTTTAACTTGCCTACCATCACAAAAGAATCTCACCAGGGCTTGAGACAACTTTTAGATGGAATGCAAAAAAACCTACGCGCTTTAAATGTTCTTAACCGCCCCACCGATCAATGGGATGATTTATTAATTTATTTGATTTCCTCCAAGTTTGACAACTCTACCCGTCGCGCTTGGGAATTTCAAAACAGTACTAATAAATTACCAACTTTAGATTGTTTAACTAGCTTTTTAAAGGAACGATGCAGGATTCTAGAATCAATAGAATCAAACGATTTAAAACAACAACAATTTTACAAACAATCATTTATCAAATCTTCAAAATCTTTGGTAGCTGTGTCAACAAGAAAATGTGCTTTATGTGAAAAAGACCTCACAATTTATTATTGTTCTGAATTTACAAAACTTAGTCCAAATGAAAGGTTAAACGCAGCGAAACGTTTACGCCTTTGCATAAACTGTTTAAATACAACACACTCTACAAAGGATTGTAAGTCTACAGGTTGTAGAAAGTGTGGTCAAATTCATCACACGCTTTTGCATTTCCCAAACAAGGATTCCACACAAAACACTGTTGCCACAACCACAGCCAACGATAGGGACAGTGCTACTTCTACTAACAGCAGCACTTCTGTTACACTGACCGTCAACACATCAATCAATACTCAGATTTTACTTTCCACTGCAGTCGTGACAATTTTTGACAGATCTGGAACTCCACACGATTGCCGAGTTTTGCTTGACAACGGCAGTCAATCTAATTTCATTTCACAACGTTGCTGTAACATTTTAAATCTACCCAAAACTAAAGTTGAAATTTCGATTTTTGGAATCAATCAATTGGATTATCCCGTAAATTACATGGTCTCTGTTGAAGTTAATTCCAAAACAAACAACTTTCGGAGAACACTTTCATGCTTGGTGCTGCCCAGCATAACCGGAGATATTCCTGCGTTTCCAATCAACAGGGAAACATTAACAATTCCAAATAATCTCACACTTGCTGACCCTGATTTTCACCAACCTGGTGCTGACACATTTTGGGACCTCTTGTGCATTGGTCAAATCAAACTAGGTACAAATGCTCCAATATTACAGAAAACTAAGTTGGGGTGGATAATTTCCGGTCCAATAGTTACAGCTAAAATGTTCAACACTTCTCAAACACATTTTTGTCACCTTTCAACTGATCAAACTCTACAAACTGAACTAACGAAATTCTGGGAGTTAGAAGAATATCCAAAAACAACATTTTTTTCCAATGAAGAAATTTATTGTGAAAATCACTTCAAACAAAACACCACTCGAAATGATGACGGTCGTTTCGTAGTCACGTTGCTATTCAAGGACTCCATCTCAAAGCTTGGAGATTCTCGAGCAATAGCAACCAATCGATTTCTCAATTTAGAACGTAAATTAAATAAAAACCTCATTTTGAAAACTCAATATCATGAATTCATCAATGAGTATTTAAAACTCAATCACATGTCACTTGATGAGAACCAACAAGACAATTCAGGTTTCTTTCTTCCTCATCATGGTGTGTTCAAGGAGAGTTCAACAACGACCAAGTTACGAGTTGTATTTGATGGTTCTGCCAAGTCCTCATCAGGTATATCACTCAACGATCTAATGTTAGTAGGTCCAACCATACAAGACAATTTATTTAACATCCTTCTGCGATTCAGACGACACAACATTGTTTTAAGCGCAGACATTGCTAAGACAAGTGCTCATAGCACCCAATCAACGCAAATTACAAAGAATTATTTGGCGTTTTAACCCCGATGACGAGTGTCTTGTTTACAATCTTAACACTGTACCTACGGTACTACTTCTGCCCCATTTCTCGCCATAAGATCATTACACGAGGTTGCTCATCGGCACAAAAACGATTTACCAAAAATTTGCTCCATCATCCTTCATGATTTTTATGTAGATGATCTTCTAACTGGTGGCGACACCAAAGAAGAAGTCCAAGAAATAAAGGATAAACTTTCCAAACTCTTGAATGATTATGGTTTTCCACTTCGAAAATGGTCATCAAATGACACATCAATTCAGTCAAAGTTCGAATCCAACATTCTTCACATCGGAGAAGAGCAAAACAAAACACTTGGATGATTGTGGGATTCAAAACACGACAATCTTCAATATGTTATCAATTCACGACACCATGTCCAAGTAACTAAACGACAAATTCTTTCTATAATTTCACAAATTTTTGATCCCCTTGGTCTTCTGTCACCAGTAACGATTTCTGCAAAAATCATACTACAACAACTTTGGAAACTAAAAATTTCCTGGGATGAATCAGTACCGACTGATCTTTATTACACATGGTAAAAATACCATTCGCAGTTGATTCACCTGAATAAGGTAAAAATTCCAAGACATGTACTTTGCATCAATTCAATTTCTATCCAGTTACATGGCTTTTCGGACTCATCTGAAAAGGCTTATGGAGCCTGTATTTACTTGCGTTGTACAGATACATTTGGAAACGTAACTTCCAAACTTTACACTGCCAAAACCCGCGTTGCACCATTAAAACAAACTACCATTCCAAGACTGGAACTTTGTGGTGCGTTGTTGCTAGCTGAACTAGCATCAAGGGTAATTTCATCAACCAACATCACTTTCCAACGGGTAACTTATTGGTGTGATTCGACCATTGTTATTTCATGGATATCCACATCTCCTTCTCTACAAAAAACCTTTGTGGCCAACAGAATATCACAAATCCAGGCTTTAACAGTTCCAGATTCTTGGAAATATGTAAATACATTTGACAATCCCGCTGACCTCTGTTCCAGAGGCATCGAACCGACAAAACTTTCAGAATCAGAAATTTGGTTTCATAGCCCAAAATGGTTAATTCAATCAGAAAATAATTGGCCCACACAAATACCTTGTAAAAAGGCAACTATTTTGCCAGAGCTGCGGCAAAAAACTTTAATTTCCACGACTTATGAAAAAATCATTCCCATTTCTCGATTTTCGTCTTTGTTAAAACTCAAACGAGTATTTGCCTATGTACATAGATTCATAAACAATACTCGTAAAGAAAAAAATGCACGTACTTTTGGTTCTTTAACGCCTTCCGAATTATGTAATTCTTTAAACCATTTAATTCGACTGGTACAGATTGAAAGCTTCCCTGATGATTACCAAAGACTGTTTTCGAACTCCAAACTTGACAATAAAAGTAAACTTTTAAGTTTAAACCCGTTCTTTGATTCAATCACTCAAACTATACGAGTTGGCGGAAGACTTCACTCTTCACAATTTGACTTTTCCAAAAAACACCCTTTCGTATTACCGTCCAATCATTATTTTTCTACTCTGGTTGCACGTCATGAACATCTAGCCTTATTGCATGCTGGACCCCAAGCTCTTTTAGCTTCAATAAGAGAAACATTTTGGCCATTGTCCGGTCGTAATCTTGTTAAAAAGGTTGTTCATGAATGTATACGATGTTTTCGTTTCAATGCTAAACCCGAACAATACATCATGGGAAATTTGCCTGCTACACGAACAACTCCTTTTCGTCCTTTTTCTATTTCTGGCGTCGATTTTGCTGGACCTTTTTTACTTCGAGATAGAAAGGGAAGAAATTTCAAAACAACCAAAGCATACATTGCACTATTTGTTTGCTTTGCTATAAAGGCAATCCACCTAGAGGTTGTTTCTGACCTAACTTCAGAATGTTTTTTAGCAGCCCTTAGGAGATTCATGGCAAGACGTGGTAAATGTTCGCAAATATTATCTGACAATGGCACTACTTTTGTAGGCGCGAACAGCGAAATTCGACAATTTTTTAACGCTAACAATAAACAGATTTCTGATTCTCTATCGAATGATGGCATTCTTTGGAAATTCATTCCACCACGCGCGCCCCACTTCGGAGGCATTTGGGAAGCCGGTGTTAAATCGGTGAAATACCACTTAAAGCGAGTAATTGGCGACGCGTCGTTAAATTTTGAAGAATTTTGCACAGTTCTCTATCAAATAGAGGCATGTTTAAATTCCAGACCACTTTATCCTATGACCCAAGATCCTAACGACTTTAACCCCTTAACCCCTTAACCACTTTCTAATTGGCGAAACAATGAACACCATACCAGATTGCGACTTCACCAAATTGAAGGAGAACACTCTCTCAAGATTTCAACGCATGCAAAAACTTTCTCAACATTTTTGGTCGAGATGGTCAAAAGAATATATATCAGAACTTCAGCAGCGAGTAAAATGGCGAGAGAACAAAACACAACTACTAAAAGCTGGATCCCTAGTGATCATAAAGGAGGATGGACTTCCACCCTTGAAATGGAGACTGGGAAGAGTCATTCAACTACATCCAGGTACAGATGGAATCACGCGGACTGTTACTGTTCAAACAACTTCAGGTGTTCTGAAACGACCAGTGATAAAGTGCTGTGTTTTACCCAATCAAGACTAATTTCGTAACAGTGACATTATTTCTTTTGAAACACTGGAGTGTTTCAAGGGGGGCGACTTATGTTAGTGCAAATGTGACTAAATTCAAATTTGAAATCACGCGCCAAGCGCCCAGACCGACAACTGTGTTGACCGAACTTTCCCGAACGAAAACGAACAGGATAACGGGTCGTTAAGCTCCCGCCAGTGCAATAACAACAGCGATACTTAGAGCTACGATTGTACTCATTTATTGTTCTTCGCAATAAATCCATTAAAAAACGTGAAATTCTCAAAATTTTTACTGGTCCTTCGATACCGCACAACAGTATAATTGGTTCCTAAATTTTTGTTCAGCCTGTAAGCGATAAATCAATTTTAAATACCAATCTCGCAAGGACAATTCTTTTGTTTCTGAAATAATGACATTGATTGTAATAAGTATGAGAATATACGTAGAATAGCAACAAATTTTGCATTTCAATTTTTGTGTTAAAGTAAACCTTTAGTGACTTACAGTCAAGCGAACTAAATTTTGAGGTAAGGTTATTACTGTTCTTGCCCAAAAAGTTTTGCTAATCGACACTTATTTACAAAATTAAATGTTTACTAGTTTTAATTAGTATTCTAAGTAGATCTACATTCGAATGTTCAAATGGGACGAAAGGCAAATTATTAAAAAAAAAAGATATCTAAATAACACTAAGTGTTGGTTTGCAAATAGTATGTAACAAATTTGATAAACGCAATGCAACATACTACACTTATTCTAGGAAATTATGTAATTGGGCACATTCAAAACAAACTTCAAAATATTTAAAAAAACGGTCACTAGAGTACGGGAAGCACACAGTGTGATATAATGAACGGCAATTTTTTTTAAAATTTATCAATTAGGTAGCATTTAACCCTCTTTAGATGTCCAGCAAAGGAATGTGTAACTCCCAATTCGCCCCCATACACTTTGGCGGAATGTTTTCATTACGGTGAATCAATCGCCAGGAAACACAAAGACAAAATCACAGGCATTTTATCAGCCAGGGTCATTTCAGGAACAAAACAGTACAATCATTTTTTAATTAATTTTTAATTAACGTATTTCCGCTGGGTATTTATTTGCATGAAAAATATGTAATTGTTTTCTCTTCGGTTACGGTAACTCCATAGGAATACCGGCCTCTGAGTGAGAGGAAAAGTATGTATTTATTTATATATATATATATATATATATATATATATATATATATATATATATATATATATATATATATATATATATATATATATATATATATATATATATAGAGAGAGAGAGAGAGAGAGAGAGAGAGAGAGAGAGAGAGAGAGATAGAGAGGGGGGGAGGGAGAGAGATTATATAGATTATATATGCAATAGGGGAATTAAATTAAATGATATTGCACACCACTTTGGTCTGTTGGAACCTCCGATAATCTATGTTTTAGAGAGTTCTTCTTCAACACTGAACATGAAAGAAGTCACTTTGTGCTCCATAAGAAACAGTTGCTTCTTAGGTTATATAGGTGTTAAGCCTACCCAGAATTGTGGTGAATTTGGTGAATGCTAATTTTCCTTCTCCCCTTCATATTAGTAATATCCGGTTCCATCTAACCCTGCTTGAATTTGCTGCTGGAAATATTTCTGTTATTAGGAAGCTTGTCGTTTGTTAAAATATTCAAATTTTTATATCCATTACGAAACGGCAATGCCCATATGGGACTAAAAATGATTAAGTTATACATGATTATACACTGCTTTTACACAAAAAGCTTTTGCGAGAGATACTATGGTGTGCAGTATTAGGAAGTTCAGAATGGATTCTAACAAAATACAAAAAAAAATCGAACAATTCCAGGTGCACAGTGACCCAAACAAGATTTTTTCTTATGAGACCTCTTATTCTAAGGCAAACTTACTTACTTTGAGATAACATAATAAGTTCATGAGATGTGGATTTACAAACGTTTAAATAGAAACACCGAAAATTCATTTTTAAAATGTGCAATAGCTTTACTTTTAAAGCGAGCTTAAGATAGGTTTTTGCCACGTAGCACAGAATAATGGCTTAGTATAATATCAGACACATAATCTTCATGCTTTTTTGAAATTAGGGAAAATTATATCAACCTCTAAATTCTTGTATTTACAAATTTTGATATTCGACAGGATTAGCTTTACCAATAATCTCAATATAATCGCTGGAGTATTACGATCACGAAAATGTATATCTGCTAGTATCAATTTGATTAAAACAAATCGGGACTAATTTTTGATATTAAAGGATAAAGTAAAATAACTTGGTAATATTGAACATTTACATTTGGGGATTGAAAAGGCACAAAAATTTTTGGGGAAAATTATATTGGAAGGGGTTTGTGGAGGAAAATAAGAAATGGCTAGACCACCCCTTTGAGTTTTTAAAAACTCATCCTTAAGGTATATACACAGAATATACGGAAATTTTTTGTACTACATGGAAGAAAAAATCTTTTTAATTTTTTTTGTATCTTTTTTCCACTTTTAACTAGGTATATTTTTTTTCAATTTCAAAGCAATTTCTTTTTATTTTGCAAAATTTACCAAATTTTTGTTCACAAAATTACTTTGAAATAAACATAGTTCCCATATGGTGCAAAACTTTAATGCGGACACTGTATTATATAGGGTGTCCCAATTGCCATGCCATGGGCCACTACTGCTATCGCGGTAACTATAAGAAATGAAATACAATGTTGGTCCAATTGGATCAAATGTACAGTTTTTGGGGTATATAAAAAAACTTGTTTACATTAAGAAAATAAATATTTTGCACCGAGCTACATGGGTTTTTCGAAATTTCGAAAAGTATACTTTCTTCAATTTGGTATTTTTTTTTTTTTAATTTGACCACCTTTGCAGTTCGTATAGTTACCAAGATAGCCATAGTGGTCCACGACAATTAGGACATACTGTATAATTAGGCTCAACTTTCGTTTAGCTGAGATCAGTTATGGAAAAAACATTTTTATATTTAGTATTATTATTATTATAGTAGTGTATATTTACTATTTATCCTATAATAGCAGTATTTTGAAGCCTCGATTAACAGAAACAAAAAGTTTTTCTGTGGAAATTCTTTTTAATAATTTTGTTCATTTCATTGGGTTGGATGTTTTTTCGCAATTTTATTTTTTATACGGATATTTAGAATTTAAAATTAGTTAAATTTTCTGTGCAACTGAAATGATTTGGAAATAAAAATGTAGTGAGTGCATTTCCACAAATGTTTTTATGTTCGTGAAGGTAATTGTTTTCAGCTCAAAAAACTTTTCCGTGCAATTCTAAATACTCCTTACTCCTAGAAAAAAAATTGTTCTCTACGTGAGCGCCAAAAATGGAGAAATACGTCCGAAATTTTGCAGAACGTTTTGCTGCAAGAAAACAATTAAAATCTAAAGATGCTCAGTTTGTCGTAGACTTTTCAGAAAAACATGCAGAACATGCTATAAAAGGTGAAACCTTAGAGAAGCGGTGCATTAGCAAGGAGGAAGCATTAAATATTCTAGTCACCGCCATATTAACAAAATAACAATATTATTTTGTTCAAGATGTAACTGCAGAAATTGGCCGTGATTGCTTTCCAAGTTATTATTAGGTTAAAAAAAAAAGAATAAATAAATAAAAAAAATATATTTTGTTAATAACCTAATTTGTCAGCCATCTTAATTGTTTATGAAATGTCGGAGGTGACGAGTTTTTAATGTTGAAATACCTTAAAGCTTTTTCAATGACTAAAATTATGAAAATTCTGCAAAAATAATTGAGTAAAGAGCATTTCTCAAAGACTCATTTTTGTTGCACACTCTTGCTAGTTTTTTACTCTTTTTATAATAAGATTGAATGCTTTTGCTTTCCGAAAAATTGCAGATGAAAGATTTAGATTACATTTAAGTAAAGTTATGTGCATATAAAAAAAATGATGTAAAGTAAGTATTTTTTTATTTATTTAAGACGTTGCTTTTTGTACAATATAACTGTTATAAAACTCATTTTTAGCTTTTCCGGATTAAAAGTTTGATGTAAAAAACCTCATGTTCCTCTGTTCCCATAAGGTCGTTCCACTGTGCGTAGGTTGGATACGAAATGAAAAATTGGAAACAGTAGCTTATGGACCTTATGTTGGCGTAATTGGCTTAATTTAATCGATTAACATTATATTAGAATCTTATCTGGAAAACAATTCGACTCTGAACACTTATTGCAGAATACTTAGGAGGTTAATTTGCAAATGAAAGGAAATTATTCACTTTGTTGTGTTATATTACCGACGACACAAACGGCTGCTAATGTCGGGAAAGATCAGTAGGGAACGGTCTCATTTTGAATCAGTTCGCCGTTTGTGCGACATTTTATCCATGGCCGTGAAATCGGAAACACCGGCAGCAAATGGAAATGGCGTTTGGATTGTTGACTCGCCTGACTTGGCTCCCATATCGATAAATCAACAACGTCATATTAGTGTCCAAGTGAATATTTCAAATTGAATTTAACCGTATGAGATGGGTGTGGCATGTGCAATGATTAGGCGTTCTAGAATAAAATGTTTTGGTGGTGCTTACTGGGCGTTGATGTGGAAAAGAAAAGTGAAGTGATAATGACAATTCAATTATAATAGCGTACAAGTGCAAAGACATTGTATCATTTTAATATTGCCAACTTAATAGTTACAAACTATTTGTACGGCTGCTGCTAATTTAGCTATTTATTTAGTTACTTAAAATGTGGTCTTATTTTGCATCATATTAACCTGCTCTGACACATCCGCCAGTAATTCTAGTATTAGCTCAACAAACGGCTTCTCTCTCTGAAAACCAGACTTCTTTGACTGTACAGTTTACCAATCGTAGATAGTTGGCTCATATGGTGTCTTTTTTATTAGATATATCTAACAAGCAAGGGATGGCGGCATTGCAGTAATAAGGGCACACATTTTGCTTGTTCTTTGGCCGATCAGCGAGCTTAAATATCATTTGTGAAAACGTAGAAATTTAAAAAAAAAAGTCATTTCGCAAAATTGTATGTTTTAAGTTTGCGTGTAATTTGATAAATTGGGATTAGTAAAGATTGCAAAGCGTAAATTGCGGTAACAGAACAAGCAAGATACAAAATATTTTTGGTCGTCTATTGGCGGCAAAAAAGAAAAACACAAAAATTTGCCACAAATAATGATCCTAAACACCTCACATGCTTCGAACAATATTGGTATCTGTGAACTTTTCTCAAGCTTTTTTAGTAGTGTCTCTGAATCATTTGACACGCTAATAAAACCAATTCCATCACAAAAATATTTTAATGTTGATCGTATATCGAAGGAAAAGAAATCTTTATGCTCTGTTAATCCCCAAAAGGGACCTGGCCCAGATGGTTTCCCTTTGAAATTTTGAAAATCATCCCCCGATCTTTGTGAACCCCTCTTTTTGCTATCAATCAATCAATCAAATCAATCCAACTTAACTGGTAAATATTTGGAAAATTGCCCAAGTCGTGCCCATTTTGAAATCCGGTGATAAGAGTAATGTAGCTAACTTAAGCCACTTCGGCAGGTTGCTTGAGTCACTTTTTTTGGAGCAATTATTCTTTATTGACCCGAATTAGCAAGGATTTTTTCGTAAAATATCAATCTTAACTAATTTAGTCCCGTTTGGTCAGTCAATAAGTGACAATATGTAGCAAGGGTTCGAGACTTGCGCCGTTTACACAGATTTCTCCAAAGTTTTTGATAAAATACACCACCCAACTCTTGCCGTGAAGCTACAGAATTTCGGTGTGCACGGTGTCTTGCTCGCCCTACCCTAAGAGTTACTTTGCGGGTGATCTCAGTATCTTGTTGTAAATGGGATAAAATCAAACAGTACAAATATAACTTCGGGGGTACCTCGAGGGTAGCATTTGGGTCCCTTATCGTTTGCTATTTTCCTATATGATATTGGCCGGTGCTTTTACATAGTACTTCTTGTACGCAGATGATCTAAAAATTTCAAAATCGATTCATTCGACAGCAGACTACGTATTGTTGGAGAGAGATTTGTCAAATGTTTCTCCGAACAGATTGTTTGTTAACCCTGAGAAATGTCACTCTGTTTTGTTTACAAAAAAATTACCACAATTGCAAATTAAAAGTGATTTCTATCTAGGTAATTTGAAACTGAACTTAACTGGGTATTACATTAGATTCTGGGCTTTTTTTTTTGAGATGCACTTAAAAAACACTGTTCAAAATGCTCTTAAGAGTCTTGGATTTATATTACGCGTGACTAATGGCTTTAATAACAAAAAATATTTAATAATACTTTTTTACAATCTTGTCAGACCCGTGTTGGAATATGCTACGGAATTCAATGCATTTTAAATATATCGAACGGAAACGGAAACTGAAACAGAACTTTTTAAATGCTCTAAATTATAGATTTAATAGACATAGACATTTTTTTAGTTACAGTGAACACCTTCATTTCTGTTTTATGCAGTCTTTGGAAAATCGTAGAACCAATTTTGATTTATTATTTCTTTATGAAGTTGGAAAAAATTTGATTGAATCTCCTTTCGTTTGGTAAAAAATATACTTTAATTGTTATCTCTACATTCGTTGAAACAGGCAAACGTTCGCTGTACCTAGATATCGTTCAAACTGCTCTTTTAACTCTTCAATTATCAGATGTACCCGTACTTATAACAGGGTAGAGTACGCGTTTCCGGATATTGAACTATTTGAGCCTTGAATAAAACACTGTAATTAGCTCTTGATTTCTTTCTTTCCTTTTATTGGACAGCTGCGTCTGTCTGTAGCAAAGACTTGTTTATAAATAAATAAATAAATTATGTTTGCATTGTAGGAGACAATACATACAGGTAATAGTCATAAATAATTACTTAATAGGTCCAGTCAAATTACTAACATACCAAAAATGGGGAAAAAAGGAAAAATTTGAAAAAAAAGTATTGTTACAAAGTAATTTAAATAATTTTAGCGTAATTAAAATTTATTAGTTATTTTATATTTATATTTTTAAGTAAAAAACCTGAAAACCGCTTAGTGGTATAAGTTTTGAGGGAGAAATTAAAAAACTAAAACTTATGATTCAGTTACTCATCATGCAAGCTTAAATTTAGGATTGATTTTTATGAACTTATTTCACTAAACTTTGAGCTTAAATTTGAAGTAAATGAACAATTAATAAAGAACATTACTGATTAACATAGGCGAGTCGCAACTATCTACGATCGACTCCCTACTTCTCATGGTACATCAAGTACACTTCCAACTATGGATAATGCTGAAAAAACTTTAAATCGCCAATACATTAATTACAAATTTTTTAAAAGTTAATTTCACCTAGTTGAACAAATTATTCCTGCATTTGCTTTTTGTAGAACGGTGAGTGTTCGGATTTTTTCGGGAACCCCGCAAATTAAAATTTCAAACAATACAAAAAAAATCGATCGAAAATAGCATACGTAGCGCACAAAACACCAGACCTGGATAAAACTCGGATATCGGACCCGCATTGCTTGTAATTACGACGCAAATGCATGCACGCTTCAATTACTTAAAATAGACCACCGCAACAAAACTACCCACCGACGTCATGAATATAATTGCAAAGTGTTGGAATTTAACATAGAGGTAGCTGCTACTGAATTTTTGTCTAGTTACTTAAAATTAAAAACAAGATAAGCATAATACCTAAAATAAAAATTTGGTAATGTTATGTTCTTCGGTACAATAAGACTCTAATCAGAACCTACCTGTTCGGGAAAGTATAGATTACCATATAAGTTACATCTTATCTTTTTCTTGAGCTTTATAAAAGCTCTTTCGCATTTAATTCCATAAATTATGACAAAATTTAGCTCTCTTTCCTCTCCCTCTATGTTTTACACACTTTTGAATCTTCGTTGACTTATAATCATCATTCTTTGGTCTGCGAAATCAATATGTGGAGTAGTTAGAGCTCTAGGTCGATCCTTCACAGTAACCTATACCCGGTCTTTTTCCAACCGTTAGCTACTCTCGTATTAAGTTAATTAAAGGTTGATCATTCTGCTTAAATGTGTATATCGGTGATGTTATCTGTCGTTGGTCCGGATATACCCCTCATGATTGATCATCATTCTATCGGTTATGACTGCCAAATATTAGTAGGGAGTAATACATCATCCTTCAGAAGTAAATATTTGTAACTTTTCTTGAACTGAATAATTGTATCTAATCATTAAGTTTTTTCAAGCAGGTAGGATAAAAGCCGACATGTCCAATAATTCCCACAAGCCGGTATTATTCATGAGTATTTTCTTAATTTGTGTTAGGCGGATTTTTGTACTGTAAGTTATCTCTACACCCTCTAGTTTTTCTCCATAGTCACACATTTGTTATGTACAGTTGTATAATATTTCGCATTAGTCTTTGTAAATATTTTTCTTTTTTTTTGAAGTGGCCAGAAACTTAGAAACAAGAGACCTCCTGATTTCGTAAAAAAGTCTGCCGAAAGTCTGGCTCCGACAGTTGTTACATGAAATAATGAATCAATAACATAAGGGAGATTTCCTACAAAATGGAAAATGAAGGAAAATATTCCAAATGAGGTAATAACAAAGAGGAGGCAAAAATTAATAGGCCATTAAAAATTAATAGGCCATCCAACAAGTGAGGTGTGATTATTATGTTAAGAACGAAATTATTGAAGAGACGCATTAAAAAAGATCATTGGCGACAAATTTTCTTTGCTTCTCTAATAATGTCGAGTTGTGTTAGACAATGGGGCGGTCTCCACTGATTTCAGCAAGGCATTCGACAAGATTGATGTCGTCGACTCGTCCTCTTATTTGGTTCCTTAATTTCGCATTGACGCAATAGTGTTGCCCACCAAACAACAAGGGCGAGTCGTACAGGGCAGTCATTTTAATCGTTTCTTTTTCATCGCATTGATACAACTAAATTATGTTTTAAATATAACAAATTTAGCATTTAGCACAAATTTCGGGTTTGGCGGACGATTTGAAGGTATTTAAAAAAAATAAACCCAAGATGATTGGCAACCACTTCAATCCCGCCTTTATAGTTTTGGGCAGCACTGCGTCTTAATATTTTCTTATTTTCTGATCAGTTAGTGTCATAAAAAAGAACATGACATGCTTCTTATATCTCTACAGCGCATTTGTACACACTAAGAATTAGTTTGCCTTCATTCTATGAATTTGTGAAAAACTTCTGATGGAGTATTTGAAAAAAATATTTAAAAAAATATACATTTTTTCAAAACTTTTGTGGATAAAATGTTTTACAGCTATACCAAAAAGATATATATTTGAGATATTGTTAACGTTTTTAATAATTTTCATTCTAAATTACAATTCACTATTGAAATTGAAAAGGAAAAAAAAATTTTTTCTTGACTTAAATTTAAAAAGAAATCTTAATCATAATAATATATAAACAGAAGGGTATATAAAAAAGATCCATGGTCAGGAAGATATCTAAATTATAATTATAATCAACCCATATTGTGCAATAGGTGTGGTAAGCGCATGAGGGACGAGCGGAACGCAGGAGGGATTAATAAACGAGTGACTTAAAAAGTTTACCAAAAGTGCCATTTGTGCAAAACAACACGATTACGTGGCCGCAGTTATGACAAACTTCAAAATTCAAGCCGTGCTGTAAAACCTCCGAAATCATCTAATTGTCCAACTGAAGTGGTAAAGTGACGCTTCCCGCTAGATGGGTGTGTAATTAGGTATTTTACAGAAGGGAGTAGAAAAGTATATTTAATAAGAATTGGTGGTTTACCAGATAAAACTAACATCGCCAGAATATTGGAAAGAAATTTTACCAAAAGTCAAACAAATTTTAATTGAAAATGAATTACTTGAAGAAATCATTACGAAACTTTTTATACAACGAACCTATGTATTTCGTAATAAAAATAAAATATCATAAAATAATACAATTAATCGGAAACATATTACAATATATAATATATAAATAATTTATTGGAATAAATAAAGAATATTCTTTTTAAATATGATTTCATAGATTGCCACAAATCTTAAAAATTAATAAAATCTAATTTTACTACATTAAACACTAAAATTTCGACTTTTATGAGGTCACATAAATGCACATGAATATACTAAAAATGCATAAATTGCTTTACTTTTTACTTTTACTTTACTTTTCAAGAAAATTTAGCAGATAATGAATTTAATTTAATCTAAATTTAATAAATCATATGAATACTGTAAATGGTCGAAAAGATGTTAGAAATTTAAGCCAGTTATACCACATTTTAGTAATATAATCCAAATTAAAAATCAAATCCACTTTCTTATAATAATAGCGTTAAAAATAAACCACGAATTAAATAAAATTTTAGAGACAAATAATAAACATAAACATTAAAGTCAAAATATTCATGTTAATTATTTCATATTTGTACCTATTTATATAGTTAGTAATTCATTGACAATATCACTAAGGTATGCCCAAAAATTTTTCTGTAAAATATTGAATTTATATGACATTTGTGTTTTAGAGTTTTGATAACAAAATAAATTATTGAACAAACTCAAACTCAAAAACAACGCAAGCAATATAAGCATTCCAAATGTTAAGAATAAAAATAAATTGTGAAATGAATAAATAAATAAATAGAACGCGACAATAGAATACAATTGCAATAGCACAAAGAAGATTTTGGTCTTACTAGGTTATAAAATCAAGAGCTTGTCGCCAATTTTGTTTGGGTTATATTTCGCAGATTTTGTTCAAAATTTTGCATTCACGTCGATATCCAAAAATATGCGTCACCGCGAAACAGCAGAGGTCGCAGTAGGATATATATAAATGGACATGTCTCGCGTTAATCACGTCGACCGGATTGTTAAAATTTGTTAATTTGGGCTTCAGTTGGAGAAGGGAAATTCATATTCATGTATGCAAAACACGTTAAATTTGACGCAACGAATGTGCGGCAAGACACACGAATTGCCAGTTCGTACCTTTACATCTTTATCGAGGTTTAAATTACTCAAACAATTCAACTCAAGTCCTAAAATATTAGCAATCACTGTTTTCTTTTTTATTTCCTTTCCCCAAGATTTTCTTTTAATCTATTTTATGGGAAATCGCTGTTCCGGAAAAATATCGAGAGTAACTGCAAATTATTAACATAAAAATTGCAGTAGTTTATTCGGAGAATGTCAAGTGTTCAAAAGTTCGATAGTAAAAAAACTGCTTAGATTTTCTTTAATCTTACCAATGAGCTAGGCACTGAGTCTGTGCACATTGCTATCGTGCAATTGCACTTGCACCTGAAAGGCATGAAGGTTCACGTCGCCTTTTTTGATTTTCTGTTTGTCCCAGCTTACTGTAGCACAAGCTAAACAGCTTTGGTCCCAACAGTATTGGTCCCAACTTTTTCAATGTTATATAGAACTTATACGAGAATGCTATAGCTACTGTCAGAGCCTCCGACCGATTTTCAGAGCATCACGTACTGGGTTCTTCAAGCGGATGCTTTGTGTCCATTCGTTTTCTTAACATTTGTGGGGGACATTGTTGATTTTATCTTTTTTTTCATTTGTTAATCAACGCCACCAATGCAGCTCTATGCTGACGACCTCGTTAAACTCGGTGTCTCTAAAACTTGCATTAAATGCAAGGTAAAAACTCTTGAAACATACATTCAGTTGAACAAATTAGTAGTTAATATCCCTAAAATAGGCGGGCTGAACCAAATCCTGCCGAGAGGTGCTAAATAACAATCCTGTTGAAGTTAATCGTTCATATTCTGCTTCGTCTTTTATGGTCATACTTTTTACATGTCCCACAAATCTTCATTCCTGGAGGGCAGCATTGTAGGGTTTCAGTAGCGCCATTGGTCAGCTGTTTTCCTGCCTGCTGTTTACGCTATTTTAATATTATTTTAAATGCCCAATTTAACTGATTCAAACGTTCAGTAATATTGCCGAAATCTTCTTCTTCTCCTCCCTGACTCATTTGAAAGTCAATATATCTAAAAATTTTGGTAAAGGAACTTAGAATGGGCACCGATAGACTCCCAATGCGGTCGTCAATTACAATTAGCGGACACTGTGGACATCAAATAAAATTGGGTTGCGCATGTGAGACGCCAATTAAAAAGGAAAATAAGAAACAAAATAAAAATGACAAAAGAAAATTGACTTAATGCACAGTGCAGCGAAATTAAGTATTATAAAAAAACTGCTGGTATATACACACTTCGACAAGTCAGTATTCTCTTGGATAGTCGAAATAACTTTTTTTTTTAACGACAAGGGCAATAGTTCAATATCTACTTAATGATGAGAGATCAGTCAATCCTAAACAAGAGTGATTTGATATAACTAAAGAAATCCACAGTTGCACAGTCATGGAACAAAAAAGCTTCAGGCCAGACGGGATTTGGGGGATTAGTGGTCTACCATACGGGCATCATAACCTCCGATTGACTTAAATCCACATTTATCACGATTCTAAAAAAGGGTTCCACCAAATGCTGTAGCGACTACTTTCGCATCAGCTTATTGAGTCGCTTTCTGAAATTTTTTCCTAAAATCTATTTTTAGAGCATATATGCCAAATGGGAAGCTTTTATGGGTGAGTCACAGTTTGGTGAGTCACGGTTTCGGCATTTGAAGCCCTGTTTAGTAACCAAATCTCTAAGAAAGCAACTTCAGGGTCTGCAAATCCTACTTCACCAAGTAGCCAGAAATCGTACAGAAGGAAGAAGGAACCAGAAGGATGTTAATCAGCAAGGATCAAGTTGTTGTGTTCTTGTTACCCCGGAAATACAAACGAGTGCTGAGGGGTCAAGTAAGAAGAAACTGGGATTACATGCATGAGGTTCGTGTCCGTATTGAACCAGCCAAAACTCCATTTATAAAATTAAAAATCATCAGAGGTTTGTTGTTATGTCTTTAGCATGCTTTATTATGGTATTGTAGCATGGACTCTGACCGATGACATATACAAGAAGCTCGAGGATATCGAAATAAACTTCTAGACGAATGCTAAAAATTTCGAGGATGGATCGCGTACGACTCCTAAATGTACTTACAAGGATTACATGGTCGCAATCAAAATGCAAAATTTAGAGTATTTCGGAAGTATTCTTCGAAAAGCAAAAATATGGTCAAGCATCCGCGAGCATCCTCAGAAAAGCAGCAGACAAAGTGAAAGTAGCGCTGATGATTCCAACTGTTCAAAGATAACAATGCTTGAAGAAAAAAAAGAAGGTGAGACAAATACAAAGGACTTTTCTTTCAGACTGACCTTGATTTTACTCTAAATCTCTCGACACTATGTTTAACTATATGTAATTGCCAAGAAAATGGACAAAACACAGATCTTTTCTCATCAATAAAGTTTTTTTTGCCTTTTCATCGGTTTTCGGGAAAATGTTCACAAAATCTGTTTTTCAGGTAGAATGAATTATAGTATTTTCTACTTATTAACATTTCGAAATCCTTGTTATAGGAATAATTGTATTTTCCTCAGTAAATAAATGAATACTAAATAATATAGGGCTCTTATTCTAATAGCTGGTTGTGCGATCAGTCGAGCTAATGAAACTGCAACTCTAGCGCTAATCTGATCACAGCTAACAAGCAGTAATTTATGACCACCTCAACAAAGCTATATTAATTAGCCACCACGAACTAATTATATCAATCCCGAACTACTGCCGATTCCACTTCAATAATTCCTAATTTCCATTTCTTCCGCGTCGCAATTAATTTGCAACGCAGATTAATTAGGTTTTATTGTAGTCTCGTTTGTTATGGTCGATACAGCAAGAAAATAACCACAAATTGTAACGGAGAGTGACGAGAATCTTGCATTTGATCGAAACATTTTTCATACTTTAAGGCGGACCTTCAGCGAAAGGACAAACTAAATTTCGCTGCATCACTTCCTCATGAATATTTCAGGCATTCAACCATCCGCCAAAGCTGCATAATGGATATCTTAAGCTAAAGATGTTGACTTTCTAAACAGGATTGCCATTATTGTTCGAATATGTAAACGCGCTCTTTCAAAGTACGAGTAGTTTGAGCTCAATATAAACCTTTCAGTAAATTGCTTCCCAAGATTATCGCGTTGGATAGATCAACATTTTCCTGATACCAAACGTCACTTCAATTTTCGTAATCCTTCGTTATTCTAACGTGCAATGCAGAGCGATGGAGACTGTAGTTGTTAAGCTTCAAAACATTTTTACAAACCAATCAATAGTGTATTATGAACAAGTTTGATAAACGCAATTTTCGTTGCGGCTCAAGTGGTAAAACATTTTCCATGACCATGAGTTCATAAAAACTTATAAATTCTATTGACAACTTCCAAGCCATGACTAAAGTTTTATTATCTTATCGGTAAGTTGGGAGTTATTGATACAGTGCTTTCTGTCTGGTACATATTTTTCCGGAGTTCCTCAGGGAACATAACGTAGGGCTCCTCTTTTAATCTTATTTATCAATGATATTGATGACGATACAAAAATATTTCAAGTGATAGTTACTTCAAGAGTCATATAAATAATAAAAATATTTCAAGTGATAGTTACTTCAAGAGTCATATAAGTAATGTTGAAGTGTACAGGTGTAAACATGATAAAAAATGCATTTAAATCTTATGTCTGTGTTATGTCTATTGCATTAAAATGTATATAAGTTAATTACCATTAAAATAAGGAAGAAGCTGTGCGAGAGTCTCGTCTTGTCTGTTATTAACTATTGTGATATTGTCTCGATAAATTCGCAGGGAATAAAACAAGATAGACTATCAACGACAATAAATGAATTAGAATAGTTGAGGATTAATAATGTTTATAATCGTTTATAATCATCATCATCATATAAATGATTTGCTAATTTTTGTACACCTATGTATTTATATAAAAAACTTGCATTCAGTTACGGACAACACACTGCAAATTTGTTAATACTATTTACAATAATAGGAATGACAAGCTGAAACAACTCTTTGGGATAAAAGTAAAGCAGTTTCCTCTCATCGCAAATCTAAAATAATTTTTGGAATTTGCTTTTTCATTTTGTATGTGCCTGTTGCTTAGGGCAAATAAAAATGAGAAATGTTCCTAATTGTTTGAATTTGCAGAAATTATTGTTTATAATTATTCTGTAAATACCCCAAAGGTTAAGTGTGAATAGTAAAATGGTATAATATTAGTTGTTTTTCTCCACCGGTGAGTGTAGCTCGGTACAAATGCAGCATTAATGAAGCTAGAATTGAGGTGATTAAAAGCGTTGAAGATTCGTGTGTCTTCTTTGATTGTAAACTAACTTCTGTCTACCGTTATGGTGTAATTATAAACAGATTTAGAAATTACAAATAGGCTAATGGATTTGCTTAAAGCTGCTTTACGCGTCTTTTTACGCTGTGGATTCTCCATACTGACTGTCATAAAAGCAATATTCAGAGAGCGTTTTTAAGAACTGCTCCGGAGGTGCAAAACAACATATAGAATGGGAACCACATCAATTATAATGTGATTAGCGGAGCAATCCAATTGATTCTCTTCAAATTTGAAGACTTTACCTTGATGTATCAACTCTATACAAAATTTGTAAGATACATAGAGCTAAGCACCGGTTATAAAAGTAATAACTTAATACACTGTACTATTTGTTAGAAACAAAAATCTTTTTTTTTGTTTAGGAGCATTCAATCTGTTATTGCAGTTACTAATAGACTCTTTTACAACAATTATGTAACTATATATGGTGGCCACATTATCAATGGGATTGTATGGGTTCCATTTCAACAAACAGGTTCGGTAAAGTATTCTAGGAAAACCCGATTTAGTTATTTTGGCATTTTGTTCCTAGAATATTACTGACCAATTTGATAATGCTAAAAAAAAGGTGCAGGTTGCAAAATGGAATTGTGTTGTCTACAGAGTATTCCAGTTTTGAACATTGTAATGTTAAATAGGACACTTTGTATTTTTATTTATCTTGTGTATATATAAGCCAATTTGGCAATTATTGCATTAGTAATTTAAAAAGAATCAAGCCAACATATTTGTTCTACTCTTCAAGTAGTTAAATAGTAATTAAAAAGTAAATAAAGTTAGCATCACAGAAAAAACCAAACAACAAAACAAACGGCACAACCAAATTTTTGTTTTTTAATTGGCTCGCGTTGCATCAAAGCATTTATAGGTCATCGAATCAAGATTTTGGTATTTTACTTATCTACTGATACTAACACTAGAAAAACAAATCTTCTTTAAATCTTTCCATATTAAAATTTAACTTAAAATTAACGAAAAAAGAAGAATTACAACTCCATAATAATGTTTATGAAATGTTTTTAGCTTAACTGCATTTTATAAGTTGCTGTTATTAATAATAAGTTTCGGCATATTCCACAAAATAACAGGTTGACGCGACTACAATAATAATAACATTTATAATAATAACTTTTATTCAAGTAAATTTACAACTTTTTATTTAAATCAAATTTTATAAACAGGCAAAGTTCACCTCATGCACATTTGGGAAAAAATGGAGCACACTGAAAAGGTTCAAGACGAACTAGTTAAAAAAAATAAAAAAGTTTAGAGCATCTATAAACTTGTAATACACTCAGTCAAACTCTTTTTTATTGGCAAATTAAATAAAAGTAAAAAAAAAAGAAGGAAAATGATTTTGACTTGACTCCAAACCATTTAATGTGACTTTTGGACATTTTAAAAAGCGTCAAAATTAAGAATACTGCAGCAGTGCTTTCCATGCACCTCGACGATATTCAACTGGTATTTCTTACAAACATGCTGCAGTATAATCTATTTTTCATAGAAACGCGATCAGCGTATACAAAGTCACCCGCCCTGATTTCCAGTGCTGGAAATCGGTCGGATTTCGAATCGCCAAGGAAACGAATTTGGAAAGGTTTCGAATTGTATGAAAAGTCCCCAAAGCAAGTTACCCGAGCATGTTTAAATGCCTGTAAGCCGTCGTGTTTTGCAACTGCAATGTGTGTGAATAAAACGATGCAGTTTTGCGAGTTTCCGATTTAAGTGAAGCTTCTCTTTCACGCCAGGCGCATGCATTATAACCCGGTGATCCAGGCAAGTCGACGAAGATACAACACATGATTTTCTAAATGGGTGTCCTTTCGTAGCGCTTTCATTCATTTTATATGTAGATACAATAAATAAAATATTATAATTTGGAGATGTTTTCGAGTTCGCCCTAAAATTCCCCAAAAGCAAATTGATCTCGTTTGCCTGCAATTTGCAAACAACAGAGAGCCAAAGTTTGTAATTTATTTCAGTAATTTATTTTAAATTAACTTCAGTTCAATATTGCTTCATTATTTTTACAAAACAATTCATTATTTCTGTTTTGTCAAACTAAAATATTTAAATGGCATACCCTATATTTTATTACATTTTTAGATTCAGTGTTTTCTCGTAATCATTGTTACATTTTATGCACAAAAGATGATCAGAACTTCCGAAAGATTTCCATGTTGCCATTTTTGAAATATAAACTAATTGAAGTTAATCACTAACAAAGAATTAACTCAACGAAACTCAGAAAATTGGATGAACGTTAAGTTAGAATGTTTTTGAAGGCTCGCAACCAATTTTAAGGTCACAAAGAGTGATTTGACAATGACGTCTATAAACCGTAATTTCTTCTAAGCTATACCGTTGCGGTTATCCTTTAATGAAAAAATGTTATGTTGTAAACATTGTTAATCACAATACAATTAATATATCAAAGCTTGATTTTGTAGATATTTATTAACTACTCGATTTTAGTATTTCATTTACCAATCATAACAGTATCCTTCAGTGCCTCAATATGTTAATAATTAGATATTATGAAGATTTGAATGAATGGAGAATATTTACATTTACTATTATTCTAAATCACTGTAATCACTAGAATCACCAGAGATGTGGTTATCAATGATAATAAGTATAAGAATCTCCTGCCCTTTCATTACTTGTTATAACAAGCATCAATTATTTTTTCTGCATGTGTAACAAAATTTTTCCATATTTCAGGGGCGGCAGTACCTCTTCTCAAAATATAATTCCCCAAATATATTCAATTGAGTTGAAAGTACAATGGTATGATGATATCCAACAGATCTAGATAGTTGAGCAAAAAATGCATAAACTTTTGGTATTATACAACGGTTAGAAAATCAGAGTCTAATGCTGTATTTAGATACCCCACTTTTTGTTCGCATAATCAATTCTGAATTTCCGCATCGGTCCATGGATTGTTAGTTGTCACTGGTATATCATTTTGCCATCGTATACAATATGCATAGAAAAATAGCGTTGGCAATCTAGAAATGTCACTTAATTAACAAAATGCGTAAACCAAATATAAAAAAATATTTTTTGCCGAATACTACCATTTTTTATCTCTTAGGGCGTTTGACAATGATATGAACTTTTTTCTTAGAATGCTAACGCATTATCCCTTATATCATCGAGAGAAATAGTTTTCATTTTAATGTGACGCTTGAGAAGCTGTGATAACTCAACCAAATGTCTTACCAGTATTTCTTTAAATATTTCCCACAATATAAGAACTAATATTTTAGTAAGTCAAATTGAGATTGCTTTAAAAAATTAGTATATTATGCGTCAAGTAAGGTAATTTATTACCAATAAAATTAATAAACGAGTGACTTAAAAAGTTTAGCAAAGGTGTTGCACACTATACTTTTTCTACGCCAGTTATTTTTTGGCTACATTTTCCAAAAACAACACGAATACATTCCCAGCCATGACCGTCAGAATTGACAAACGTCAAAATTCAAGCCGTGCGGTAAAATCTCCGAAAACATCCGATTGCTCCCAAACCCGTGCCGTAATATGCCGGAAGTGACGCTTTCCGCAATTAGGATTGGTTTATAATTAGGTATTTTACAGAAGGGAGTTGAAAATAGAATAGAAGAAGTGTGATAAATGGAATTTGAGTCACGAGTTTATTTGAAGCGAGTGTTTAATAACCGGTAAAATGTCCAAAAACCTCCAATTGGCACCCAAAGCATGCGGTAATATCCCGGAAATATCCGGAAAGGCTCGGTTCAATGGGACAAGAAACTCACGGGGCAAAGTGATGCTTTCCACAGGCTAGACCGGTGTACAGCACAGTACATTTTTTCCCTATGGGGAAATATTTCCAAAATATTTCTCTATATTTTAGTCTAATTATTTTTTATTGACTTTTTTAAATCATTTATCTCCCTAAATCGTGATAAAATCAACTAAACTTTATATGTTTTGACGAGACCTTTACGTGGAAGTTTCTTTCTCCTTTGAGTGTTTAAAATAAATTTAAAGAAAAACTCATTTAAGTATTCAGTCTAATCTATCTAGGTAGTTTAATTATTATGTCTTTAACTTAGGGTGTACCAAAAAAAGTTATGTTGCAATAAATTGAAAAAGTCAATTGAGTCCGATGTTTAAAAAATTGGCTCATTTAGATAAAAATGAAAAACAAAACCATTTTTGCCAATAACCATTGTATTGGGTAGTTTAAAGGCTGACTGAACACAGGAGGAGTGCAGAAGATTTGTTAATAGTATTACAGTAGCCTGTGGAATTTTCTGAAAAATAATCCAAATTTTAAATATTTCTTATAAAAATTATTAATTTTTATAGGTGAAGGCAAATAGTAAATCCGCCTGGGGTAGCTGTGAGTGAATTGAGCAGCTTATGGCTGTCCTTGTCGGTCCCGAGCTCGGATAAAGAAGGAGGGTTGCAGCAATAGGTCAGGTCTCTACCCAACAAAAAAAATGTACCTGTTAAAAAACCTAATCAAAAGCTTCGGAATTCGGAAACACAAAAAGACGAAACAAAAAGGACAACGATTTGTGGTACATGGAATAGACAAGGGCTTTCTCGAAATATAAACGAAGACCATAATGAACTGAAAAATCTTAAAGTGGAATTGCAGTGTTAACGGAAACAAAGAGAAAAGGAAAAGGTTGCGAAAATTGGTGGAATTAAGATCACTTCTATAGCGCAGTACCCAAGGTTTGCAGAGCGAATCAGGGAGTATCCATTGTATACACCGAAAGTTACGAAAGTACATCACTACATGCTAACCAATGAAAAGATGATAAGGGGTGAATCTGCAAATATTGGGATGTAATACCTCTATATGGGGGTCTATGCGGTAATGATAAATATCAATGAAGTTATAGGAGACTTAAACAGAAGAACAGGAAGACAGGAAAACGACCAGGTCATCGTGAAATATGAAGAGGAATTTGTTAAAGGCAATGGAAGACGTTTAATATACATATGTGAATAAAATCAGTTGAAGGTAGTAAATGGCCACTTTCAACACCGAGAAATTCATAAATACACATGGACATAAACAACGAGAAACCTAAAAAGTATTATTGACTATATAATAACACGACAAAATTCTCAATTAAAATTCCCAGATGTAAGAGTACAAAGAGACGCACTGGCAAGTGACAAGTGAAAGGAAAGATAACAGCAACGACAAAACCGAAAAAAAAACTAGACAGTATTGAATGAGGAAAAGAACCAACAAAAGAGGAAGAAAGATTTAATACAAACAACTTGGAGAATGAAAGTACAAGAATATTATATAACATCAGACTGGACCAGAAGAGCGGGAAACAACAACAACCGTATAGAAAAAAAATTGAAAAAAAGACTATTTGAGCACATAAAATGAAAATGACAAATTGAGACTCAAAGAATCATAAGCGAAAGTGCGAAGAAAGATTTGCGAAAAAAAAATGAATGGGAAAGGATATGCGTAAGACTCAATACCTAGGAGGAAGGAAAAGTACAGAAAATTGGAGACTTTTTAGAAACATAAGAACAGAACGAAGAAGAGGTGTACTCTGATCAATATCACCCCAAGACCGGAACCAATATTTTGAAATTATGCTGACTGAAGATAGGCCACAATTCAAAGATGACCCAATATAGTCCTATATAGTCATACAAGGATCCCCAATAAGAATAACATTAACAGAGGTCAAGGAAACATGTAAAATGGCAGAGCACTATTACCAGGAAATATCCCGGGGGAACTTATAAAATGCCGAAGTGAAAAACTGTATCATGCATTAACACATCGATCGAAAGATGCCTTAACACATCGATAGTACCCGCAGAATGAAAAATGTCATACTTGTCAACTATCCACAAAAAACGGAGCAAAAGCAACCTTGACAATCATCGTGGCATAGCGGTTAGTTCCCTTGGTAGAATATCTGGAAAAATACTAAAAAATAGAATAAAAAGGGAATAAGCTTATATGGAGACTGAAGAACAAGTCGGCTTTAGAGCAAGAAAATCCATACTTGAGCATCTTTTCATACTAACACAACTCGTACAGAAGAAGACAACATTTAATTAAGAAATTCATCTCTTATTTGTTCTTCTTCTTCTTCTTCTACTTCTTGGATATCTGTCGATCTGTTAATTCTGAAGCTGCCTCTGCATCTTTTCCTGTGATGTGGATTGCCAACTATCTTTCTACCTTTTAGGTGGTCTCCCGGGAGGTCTTGGGCCGGGCGGGTTGTTTTCCAGGACTATTCTCGGAAGTCTGTTCTCGTCCATCCGTCTTACATAGTTGTACCACTGCTTCTTACATTGTCTTCCCCATATCACAATATCTTATATCCCGCACTGCTCTCTGACATCTGTGTTTCTTACTCTGTCTCTTTTTGTTTTCCCCACTATTGTCCTCAGTGTTTTCATCTCTGCTACCCTTAGCATTTGTTTCGCCTTGTTGGTGTCTTCGCGTACTTCCGTGCCGTACGTCATGATGGGTCTGATACAACTTATAGATTGTCCTCCACCACCAGCTTACATCTGAGCGGATGCTTCGCGATTGAGATACATTTGGTCTTGCTGATAGAAATGTTCATATTGAGTTGGTGGCTTTCTAGGAAGAACTGGAATAGTTATCTCTGTAGGTCGTTTTCTGATTCGGCGATGATTGCTGCATCATCGGCGTAGCACACCATTCCAACTCTATTGTTGCCCAGTCACTATCGTCACCCTGTCTGATTCCTCCCGGTGTTGGGATATTTTCAGAGAATTGATCTCCTACCTTGACCTTTGTTACGTTATTGTTAATTAGGTTGTGGATTATCTCCGTTATGTTTGCAGGTACTTTGTTTTCCATTAATATCTGTAATCGTCTCTCTTATTTGTTGATCTCAAAAAAGCGTAGGGCAGTAAAATCGTTATATTAAGGAACAAGATCGAGAGTTACATTTACATTTACAGTTATGGTTTAACAACAGAATTTACGGTTACCAGGATTGTTGCATGTCTCCAACGCAATTTAAAATTTTTTGCTCGTATTTCTTCAACAAAACAAATTATTAAAAACTGAGGTTTGAAAAAAAAACGGCACATGTGGTAGAAAACTGAAAAAAGAATACATTTTTCAATATTCTTTACAAATCTAGTGGCTTCCTCGTCCGTCGATATGAAAGTAAGTATTTCCTATATATTTTTCGGCTCAGTATCAAACATTGCCCTAGAAAATGCGTCCACAATTTCGTCTGGCTGTTCACTAGTTACAAATCTAACGCTTCCATGTATTAGCTTCTCCAGTTACAAGTTAGCGGGACCCATTAAAGTCGTTTTCCGGTAATTAACAACGAAACTTGATAGAATCGGTGGTTTATGAATAGGAGATGCACGGCGTATCATCTTTCATAATATGTGGCTTGTTAAACAGTCAAAATGTTTACGAACGCTATGCAATGGAAACCCTGTAGGCTAAATCTATAGCACATAAAAGATGTGCCAGTCGGTTAAACTGAAAAACCGTCTTTGTCAATCGCCATCTAACAACGCCCGCCCTAAATGCTATGCAATTGGGTCAATACGGAAATTAACATATACTGACATTTGCAATCCTCAAACTAGATTCCGGGATACGTGTTTTGCATGCACGCCATCATAATAAGCTGCGCACACAAAAGTTTTTATCTACGTTTTATTTCCTCCCTTAACTATTATAGTCTAGCATCTGAGCGTACCAAGGAGTTTGCAACTTTTATTTTGTCCTGATTTCAGAACTGTGTCATTTTTAGGACAAACGCTGTTCTATGCTGCTAGGAAGTATTCTTAAACAATGTACAGAGCTACTGTTGAAATTGAGATTGAAAAGATGTAGGGTTTTTATTTATAATTTTTGAATAATTGTAGAGTAGAATAGAATAGAGTTGCGAATCTGTTATTAAAATGACATAATATTTCCATTTAAATTTCCCTCAAAAATAGTAGGACCTATAATTCAATTTTGAACAACTTGCTGCTTCCTATAGTTTTGCGCAGCGTAATAATGCTATTAAACATGCCTGCTGTGCTAAATGTTGCCTCATCTGTAAATAACATTTTTCCTTAGCTTCACTAATTTCTTTTAATCAAAGCTACTTTTATTATAGCTGTCAAGTTAAGGAAAATTCCACTTAATAATCTTAATCAAGAATCGATTTTGATTGGTTAAAAATTGCTAGTATGAAATTTTCACCTTAATTTGATTATTTGTTTCGTATTAATCTATGTTTTTTCTATTATCTCCTGCCTGCGGCAATAATATCTTAAACAATGTTGTTGTGAGAATTTAAGTTCAATAAAGGATAGGTATTTAAATCTAATTGATCGTTATTTGATGTCTCATTTTGTTAATCTCCATGGCTTCCAATAAATTTAATTTTCTAGTTTTTGTGGCTGTATGTAAAATATCAAAATTGTCGTCAAAAATGTGTTTTTCTGTGTTTAAGTGTGTAGCATAATTAGAATCTAGACTATTGTTTTTAAACGCTTTTTGCACAAAATTTGCAATAAAAAATTCTTTTGAATTAATCAATAAAATTAAAGATATCAAAATCCGCAACACGCAACACTATTGTCTTTTGATGTACAAAACTTATTTCCCAGTATTCCACCTACGGATATGATAGATTTAGTAGATTTCACTCTAACTCGGAAACAGGTTAACCAATTGGCAAAACGAGATTTATTAGATTGCTTAAAGATACTTCTTTAGACCAAAATTATTTTGAATTTAATGGAAAGATTTACATCTCTAAGGAAACCCACCATACTAGAACATCCTTTAAGTAAAAGTTTTCTATTGTGGTATAGATTGAATTCTTTTTTAAATTACATTAAATTATTACATAATCATATAAAATTCACTACCCGGATTGAACAGGATTACTCTATTAATTTTTTAGACTTAACTATTACAAAAACACAAAACAAATTAGATTTTTCCATTAATCATAAACTTCACACACGGACACAGTCATACATAACAGCTCCAATCACCCTTATACACACGAAATGGCTGCATTTCGCTCTTTTATACACAGACTTCTTGATGCGCCACTCTCAACAGAAAATTTCAACAATGAACTTAATATCATTAAACAAATTGCACTGAACAGCGGCTACAATCCGTCCATTATAGATAAAATTATAAATAAAAAACAAATCCAGACAACAGTAAACTCTATTTATCTGAAACCTAGTACAGAACACGAACAATTTAAAACAGTTACATACATAGGAGAACCCAGTGAAAAAGTTTCAAAACATTTGTCGAAATGTGGTTTAAAAATAGTTTTCAGAACTAACAACACAATTGGAAAATTTTTAAAAAACAATAAAACGAAATGTCCAAAATCTCAAAAATCAGGTGTCTACAGATTGAAATGCGGATCTTGTCATAAAATTTCTATTGGACAAACAGGTAGATCCTTCACGAGACGCATTAACGAACATAAAAGAGCGTTTAAAAACAATAGTCTAGATTCTAATTAACTTAAACTTAATCACTCAATCACTTAAACACAGAAAAACACATTTTTGACGACAATTTTGATATTTTACATACAGCCACAAAAAGTAGAAAATTCAATTTATTGGGAGTCATGGAGATTAACAAAATGAAACATTGAAATGTATTGAACTTAAATTCCCACAACATTAATTAAGGTTTTTGTCGTTTTTCGGTATATATAGTGGCAGGTAGTTTGTAAATATTTCACTTGATAAAGACACGGTGTTGTCATGTGAAAAATATATAATTTCGTGAAAATGTGAACTTTTAGTTCTTATTTATTTTCAGTAAGATACAGTGTAGTTAAACATTCAAAAAAAAATCTTTTTTTATATTAAAAATTTTTTTAAATATTTTTGAGAAATTTATTCAAAGTATCAAGAATTACAATTACTTTTATTTAGAATACCAATAACAATTAGGGATAAATAAAGGTAAGCAACATTTCGTTCGCACAAACGATACTTTAGAGATAATAAAGAAATTAAATTAGATTATAAAAACATTTCTTCGAAACTGATTTAGTTCGATTTTAACATTCTTAAAGCGTTTCTTGATTCTTTATTTCAGTAGAGAAAGATTTTTTTCCCATTGATGCATTCTGTCCACTGTCTAGACAATTGAAAGGGGCACCGCAATTACGGATATTACTTTTTTCACCATTTAATATGTTTAATATGTTTATTCCTAAAAATGTGAATACTAAGTTCCAGAATAACAATGCCGGCCAAAGTCTTAAAAGGATCCCTCCTCTGGCTTTGGAAAGCACGACCTCCAGAAGCAAACCTCGGACCTCAAGAAATATGGTATTTTATCATGATACATATAAATAAGTTCCCTTGTTATTAATATTTGGTATTTGGTGTTTCCATTTTACATTTTGGTAGACTATAATTCCACCTTTAAACGTCCCTCTTCAGCAAGTTTTATTTTGAGGGAGATTGGGGGTTGTTGAGAGTTATAGAAGAGGATATAATTTGCTTTAATGGAATATAAGTCAAGAGAATTTTGGCAGAAAGTCTTGAATAATTTGTCAGACATTACAGTTATACAATCATGTTCGTCAAAGCATTCAAAAGTAAGTCTCTTGGTCGTGATTTTGTTTTGAAATAAGAGGATGCCCAATCGTAGGCTCTACCCTTTATTCCGTAGTAAAGAAAACCCCAATAAGACACACCCCTTCGACATGTGCTCAAAAATTTTCAGGAAAGCAGAGCAAATTGCTATAGGCCTATAGTTTTTGTAGATGAGCACTAAGTTATTCATTTTTAATATGCCAGGTAAAATACCACCCCAAAAGGATTAATTAAACAAAAACAATAGTGTTAAGACAAATATTTCCAAAATATATTTTAGTATAAATATCAGAAGGCTATCATCATAAAACTAAAATAATAAATAATAAAATGGATTTTAAATTAAAGTTTTGGAATTTAGGAATTAGGTCTTTATAAACGGTTAACGGTGTGCACGTATTTTCAATCGCTCCGATATTTTCGAATTTTCCCAGTGATATAGTGTAAAGTAATTTTTATTTTTTGGTGAAGTGAAACATAAACATTGCCATGAGCAGTGCAAGTGATGGCAGAAGAAGTAAATTAAAAGGGAACCCAAAAACAAGGCATTTTTCTGTTGGATCCCTGCCCGCCCAAGAAATAACAAAAAGTGAATATCTAGACGTAGACAAAAAAACGGAGGAGATAAGAACGTACATAAATAAATATAACACAGAAAAAACAGTAGATAAACATGAACAAAAAATGGTTGATTCTGATAAGGACGATCAAGTCAATAAAAATATGACTGATAACGTTTCTTCACAAATTATACAGGGTGGAACTAAATCATCAGGTGCTATTAATGAATTTAAAAACATGGATATTTTTAAGCCAAAACATAATGTGTTGCGTACACCTCCAAAAATAGTACACACACAAGATCAGGTGAATACAGAACAATTTTCTAATAAGAGATTGAGATCAGAAGTAAGTCCAGAAGTGGAGGAAAATCATAAAAAGAGACAAGCGGAACCTAATGAAAATGAAAACAGATCTACAAAACTGGATTTCTCCGAAAATTTCATTCAGAAAATGTTTGACAACTTAGATACAATTAACGAGTTGGCAAGTAAAACAGTTGGATTGTTCTCTAAGGATGATCAGGAACGTTTAAAAGAAGCACATAATAACATCCATAAACTCCTTACCGTAATAGTGTTTAACTATGGTAGAATAGAAAACGAGAATGTGAAGCTTAAAAATCAGTTGGTTTTAAATGACGTGGTTAGTAAGACGTCAAAAATGATTATCCAAAAAGAAGGAATGGATAATGAATTAAAGAAAAATACCTTTGCCGACAACTACCATAAATAAAAACCAGAATAATACATACACCAGCACTGATGTGAACACTATTAATAAAAAGAGTGAATCGTGGGTAACGCCAACAACGAACAAGAGGCACGAAACGATTATTCGTGTCGAAAATAAACAATACGAATATTGGAAAAGGTTTTAAAAGTGTCAAGCAAACCAAAAGCGGCGTTATAATTGTGGAAAGTTTTGACAAGGATCAGTCCCATACCAATGACCCCATGTTTATGGTAACTGGAATTCAAAAGGGCTTTTCAAATGAAGAGTTTCTCGAGGAATTAGAAAGACTGAACAACGAAATTGTACAGGAACTTGGATATAATATATGTGACAAAATCCAAGTAATAGCGAAAAAGCAGTGTCGCAACCCGACTAAGGAAAACTGAATTCTTCAAGCCCCGCCACCCATCTCAAAATGGTTTTTGAAAAAAGGGATAATATTTTTCGATCTGGTAATGGTTTACGTACAAGAACACTATAATTTGGCACAACAAATATTGCTCTGAGAAAGAATGTTGTCACAAATGTGGAAAGGAACACAAAGCGGCGGATTGTACTGAAAATGTTTTAAATTGTTCAAACTGCATAAAGTTAAAGCTAGATGATTGGAAGCACTCTGCCAGAGACAAAAGTTGCCCGGCATATAGAAGAAGGTTAAAAGCATATAGAAATAATATTAATTATAATGATTTTTTATAAAAGGGACCCCAATAGTGAGTACAGGTTGTCGGTCAAACGAGTGTGTTACAAATACTTTAGTTGATAAAGGGAGACACTCTGCAGATGAATGCTCCATAATTCATCAAAACGTCCAATCGTTAGGGAATGCGGTGGACAGCATAAATAACATGCTTCAAAATAACCTTTCATGTAAATTGTTGTGTGTAACAGAACACTGGAAAACTCAGGCAGAATTAAAAACGTTAGTGATCAAAGACTTTGACCTAGTAAGTGCCTTCTGTCGAGAACATAGAGAACATGGAGGAAGCGCTATTTATGTGCATAAATCTGTGAGGTGTAAACCGAGAAATAACCTAAGTGAATTATCAATAAAAAAAGTTTTTGAGTGCGCAGCAGTAGAGTGCACATTTAAGAAAGATCGGTTAATAGTTTCGTCAATTTACAGACCTCCATCAGGAATTATAGACGTCTTCTTATATTGCTTAGAAAAGGTACTCTTAGATATATTTAAGGAAAATAAAAAAAATGTTATAGCGGGGGATTTTAATATAGACATGCTTAGAGAAAATGAACACAAATTAAGCTTAATTTCACTAATGGCTTCATTTAACCTTTTGCCTACGGTTTTTGAAAACACAAGGGTAACGTCACATACAGCAAGCTGTATTGACAACATCTTTGTGAATTGTGAATACAGAAACACTCTAGTATTTGACGCTTTCATTTCTGATCATACTGCTCAGAAAATTATATTACCTTTAGAGAATTTTAGACAACATACGGCTCATTTGAAAAGAATCTTTTCAGAAAAAAATAAGCAAACCTTTATAAACTGCCTACAAGAACAAAAGTGGGAGGATGTAATTATGTCAGAAACGGATGATGTCAATCAAGAGTGGAACCTTTTTAAGAATCTTTTCTCTACACTGTTTGATCAATGTTTTCCTAAAAAAAACAATAAGAAACGCTAGTGGTGTAAAATCATATAAAGATAATGATGAGATTAGAGAATGTAAACGAAAACTAAATATCTTGTTAGTTTTGGATAGACAAAGTGCTCGATATAAACAGGAATACAGATTTGTTAAGCGAAAATATGATAATCTTTTGAAAACTGAACGATCTCAGGCATATGGCATTAAGCTAAAGCTTTCTGATAATAAAACCAAATGCATGTGGTCAATATGCAATGAGATTTTGGGTGGAAACAGTTTAGGGGCTGACATTGGTATGAGTGAGGATCCTAATCAAATGTCAAATGATTTTAATGAATATCTGTTGAACGTTGTACCTGAATTATTGGAAAACCTAGAAAAAAGGCCATTTTCCAATAAAATACCCGTAAATTCACAGTCCATGTTTTTAACACCGGTAACACCAGATGAAATCTGTCATTTGGCTGAACAAATTAAAAATCAACATAGTAGTGGAATAGACGAGATTCCAACCAGTATAATAAAAATTTCTGTCCCGTATGCAAGTAAAGTGTTGTGTCTTTTGATTAATGAATCATTTGAAAATGGCGTTTTCCCAGACCAACTTAAAACAGCATTAATAAAACCGATCTATAAAAAGGGAGATCCGGAAATAATTACCAATTATAGACCAATTAGCCTTTTGCCCGGGTTTTCTAAAATATTTGAGATGGCTATTTGCAAAAGACTCCTAGAGTTTTTTAATAAATATAAAATGTTCAACAATAATCAGCATGGTTATGTAGCTAATAAATCAACAGAAACCGCTATATTTCAGTTTATAAAAACAATTTTAAAACACTTGGAGGGCGAAAGAATAGCTTTAGGTACGTGCTTAGATCTTTCTAGAGCATACGACTGTATAGACAGGGACTTATTGCTCAAAAAATTGGATTTATATGGTGTAAGAGGTAATGTTCTAAAATTGTTTGAATCATACTTAATAGGAAGGAAGCAACAAGTAAAAATAACCCAAAATGGCACTAGTTATTTTTCGGATATTAAGAAAATAGTCTGGGCATAGCACAAGGTAGTATTCTTGGTCCAATTTTATTTATTATTTGTGTGAATGACTTGTATTTAGTAACACAGTCAGAAGAAGAGAGCATAATATGCTATGCGGATGATACCAACCTGCTTGTAGGTGGAAATAATCTCACTGACGTTAGTGATAAAGGCAACGATATTTTTACAAGGGCACATGACTGGTTTCTAGGAAATAAATTGATATTAAACAAAGAGAAAACGAAGTTAATTATGTTTAGAACTAAATTATGTAGAGTTGAAATACCATTAAGAATACGGTTAGGTAAAGAAAATATTACTATTGTAAATAACACTAAATTCTTAGGTTTACAAATTGACGAATTTCTTGATTGGTCTGAACATATTGATTATCTGCTAAATAAATTAAATTCAATTTGTTATGGAATTCGAGTTGTTGCAAATTATATGAATAAGGAAACTTTAAAAATTATGTACTTTGCAAACTTTCAGTCGCGCATGAGGTATGGAATTATCTTTTGGGGGGGTAGTGGTCAACTACAGAAAATTTTCGTGGTTCAAAAGAGAACTCTTCGGACTGTCAAAAAAATGCAATTTAGAGAGAGCTGTAGAGGGGTGTTCAAGACTGAAGGTATTTTTACTGTATATGCTTTATATATTTATGAAGCATTGATATTCTTCTTTAAAAATCGAAAGGACTTCGAACCACAGATATTTCATAGATATAATACCAGAACCCTAAATGTAAATTACCCTATTCACCGTTTAACCTTAACTGAAAGGAGTCCTTATTATATGTGCCTGAGATTGTATAATAAATTACCAAATGAAGTAAAAACAATTGCAACTCTAAAAATCTTTAAATATACAATAAAAAAGTTATTGATAGAGTTAGAACCTTACTCCATAGAAGATTTTTTCTGTAAAATTTAAATAATTGTAAATACGATGTAATTGAAATTTGTAACAATATCTGGTGCTTTTTCCTTTTTTGACGCGGATTTCCTTTGTGTTTGGTATATTATGTTTAGGTAATGTATTTATGACACAATGTGAAATAAAGTTGATTATTATTATTATTATTATTATCAAGACCGACGCTTAGCCAAGTCAACGATTCGTGATTGTCTTTTTTTTTTAAGTGAGACAGCGGTTAGAGTCGACTTATAAAGCGCTACCGACTTTGTCTTCGTCTTCAGGTACATAATAAAGCAAAATTTGTAGGGAATTATTCATATAAAAACAAGTTACTTAGCTATTTTCCTAGAAGCGCAGTTCTAGACATTTTTAAAGGATGATTGAGGGACCTTATTTACCGCTGCTATAAGTTTAAATGAAGTTACTGCGAAAATACTCCCGGCCTTCCATTTTGGAAATTTGAATATATGTATGCATGTATGTTCAATAATTTTGGGTTGCGATAGCGATATGAATCTAATTTTCAATATGATCCTCCTTGACTCTCACGACACTTTCTACTAGGACCCATTCTCGTAAATCACATCGCAATATAAGTCAGCGTTCCCGCGGGAAACCCTAAAGTTTTCGTCGTCTCAACGAAAGAGAGAGTTGCTTTTTTTTCGATAAATGTCAACGCCCTATTTTCTAGCAACTGAAATACGGTTGGCCGTAAGATTGGAAAAAGAAGGAACAAACTTTTGCTGTAGTAAAAAGCGTATTCCCTTATGAGCGCAATCGGTGTAATCAGCTTTTCAAAATGAAGGTAGTTTGATTAGAAAAGTAAAACCGAGATTAGCTAACTTTTTGATCTAACAATCCCTTTGGGGTCGATGTAAAAAATGTTTTATTTTTACCCGCATCCTATTTATCATTTGTTGGGCATAAAGTTGCACTTGGCGAGCAATACAAGCAACAAAGCACCACAATTTTTGTTATTCGCTGGGATTTTAACACTCTGAAATTTAAATCATATTTTCTCTCCTTTGTTTGTGAGTAATATGATACCCGTTGAAAATCCAATTTGAGCACCATAACGAGGATATTATACGAATTAATGAAGCCACATTTTTTAAAGAATGACAGGGACGAAGACAAAGGCGAAGGAGAATAACGGTAGAATATAGATTTTGGTTAGTTTGGATATTTTTTCGTGTTGTATTTGCGAAAACAGAAAAATTGTATCGTTCACAGTTGTAAGTTTCCGAAATTGTATTTGAAAAATGTCTGGAACATATTTTTCTTGTAACGGTCAGCTTCATCAGGAACAGCTATGGATTCTCCATTATCACTAGTCATTGCCAATATATTTATGGAAGCTTTTGAGAAGAAAACCCCCGTCCCACAGTAGTTCATTTTGTATTTCTGGTTGGACAATATTATGCCCCTGTAGTATCACGAATGATACAAATTTTTATGATAAATAAAAATAAAATGATTTTGTTGTATGGGGAGAATTTTCTCCTAAGAAAGACAGTCAGGATTAAACTGAAAAAGTTATTCTTCATAGTAACCAAAATAAGAATAAATTCGCCTTCTGCTCTTTAGTTCTTAATCTAAATCCAATGAGAGCAAGTGAGTCCAATCTACTGATAGCTGATGGAGGTCTTCCCAAAGCATTAGTGCTAGTCGAGATTTACCTGAAAACTGTCATCTTTAATGCCAGGGTTGCGACTTCAAAT
Source organism: Cylas formicarius (assembly GCF_029955315.1). Lineage (NCBI taxonomy): Eukaryota > Metazoa > Arthropoda > Insecta > Coleoptera > Brentidae > Cylas > Cylas formicarius. Next base: position 10,167,256 of record NW_026844326.1, on the reverse strand, counting down.
AAACAAGTTTATCTTTGGGATCTCCTACCACTGAGGTTTCGCACATATCTAACAAATTCCAAGCTCGAAAAAGAAAAAAGCAGAACCAAACACAAACTTCAAAAGTAATTGCAGTTATGGAAAAGCCATCTTGAATGTATTATTGGGTTGCTGTAAGTTTTAAAGTACTGATTTAGTTGAACAATATAACAGTAGAACTGTGGGTGCCGAGTTAAGGGAAATAGTAAATAAAGCAGCAAAACCAAACATTGTGTTCTTTTGAAGTAAGTTTTATTTCAAAATCAAACGTGATGTTTCTTTTGTACAAAATTATACAGATATACATAACCCAACTTTCCAGTTATTCCTTATTTACACTACATTACATTTAGTAATCTTAGAGTTACCCAAGTTTTATCGTCTTCACGTAGAGCATCTCTAAAATTTGTGTTCATTTTCTCTAACTGGACTTTCACATGAATCAATCAAAAACTGTTAAAACTATTTAGGGAACTTTTTAAACTCCTGTTAAACCAATTTAAGGTGTCCTTTATTTTGTCTAGGCCAAGGTCCAAGGCCTGATCCACCAACTTCTTTCGATATGAGATAGCAAAAAAATATTAGCAGCCGGGATAAGTGCTATTAGCATTAGTTTTTCTAATTCTTTTGATTTTTTGTATAACAAACTGGGGCTTAAACATTTCAAGTAAATAAGAAAACATTAATCCAAATCAAAAATAGTAAAACATAACCTCAAAATGCTATATGTTGGCTGACCAGTTTAATAACATTTTGAGACTTCAAATAAATTAACGAAGCTCCTTCCTAGTCAACAATTTCATGAAGAAATTCATGAATTTATTGTCAGTGTAAAACTAGCTTCATATGCATAGATCCCTTGGCAGCGTCTTACGGTTTTCGGAGAGGATGTTGTGGAGTTTAATGCCTTCTATCCTGCCTGGCTATTCTAAAACATATTGTTGACTTCCTACGAACTTTCTTGCACAAATCTGTCTACTCTTTAAATTTACACCATAGATGTTGACGATATTATTTGATCATCTAAGCATCCTTTCTGTGTATTGATGCTAGAGAAAACGTAAATCGAATTATACACGCCTAATGGCCAAACCAACGATGTAAGTGCGAAGATTCGACGCTCACTTAATTAACTTACTTCCCTGTGGTGTCACGCATCGCCACGATGCTTACAATGCCTTTGAAAATCTATTAAATCTGGCGGCATTCTTGTTAAAATGGTTCACCAAAGCTCTTGCGCAGTAAATGTCGCCGAACCCACCACCCCTTGACAAATTGCTTTGTAAGGCCCGATTAAAACAAGTCAAACTCGGGTTTATTCGCCAGGATCGCGTTTAAGGTTTTTATATAGCCTATTAAAACTTCCACTCACCGTGTAATTATTCACGGTCCTGACATAATTGATCGGAATTTAGACGTCCTATGCAGGGCCAAAACGAAAGTTTACGCCAAAGGGTCGACCAGAAGCGAAAAAAAAAAGATTTGCGTCATTTCGTTTGTACAGCGCTATCCAAGAGTTAAAGCTCGGTTGAAGTGTTATTAGAGATTGCCGATAAAGCACTTACGGCACCGGTTCATTAACGGGCGAGTGCTCGTCTCGCGAAATTTTCATCACGGTTAATAAATTTTCCGAACGCGTTAGATTTATTTATAGATTTTTTTTCGTTTTTTAACTAATACGCGCGCAAGTGAATAAGTCGATCCGTTTTGCGCCTCAAGTCGTCCCAAAAACTGCTGGAATTTCAATCAACGTTTGGTTTTCGACTTTTCAAACTTCGTAATAAATGATTAATCGCCGCGGTTTGACAAAATTATATAATATCATAAAGTCAGTCTGCCAAATTATTAACTTAATCTTTACAACTGGTGAGTGCCCCTCTCATTTCAAAATTGCTTTAATAAAACCCATTTATAAAAAAGTAGAAAAAATATTCTTGAGAATTACAGGCCAATAAGTCTTATATCTAATTTAACAAAAAAATTGGAAAAAGCTTTAAAATTTCGGGTAGTTTCCCTTTTACTAAAAATCATATAATATCTAATTGCCAGCTTGGTTTTACTGATAACAAATCAACTAATTAATAATGCCTTTGCCATGCTAGATGCTTAGATAATTCAAGACCATGTGCTGCAGTGTTCATTGATTTAGCAAAGGCATTCGATACTGTAATAAATTCGCGGCTTTTGACTAAACTATATTCAACTGGTATAAGAGGACCTGCTCACTTACTAAGTGAACGTTACCTGAAAAATCGACAACAAATGATAAAGAATAATAACCGTTTCAGTAAGCCGAGAACTGTAGAGTCCTAGGACCCATATTTTACCTTATATACATAAATCAACTACTTACTAGTGATGTTTCCGGTAAAATCATCTCTTTTGCTGATGATACAGTTTTGTTCGTTGAAGGTAACAATTGGGACGAAGTCGAGAACCGCATTAGTTCGGACTTGCAACTTATGTCACAGTGTCTTGACCATAATTTACTAACAATCAACTTAGATAAAATACAAAATTTGACCTTTTCAAATTATGATGATCTACTACCTACAAACAATAAGCTTAATATAAAACTATTGTTTAGAGACAGTTGCTGATCTTTACGTAGAGCTGAGCATGTTAAAGTCTGTTCATAGATATAAGGAAGTGACTAACTTATACGAATTAAGAAAAGACCCAGGCAAACTGTAAGAATAAAATATGACTGAAAAGGTCCGTACTTTGCTTAGAATTTAATTATTTGTGGTCTTTTTACGAAATATACTAAACAATATTTATTTATGCATGTATTTATGTTTAAATCTAATATAAAATTACAAATTACTTAAAATTATTCACATAATATATCAGTATAACTATCGCTATCATTGCCTGTTCTAATTATTATTTGTTCTATATTATTTGCAATATGGATATACTATTGTTCCTCGTATAACTGGTAAATTTTACGCCGTATTATATCTTGATCACTTTCATCTACACTCGAGAAAATGTCAGCATCGCTTCTTTTTTTCCTCGCTGAAAGGGGACTATTCACAAATTACCATACAGTTGATGTTGGAATTTTCGTCAATGTGGCCGTTTCGTCTAAAGATGTTGTTTATAACTTCCTTAGTCTCAATAGAATAGTGTTTTCTACATTTGGGCGGGAGGATTTCCTGAGATACACTAGAGTCACACATATTGTGCATAATTCGCACACGATTGAACACACACGAAATAAGAATTAGTACTAATAAACTTAAACTAAGTAGTATACCAAACCAAAGAATATTAAACACAGGTAGATATAAAATTATTTTCTATTACGGACCAGAATTTTACCTGAATTTAAATTCCGAAACTTTAGGTAAAGTTATTGCATTGTATATTAATGACCACCCTTTGATGATCCCATTCAAAAGCAATTGGTCACTTTCTTATATCTATGAACAGACCTATGAACATATCTGATAAGCAATTACTTCTCTCTACTTATTTTTCACTGGTGCAATCACTTATGGAATAATTGGTTGGGGTGCAACTCTTCAGCCCCTTTACGTAATACAAAAAGAATTTTGAAAATTATATTTAAGTTAAATCTGCAATATCCACCTAATATAATTTTTACTCAAATACTTCACATAAAAAAGTTATATTATAAATCATCCCTTTTGTTCTTAATAAAAAATAACTTACTAGTTAATTCAAAAACTTACGAGTATGAAACACGCTTTAAACTTGGAGAAAATTTAACTTTACAAAAGATGCATTTATCTGTTGGACAAAAAAATTACTTTTATACTGGTGAAAAAAATTATAAGACAAATTTGCAGATTGATTATATTTATGTATTGTAACTATATAAACTCGTTTCTATATATCATATTATATAATATATATTTGTATACCTCGTATATAAGTGTTTTTTTATATTACAATAAGTTGTTAAATTGCATATTTTTTTTATTTAAATAAATATTATTATTATTATTATTATTATTATTATTATTATTATTATTATTATCATTATTATTAAAAATGTTTTGGCATTAGTGACTTATGATATTCATGAACGCGTTAACCAAAATTTAAGTAATTTGTGTAAGCAATTAATAAATATTATCCTCATTGGACCCAATTTTGACAGCTGTCATGTTACCGAGCCTGTTAAGTGTTAAATAGCATTTCTATTTAATTTTTCAAAGAAACTTCCACATGTTACTGCACTATTTACAAATCTTCTGGATTCCTCCTGCGTCAGTTGTTGATGAATCGAATTTGCTGACGTTTCGTCAACATCCTGTTGGCTTCTTCAGACCTCAACTGCAACTGGTTCGCATTCTACTCTGTACCGGTTTGTACAGGATGTGACTGCCATAGCTTGGGAGTGTATTGTTGGGGTGATTTCAAGTTAAAAATATCAAATAAACCTATACCAGGAACACTCTCCTAATTGAACTGCAGGCATTTGAAATTTTATAGACCATTAAAAAAGAAAAATGTCCAAGTGGCTATGAATCTTATCTATTGTGACAGTAACCGTCAATTAAATTAATTTTGCGTGTTTATTTTCGTGTGCTACATTAAAATACTCTTCAAGGTACAATGTTTACTTTTTAGAATGAAGAAAACGCCGACATTCACTTTGTCTATGACTTGTATAATCGATACGGTCAGCGGCAGTTGATAAATAACTTCGTAGAGTGCCTTGTACAACTGTTTTTAGGGAAATGTCCATCGATGTTTGAGAATGTCCCGTTCAGCAGAAACTTGGCCAAGAGGAGGCAATGCTGCAATAAAATTGATGCTCAACCTTTTACTAGTGTCCGAAGAATAGGTAATAGACCTAACGTAGGTCGGATGAGAGTATGGAGAACTTTACACAATTTCAGTTTATACATCTTACCTTTAAATCAAGACATGAATTTGGTTAGTAATGATAGTAAATCAATGGATTTACCAAATAATATTATTTAGTGATGAAGCCTCATTCAAGCGAAACGGTATCAATAAGACTAGGAATTGACCTTGTTGGGCACTTGAAAATCCACGGCAAACTCAGCGATCCCATTTTTAAGATAGATTGTCGGTAAATATTTGCTGTGGCGTTTATCATCTCGGATTACTGATTCCCTTATTAGTCAAAGGTAAAAACTTGAGTTGCGGTTAAGATTGTTAGGTCGCTAATATATTGTTGCTTGGTGGTAAAGTTGATTACATGAAAAAATTTTAGTTTTATCGAATTAAATTTGATGTCCTGTTTTATGATTGTGTTCGGCAACTGCTGATGGGTTTATTTGTCTTGTTCTTAAGGCTCCTTCGTGTTCTTTGAGCCTAGTTGATATTTTTCGTCCGGTCTGGTACCATAAACTCCTGATATCTCAAACGGAATTTTGCCATTAATGGATTGAAGAGGTTGAGACATTTTTAGACAAACTTTGTGACAAGTGTCGAGTTGCTTTCGGACTCATTGTCTTTGGAAGGTTGTGGTGGAGTGTATTTTGTGATGGAACGCGTAATATCTCTATCTGGGTTCAGTGACTAGGGTTGAGATAATTTTACGGCTCTGTAAACGAGAGAGTTCATAACGGATAATTTTTGAGCCAGATGGTGATGTGACAATGCAATAAGATATCTGTCTCTGTGAGTAGGTTTTCTGTAAAAAAAGGAATGGGAGGACTATTAGTAGTTTCTAATTAAATGTTAGATGTTACACGTATGTTAGGGTGTATAGAGTTTAAATGGCTAAGAAAATCTCGGAGGGATTCTTGACCATGAAGAAAAATATCATCAACGTTCCATAATTTTGGTTTTAGAATGAATGTGTCGAGAGGTTTCTTCTCAAAGGATTCCATAAATGTATTCGCGATTACTGGTGATAATAGAGAATCATAGCTTCTCCCGACGTTTATTGAAAAACTTGACCGAAGAAAAATATATTCTTGACAAGCAATTATCAGTTAAAACGAGAAGGTTTAGTTCCAGATTCTGGGTTAGTATGAAATAATGAAATAATATGAAATAATGTTGAGAGTTTCAGGAATAGGGAGTTTAGTAAAGAGAGATTCTACATTGAAACTAAGCAGAAAGTTCTGTGGATTAAAAGCAATGAAAGGAATTAAGTACGAAACAACCAGTTTTCTCTGTAAAGGGTTAGAAGCTAGACATTTTGCTAGAGTATATGTTGGAGAACAAATGGTGCTGATAATAGGTCGAAGGCGTAATCTTGGTTTATGAAGGTAGTCCGTAGAGATTTTTTTCACCGATTCTGATAGAGAAGAAGTCTTAATAACAGATTTAAGGTTGCGTTCCGTAGATCTTATTTAAGCTGACGATAGGATCGGTCTGTATGAATATCTTGAATATTTTCTTGATATTCATTTGTGTTTTGTGTGTGTTTGCGTTCATGACAACCGTAGCATTTGCTTTATCTGCTTTTAGGTTTACGATGTCGGGATTCCGTTTTAAGTTTGCTGGCTACACTAGTGTGGACGTAATTTTTTTCAAATTTTTGAATGATACTCTGGGTAGAATAAGATAAACGAACATTTTCATAAATTACGTTTAAAAGGGTATCGAAACCGGATGGGAACAAGATGGAAGCAATTTCTAGATGTAGAGAGAATAAAGTCTTATTGATTTGTCCTATTTCTTTACGGGTATGATGAATTCTTTCTCGAAGTAAAGCAGAACAAGATTTACGAAAAAAAAATCAGCTAAGCTCAAACAACTGTTTGAACTATCCAAATTTTAAAATTTTGTGGAAGCCACAAAACTGCACTACACCACACTAGGTGGTCCCAAAATTTTTACAACTGTCATTTTACAGAGCTAAAAACTGACTTTCTAGTTGCATTAATCATTTTTCTTTAACAGATTGTCAGTTACTGGTTTCTTAAAGTTTCCTAAACACTCGCATTGCTCTCGTGTCAAACTTGGGCATAATATACTATTTTGACAATATTTTCCAAACACCGTTTTTAGGGTTTCACTTAAAAACGAAGACGTTGTAGTTCACGGTATATAACTCTTAGTTCTATTTTACGCCTCTAATTTTGGACTACCATGTACAGTGTCATTAGCCTTCTGTTCCAAATAGAATGAATTATCCTATATCAATTTAGACCTAGCAATTTTAACAGTTAGTGTCGGCATCTTGCCTCTAATGGTTAACTTTAGTTAATTTAATCCGTGATTAACTCTTTAGCTCTGGGGACAATATCACTATCTCAACCTGAATCTCTTAATCAGGAATGAACACATCACACAACGGTTTTTCTCTCAAACGAACCACAAAGTAACTCCGTAATTAAAACTCGGTTATAAGATCAAAACTGGATTCTCTACTTGTCCTAAAATCTCCGGTTAAAAATAAACTTCCTCTCAACATAGCAAGTGATTACAGTATACCATGCAGCTGTTGAAAAGAATACATCGCAAAAACAGATCCAGACTACTTTCTTACATCCAAGAAAGAATTGAGAAATCATTTATCTAATTTATCAAAAACAAGAAACATTTAATAAAATAGACCCAGTGTTCCATTGTCGGCACTTAATTCCCCCTCCACACCCCCCTTGCCGACAGGTATTTACGGAGCAGAACAATCGGAATTCACTTTCAGACAACATTCTCAAGAAGCCAAGAGCATATTTGGCGAAATGTCGGCAAAAACGAAAGGAACTACCAGTTCAAATTTCTAAAAAATTGCTACTAATATCCCATCCATTGCCTTTTAAAACCACTTTTACATTTTTCCCAATCAGTAAATAACTCGAAACGAACCGAATGAAGTAGGCAGAAATTATTTATTATCTTTTTTATTCTCTATATAAAGCGTATTCTCACTGTAGGCTACTTTCACTTGATTCCGATATAGATGCCCACAATTGCAAATTCGAAGCAATGAATAACAGAATAATTTACCAGTCTATACTATCCAATTTGTTGGGCTTTGTGTTATTTCCATTGAAGTTCAAGTGCGGCTCCAGGTTTTATTTATGCAATTACTGGAATTCGAAAGAAGCGCTATTAGTGTTGATTCGGCTCTTCTTTATTTATTCTACTGGCTTTTATTCCCTTTGTCATGACTAGGCGCAGCATTACGGGAAAATATGTGTTGTGTTTAAAAGGTTACTGCTATTATAATAATAACGTTTATTGGCTATAATATTAATATTCCGGGTGGAACAATGCAGTTGGAACAAGTTTTAAACAACTCTTTTCCGGTCTAGTCTACGTTGTTTTTATTTGACTTTCAATAAATTTTATACATAGTAGACACCTTAAATCAAAATCTCCTTATTTAAGATTAGCGGTGTCTGACTTTCTGCCAACTTCAAGGGGAGTTCCGCAAGGCAGCACTTTGGAACCTTTATTATTCTCTATTTACACTTCTGACTTCTCTAGGCACTTCTAGGATATCCAAAGCCCATGGTCTGAAAATAAATCATTCCAGGACCCAGATCGTTCTTTTTGGCAGTAAAAAAGATGAAATTATGCACTATAATGATCTGAAACTTTCCTTGAATGATGTTCCGCTTGAATTTGTCGAAAAATGTAAAAACTTAGGAGTCTTTCTTGATAGTAAGCTGCTTTTTGATTCTCACTTGTCTTATTTACTGCAGAAGTCCTACGGGAAACTGAAAGGACTTTACATGTATAAAGACTACTTATTCACTGAAATTAGACTTAAATTGTGTGACTCTTTTATACTCTCTCTATTGGGATATGCGGACGTTGTATACTGGCCGGCCCTAAGACGAAAAGAACAATACAGCTTACAAAAATTGAAGAACGCCTGCCTGAGATACAGCAATGACTTGCGTAAATTTGATCATATAACGCCTTCACTCAAGGATTCCCAGTGGTTAAATCTGTGTGAAAGGTATTTTGTGCATCTGTCTACGTTAGTATAAAAAAGCCGCGGTATCTCTTTGACAGACTGGTCAAGGGTGGTGATATACAAAATAGGGCGACTCTTCGCAAGCATAGTATTGCTGCGTTTCAGAGCTCTTTCACATATAAAAAAAATTATAAGAAATTATAAGAGCTGGTGAGATTAAGGAGACGCTGGACCGCTTTTCATTTATTTATTTTTGCTTATTATTTTTCTGTAATTTTTTTCTTTCTTTCTTTTTTTTATTTATCCTCCTTTAATTTGTTTAAAATTGTCAAATTGTGAATTTAGGTGGATTTAAGGGATTTATTTATATTTGTTATTTTTTTTGTTAAATATGGAATATTCTATTACATTATATTGGTGGTTAGGTGGAGTAGCGCTGCTAGACCTCGCCTCCTGTTCATCTCTATTGTGGTATATTATTTTTGTTGTATTTTAATAAATGCTATTTATTATTATTATTATTATATATTTTTATAATATCTGTAATACCACTTTAGAAATTTTCATAAAATGTACTATATAACAAGAGGCTTTATTTATTGTATCATATTTTTTTTAAATACACCAGTGGCGAGCGTACTGAATTTTACATGTTTATTTTGGCAGACATTGAAGGTACGCCATTGATTTCTCTTAAAATAAAAATTATTCTTACAATCTGCAATCATTTCACGAGGAATTTAATTTCTTCATTTTTTCTCAATCCGATGTACGGTTAATATGACAGCATCCAGAGAATTATTATCATTATCAATTAAAATATTACTTGTTCACAGTCAGTGGCACGCCACTAATTTCCTTAAAAAATGACATTTGCATTCATTTATGAGCAGATTTGATTTCTTAATTTTTTTTAATAAGTCGCACGGTTTTCACACAAATTAAAACTAATTTCCCTGCATACTGTCATATCAACGATATTGCTATGACCATGCAAAGAAGAGGTTTTAATTTTTTTAAGCGACAACCGTATGTCGGATTGAAAAATAATTAAGAAATTAAATTTCTCTAGAAATAAGTGGAGCTTGTAAGAAAATATAGGTGAAATTCCATGCGCCCGCCACTGGTGTATTATAAAAAAATTGTCATACCCTAAAGAACGCCTCTTCATACATAGTACATATGTGCTAAATGTCATTGAAGTGTCTAAAGTTGGATTACGCATATTGAAAAATATATTTTATTTTTGAAAATTTTACCACCCGGTATCTCAAAAGTTAGGACATATGTTAATATGAAGTATTATTTGTAAAATGAGATTTAATTAAATAATATAATAATAATAATAATAAATTTCTAAAAGAAACTTCCACAGGCTACTGTTATACTTTTTACAAAACTTTTGGATTTCTCCTGCGTCAGTTTTTGCTGAATCGAACTTGATGACGTTTCGCCAATCATCCTGTTGGCTTCTTCAGAGCTTCACTGAAACTGGGTCTCATTTTACTCTGCACCGGCTTATATATTGTTTGAAAGAGACGGAGCTAAATGAGGGGCATAAACACCGTCTGATTCCCATATTGGTGACAGATAAAGACCTGAGTCGCGGTTAAGATTGTTAGCTTGCCTCGGATTTTTCGTTGGTAGTTGATTACATGCAAGAATTTTAGTTTTATTGAATAAAATTTTATGTCTGGTCTCGTGATTGCATTCAGCAACAGCTGATGAGTTTGTTTGTCTTAGTCGCAAGGCTCTTTCGTGTTCTTTGAGCCTAGCTGATATATTTCGTCCGGTTTCTCCAATGTATTCTTTGCCGCATATGCATGGAATGCTGTAAACTCCTGGCATCTCAAATGGATTTTTGTTTTTGAGGGACCGAAGATGTTGAGAGATTTTTGTAAAAAGTATTACAGCAGCTTGTGGAAATTTCTTTAAAAAATTAACAAGCCTTTATGGAGAGGACATAAAGCGCAAATGCAGAAAGTTAGATCACCAACTGAAACTGGCAACTCTGTACACTGACCTTTTTGTTACGTTGCAGAGACCATAACGTTATCTCCAATTTTCTTAAAATATTAAAAAACTTTAAAAAATTTTAAAAAATTTAAAGTCACCTACCTCACACTCAACTACCAAATACTGTAATAAATGTATCATCGACATAGCATCAACTTTCGGAAACGGAAAAATGAGAGAAAAATTTGCTGCCCCTTTTTCCCCTTTTTGGTACCCCCTTGACCTCTGTCGAACATTTCATGATTATTTATTTGGTGGTTAATTGTCTCGAAAATTGCGTTTTCATTTTTTTTTCTCGGGAAAGTTGAAATTTTTACTGAAGATAGAGGTCAATGGGATCTATACGTAAATACCTCAAAGTTCAAATTCTTGGTTCTCTCAAAAAAATCGTTCCTGACGGTCATAAGTACAGGCTATAAGCAACTTTTCGGTACCATCCGATAGACGAAATATATATAAGTATATAAGATTTAAATTTTAGCCTTGCGCAATTAAAAATTTGCGATATATAAAACATAAATAATTGAACATCGAAATTTGAGCCGGTTGTTCGAGATAAACTTCTGTTTGTATAGTGGATTGTGTAAGGTCAGGAATTCGAATCCAATGATTTTTTTTGAAAATATCTATAAATTATCGATAATTCATAGATAAAACCCATTTCTGCTTTTCTTTAATCCCACGTTGGTCCCACGGGATAGTTGAAATTTGTATTAAAGGGTCTATCTTTCGGGGCTTTTGCTTGAATTATGGGCACCGATATTGATAAGTTTGCTTGTTTCGATTCTTACAGACTAGTTAAAAACAGTGCGCCCATACTCAAAACTGACGGCGATTTATTTAAAGCGTAGAACCTATGAATGTAAGCTGTGCCACTTACATGGGTTACTTACTTCAGGGAAGTTTGTACATATCGAATATTAGGAATCAGATATAAGGATTTTTCTATTTTTTTTAAGTTATTTCGTCGCTCGCTATGGAAACCAAAACTTTTCGATTAATATTACTACTCAGACAGTTTCTCTGTTACTCCTTCACCTCATCGTTAGCGCAAGATAAAATTTCTTGGATGCGATGCCAGCCGCTGCTTTCTCACTATCTTGCCTACTTACTCGCTATACTAATTTAATTTCACGAAAAGCTGTTCTCCGTTCCTGCAGCCTCGACGATATTCCTTAAAATTTATTCCGCAATTTTTAATCGCGTTATGATGTACTTGACTTTTACCTGCTTCGCCGGAAGATATATATGGTGTCGGCAAAATTAATAAGGGTTCATTAATGAAGCAGCAAGGCGCAGAGTCAAATGTATGATCAACAGTCCAAAAAATAACGGAACTCGTAAAAGACGTACGCTTTCTTAATTTGGGAAAACAATATTCAAAAAGGACATAATTATTTACCAGACACTTCATTATTTAGATAATGCAAGAAAATATTAGTAAGTAATGGCAATAATAAAGAAAAACAAACCCAACTTTTGCTGTTTATATATTACCAAAATAAATTCAAGTTTTATATTTGCCATGAAAAATATGCGCTAAACTCTCAATATTATAGGTATCGGTGTCTTTGCTGATGAGGTGCATAAAAAAAGTCTTTTTAAAATAGCTATTATCTCGTTAACTGTAATTTGTTAAATAGTTCGAAACACGATAAATGGTGACTGTAATAATGCTATCGTTTGTATCTGCTAGGTATTTTTGGGGCAATAAATATACTGGCCCAGGGTAGTAGTAAGGAAAATGACACACAAAATATATAAATTCATTCGTATTGAGTGCTGTATAATTGTAATTATATAAATAATACATATTAAATAAAATTCACTCTCATACAATTGACGTTGTCCCCGATTTTTTACAATTATTTTTCACTTCAAGTACATGATTAAAACATTCTCTCCAACTGCTTTCTCGTATTAATTCACCTGGAGGTTTAATTACATCATTTACATAGGCGGACCTTTTTGGATTTATATTATTGATAAGATGGTACTATAAGAGGTATATTTGGTTCTTAAAACTTCATTTAGATGTTTTTTGTATAAGTATCTTCAAAATAAAGGTCATACTAACTAAGGAACTCTTGCGATAACTCTTTTTGGCTGATGACCAATGATCAATGTTCAAAAAGTTCACTTCTTATGTCCTCATGAGCGGTTTTTAATGTTTTTTGCTGAAAGGAGCAAAGCGTTTGGCACCCAACCTTCCCTCGAGTTGCAGTATTAAATGGATATTCTTTTTCCTCTAGATGCAAGCCTTTCTTTACAGCATCAAAAATGTTTGAATATATTTTTCTCTCCGGCCGGGCAATATAGTTTATTGATTATACCCGTTATTATTTGGAACTAAAACTACCAGCATGGTTCTATATAAGTTCTTATATAAGAAACAAAATGTATATCCCAATCTTGACTCTGCTATTCGAGCTGTTCTTTATGGACCAGATGAATCGATACCTAGCTCCCCAAAAGAACTAGAAAACGTCATATCGTCAGAAGAATCTAATTCCGACCCAGATGACTCAAATTTCACACCAGATTTCAGTAACCCGAATTGTTTAATCAAAGCGAATTTAATGATTTAATTAGAAATTTGCAACTTCCAAAGGATGCATCCGAATTGTTAGCGTCTAGACTTCGTGACAAGCATTTACTGGCACCTGGTATCGGATTAAGCTTTTACCGGGAAGGCGAAAAAGAGTTATGACAATATTTTATTCAGGAAGGACCGCTACTCTATTGTAACAATATTTCTGACAAAAATTTAGATAGAGATAGCTTAGTTGGCCCCAAAAAAGTTTTACTACCTCCTCTTCATATCAACCTTGATGAAGCAGTTTGTTAAAGCCCTAGACACAAATGGACAGTATTTCAAATATTTGTGAAAGAGATTTCCAATCATATCTGATACCAAAATAAAAGAAGGTATTTCTGTTGGGCCGCAGATAGGAACATTATTCAAAGACAAGGATTTTCAAAACACAATGAAAACGCATGGGTTTCATTTAAAGAAGTAATTTCTTGGGAACTCTAAGAAAGAAAACTACGAAAGCATTGTTCAAAACGTATTACAACACTTTCATCGTCTAGGTTATAATTTAAGTTTGAAAGTGCCTGTTTTCAACTTGAACTCTTTTCCTGAACATATTGGAACAATTAGCGAAGAACGGGGAGAGAGGTTTCACCAAGACATTAAGGAAATGGAAACGCGATACCAAGACAGACGAAGCATAACGATGATGGCGGAGTACTACTGGATGTTAAAAATACAAAACCGGACGTCCGAACAACGCTGCTTTCTGGCAAAAAAGAAAATTTCACTCAAAAAAGTCTGAGTAAAGTTTTTTTCGATTCTACTTTTTTACAGAATGAAAAAATAAATTATTTTAGAAATATCACTTTCTTTTCCTTTAATATTTGCAAAAAACCTTGCGTGATACAAGTAAGTGCATGGAATTTTTGAAATCAGCCTATCAAAATTATATAAAATCAGTTTCCAAAATAAAAATATCTGTCAAAAAATTTAATTTTGTAGACCTGTAGACTGCTACTAATCAAGCATCTTTTATTTACTCTTAAAAAACATTTAATTAAATTAATCTTTAATTAATTTAGTTTTGAAGCCAAAAAAGTTAGTAATAAAATAGTGATTTCTCCAATGAAAAAAATATCTTTAACTATGCTTGTAGCCAAGTTATATTTTAATTCTAATTTAGATCGGAGTATTGAAAAGGTGAACTAAAAATATCGAATAAATTGCTACAAAAGCATGCAATTGCTGGATAAAGAAAATGCCTAGCCGAAGTTCCTTAAAAGTATTTTGTCAGAAACATATTGTGCCGTCACATTGGATCGAAACCGATTCATTTCTGGAACTGAGTGCGTCTTATTCGGGCCTAAGTAAAAACCGGATTACAGAGCACGAACTGAATAAGAAATATAACGATCCCGGAAAGTGGTATATGCTGTATACGCGGGGCAAAAATTCACTCTGCTTGCCGGGTTGAATATATTAATTTGCAGTGGTTTTATTCTCGGCACGTTAGATGTGTAAAAAAAGTGTATTAGTTAAAGCCAGATAGTCACCAATTTGAATTTTCGTTCAATCATGTATGCTGTTTTACTAAAATATACCCAACACCTCTGCTTGTGCCAAATCAAATTTGTGACTAAAGCGGCGTTTAGTAAACTTGATTTATTCATTTAGCATACAGTAGTAGTTGAGGTAGCAAGTAGCAAAAGACAGTTTTCGTATAATGAATAAATATTTTATTAAATTATATATTGGCCATTCTGGTCCAACACCTTTTGCCATCTTTCTGGCAGTAACATAATTCCCCTCTCATAAAAGTTTTGGTCCTTGCTGGCAAAAAACTGGTTCAGGTGGTTTTTGACATCTTCATTTGAGGTAAAGGTTTTGCCATCCAAAAAATTTTGCAGGGAAAGGAACAAATAGTAGTCGGAAGGCGCCAGATCTGGAGAATATGGTGGATGTTGCAGTACGTCCCATTCAAGCTGTAAAAGTTTTTGGCGAGTGACCAAACTTGTGTGAGGTCTCGCATTATCCTGGTGGAACACTACACCCTTCCTGTTGATTAATTCGGGCCTCTTCTCTTTAAGTGAATCATTCAATTTGTCCAGTTGATGACAATAGACTTCTGAATTAATCGTTGTATTGTCCGGCAAAAGCTCAAAAAAACGATTCCTTTGACATCCCACCAAACGGAGAGCATCACCTCTTTTTGGTGAATGTTGGCTTTTGACACGCTTTGAGCCGGTTCATCTTTTCTGCTCCATGAACTCTTGCGTTTAACATTGTTGTATACAACCCATTTTTTGTCCCCAGTAATAATCCGCTTCAAAAATGGATCATTTTCTTGACGTTTGAGGAGCGAATCACACACGTCAACGCGACGACACAAATTTCGCTCCGTAAGGACGTGGGGCACCCACGCATCGAGCTTCGAGGTTAAGCCCATGCCTTTCAAATGGCCATAAACAGTCGAATTCGACAAATTTAATCTCTCACCGATCTCTCGTGTGGTTATTCGCCGATTTGCATCAACTAATGCCTTTATCGCATCTTTGTCAGCTTCGACCGGCCTTCCAGACCGTGGTGCATCTTCGACATCAAAATTGCAAACCAGTTCTGGTACTGGCGTACTGTTAACACGCCTTCTCCATACACATCCGTCAATTTTTTTCTCGCTTGGACAGCATTTTTACCTTTTCTGAAGTAAAAAAGTAAAATATGACGAAAATGCTGCTTATTGCTCTCCATATTTAAAAGGGCACCAACCAAAAACTACTGCGTAGAATTAATAGAACTTTTTCACACACAAGCCTTGCAATATCAGCTCTCAAGACATATAATGGTTATGCGGTTTAAGTGTGAAGTTGATTTCGAAAAAACCTAATTAAGTCCTCTGACGGGAAAAAACGAAATGACTTTCCGAACAACCTTATACAATTGATTGGTTGATGGTCTGGGATCGCCATCACGAGGTATTCGGGTATCCTAAAATACTATATTAAATACACTGTTTTATTGGTTATATTACTGTTACGCTGGTTAGTTTAGGTACAAAAACCTAGCATGTGATTGAGGCCTCTGGTCCTTTTTTTTTGGTTTCCTTGTTATTTTCTCAAAATCGATTAAAGTCGACTTTCGCAAAAGCATCTTCTTAAATCGTGCTTTTAATTGAATGTTATCCCAAGGACCACATCTACCTTCTTAACGGCGGTAAACATGGCGAATACTTAACTAACTCTGCCCGCTTGCATCACTCTAGTCGAGTATGTGGACGATATTTGGTTACTTTTGAACGCTGGTGATGCATTGTTGAATAAATTTCTTGTTTTTGTTAATCTCGTGCACCCACTTTAGAGTTTGAACAGAATAGTAGGCCACCCTTCCTCGATTCTCTTTTGATTGTTGATTATAAAAACAAAAAACCTTCAACAACGGACAACATTCTTCAATGCCAATTCTGCACCTTTACACAAATTTGTCATTGTTGTGGTTGATTTAAGCTACCTGTTTCAAGGGAAACTTTCAATAAGAAGTCGATCATGATCATGCATTTAGCACAGAATAATGGTTGGTTCCTTGAACAACTATATTCAGGCACTTGGCTGAGACAAAAGTTAATGTATTATATAGAGGTTTAACATATTTTCAATTTCAATTTTCAAAATGTTTTGTATATTTTTAAATATTTAAATATTTAAAATGACTAGCACCAACAGAACTATGCCAAATTTAATAAAGTTACAGTTTCATACTTACTTGAGGAAAATATTAAGGTGCAACATAATTGTGATGAGTTAAAGCTCGGTATACCGAAAAATATGAAAAGCGTCAAAGCACTAGGCTAGACATATGTTAACCATGGATCTTTATTTTAAATAAATATTATTATAAATGACATTAATATTCCTTAATTCCATCTATGCCTTTACCATTCAATCTAATTCCCCAACGTTTATTATGGTTAGTTTGAAGAAAAACATATTTCTTGTTGGTTCTTTTTGGACAGTAGGAAATTTTGTACGATTAAGTTCAAGTTTTTCGTTTATGACATTTTAACCGTTAATTTACTGAGACTTCAACGGGTTGGTTAAGATAAACCGTAGTCTATTGAGAACTTGTTTGATTGATAGGTGTGGTGAAGTCCTAACAAGGCCAAACCTTTAGAGCGTTTCTCTTTTTTCAACTCTTTTTTCATGTTTAACTTATATAACGTATCAGGTGCAACGAATTCACATAAATTCTGGAAATTATCGAATCCGGATTGTATTCAAAAGTTGATAAAATAATTAAATCTCTAAACGCATTCATATTTGATAAAACTTTTAATTTGTTGGAAGCTAAGGGTATTCAACTTTACCTAATTGCAAATTAAAACCAGCGTCTATTCGTTCTAGTTAGTCCTTTTTGGAGCATCTGTGGTCCGATTGGGTATATTAAATTGAATACATTTGTTCTGGGACTCGGGGCTTTTGTGACCCCTTAATCGACATACAAGTTTAAAAAGTAGGGCTGTCGATTGTGGTTCGTATTAACAAACACGAGTTTCAACCATATTCGTAGGTTGCACAAAAAAGGCGGTAAAAGTCAGCAGAGTTGAAGCAAAAAAATGAAACGCGAGATCTGAAATGGGAAAAATAAAGAAGCTGTGAACTTGGAGACACCAACTTGTTTCAAAATAGATTTTCCTAAATTGTACCTAAAATGTAAAGAAGCGTAAATAAGGTTAAAACTTTCTAAGTAAAAGCACTCGCGTGCAAACTAAAAAAGAGCAACTTGATTCTTCATAGACGAAAATATTTCCATTGACAGCAAATCGTGCGTTAATCAATAACAATCAATCGGTTCGGATCACAGCTGCAATCGTCTGTCGTCACCAGGGAACCTTAAAACCAATAGAGCCTTTTCATTGACAAATATAATCTCTGCCTGTTTCTTTTTTGATATCAAAAACCATTTCCTACCGGAAAGTCGCTCTTTTTATTTAAAACGCTAATGCGGATACAACCCGTCCGAATTTCACACCCAACTTTTGAGATTGATTCAGTTTAGCGTCACGTTTTGTGGATTTGCAATATATTGCCTTCAGCGGACAACCACCGAATCGCATTTTTGTTGCAATATCTCCAAGAAGGTCACCGAGGGTGAAGTTTACATTCCAGCCGTTCCTGGCATCGATGACCATTAGTCGTACATGGCTGTCAAGGATCGCAGGCACCGGTAAATAGCAGTAAGAAGTATTCAAAAGTACATTTCATATGTGGGTAATTTAATATTAACCAAGCGAATTGCTATTATTTGTTCTCCTCTGTATTTTTACAACCTTATTACTCCACTGGTTGATGTAAGGTTTGAACGCTCAAGACAATTAAATTTCTTTTGAAGTGCGCAAGTATTCCTTTCGACACACACGTACTTCCCAACTTAACACTTCTCAAGTAGTGAATAAAAGCACAGAATTATAGACTCGGGGAGACTGGAACCTGTGGTGGAAGATCAACAAACTTACGTTTTATATCATCTGCCGATGATGCCAACTTGTTTGGCGAAACACGTGTCCAGTGTTCTAAATAAAGTTGTGGTGCAGTAGTGGTTATAAACGTAAGTTTACAGAATTATAGAGTCACACTACCCTCCTTCGCAAGGGTTAATTTATTATTTTCTTCATTATTTTTGTTTTCCTCTTTGGCGGTTATACTGTTCACCCAGAGAAGTGCTCACAAGCGCTCCAGTTTTCATTAACAGATTCCAAGAAACCAAAGTTTCTTAGCTGTAGACGGATAGATACTAATACGAACAATTTAATAGATAGTGGAGTATTATTTAATTACATATTTCTTATTTTTACTAGAACTGACATTATTCCATGCTCGGTGAAAAAAATCCAATAGAATGTTTGAGGAACGGTTCTCTTTTTTTTTCTCCCCTTGTTTGCTCAGCTATTATGGCTAAGTAGTAATTTACTTTCAAAAATACTTTTCATATTTCGTTTGTGAATGTGGTTATTTTCATAAATTTACAAACATCGTTGTATTATGTTACACATAAGAACATAAGAACATAAGAACAAAGATTTTGTAATTTGGTATTTTTCATATTGTTGCAGATACTAATGAAAAAACTATGTTTTTTTGTTTTCACCAAGCAACATGTTTGAATTAATTAAATAAAAAATAGGAACAGTGCATAAATATTCCAGATATGTGTGCGGTTCTTTTGTGGTCAAGAATTTTAACAGTAAAATTAAAGACTATACCACGCTTATTTTAAAGTAATAATTATTGACAAAGACAAACATTGGATGCCACATCGTGTTTGTGAGTTATTTGAAGAAGGTTTAAGTGGAACCAAGCGATCCCTACTTTTGGAATACCGATGATATGGAGAGAGTCAACAAATCACCAAGATGACTGCAACTTCTGCATGTGTAATTTTCGTGGTTATAATACCAGACTATAATGCTAACTATAAAAGTATAGGAAGTTCCAATACTTTAAGAAGCCAGCTAATTTTAAAGAAGTTCTTCTGAACCTCAAAAATTCGAAGATACCCTTAGTGAAGTTGGTGATATATAGTGTTGTTTGCAATCACAACTTCATGACTTATTGAGAGACTTAGGTTTACCTAAGGAGCTTTCCGAAAATTTAGCATCTAAACTTCGAAATAAAAAATTACTAGCACAAGAAGTTAAAATCTCATATTTAAGGAAGCGCGAGAATTTAGAGGCTATTTTAAAGAAGTCGTTCACTTGTTTATTGCACCAGTATGCGTAATCTAATACGGTAACTTGGTGCAGACTACAATTCTGAGAACTGGATGCTATTCCAACTGAAAACACATCCAAAAGAAGCTAAAATGTTCTTGCTTCTGTACCTGTTGCTGATTCTTGCTAAATGAAGGACGCTACCAAAAAACTGGAACTGCTGTTTGCGAAAATCAAATGCCATGACTATAGTTTTATGATCTGTGATGACTTAAAAATTGTGGGACCTCTATTAGGTCGGCAGTCACGATATGTGACCTACCTCTGTTTCTTTGTGAGTGGAACAGTAGTAACAGACAGCAACATTAAAGCATGAACCTTACGTGATAGAAGAAAATGCTATCAGATTTAAATTTAGGAAACTTCTAAAACATATAAACCCTTATTAACTCCAAAGGGAACTTTTGTCATTTCCATTTGCAATCATCTATGAAATTTGGGAAATAATAAAATTTAATTTTTAGATAATGCTCCTCTGAAGATGTTTTGGTACTTCTCGTCAGAACATCAAAGGATGCAAAAGCCATTCTATTCGAATTTTTGCTAATAGCTATTCTGATCTTGTTCATTGCTGCTCGGTCGTGAAGCCATGAGATTCGCCTCCATGTCGGGTTCCTTCTTCCCAGCACCTTACCCTGTAATTCGCCGCATTCGTTTCTTTATGCCATTTAGGACTTCGCATTCTGTATCCATTCTGCGGAGAACATCTTCATCTTGAAAACTTCGAATTTCTTCATTTAAGCATTTTTCAATGCTGTGAAAAGGAGAATCGTGAACATGTAGCATGAGAGCAGTCGGACCTTAATGTTCATTTTGGTGAATTTTCACCTGACTTTTTCTATTCTCTGTGCAATTTGGACTGAGATCCCAAATGTCATTAACATTTGTACCAATAAACGCCAAACAAAATGACTTCTTCGTGAACTAAAATAAGTCAAATCTTCCCATGGACACAGAAATTTTACATTTCTATTCAAATAACGGGAAAACTCATATCAATTCCTTGTACATTTTACTTTGGAGAAAGATTATGAGGAGCATCAAATTATAAATCAAAAGTAAAGCTCATAGTCACAAATAACCAAAACTATCGCTTTTAGCTGTACTAACGAAATATTTTAAAAGCTCGTGGAATTCAAATCGGTTATTTTATCTAAAGCACAAATTTTTGGGCACAAAATGTATTAAAACAAAATTTTAAATCAGGTACGAGGCGGATGCTTGTATCGAGAAAAGGGATGAAATTAAACCTTTGTGTAAGTTGCTTTTGTCGTGCAAAGCTGCAGTTCTTATGTACGCTACCGTGCCGCTAGGATAATGTTAATTCGCAAGTAATTTAATTATATATAATTCAATAATTTTCTTAGCTTTGTTTAACCCATGGAATAAAAATAAATCAAAGTTATTATTAGCAAAGCTTAACATATTTGCTGGCCATATACAAATTTTGAATGTTTTAAATGTTTAAGAAATGTTTCATATTTTCATTTTGAAAGGCAAATTAATAGAACGTTAAGTTAAGATACGTATAGTATCTTAGTTCAAAAATAAAATTGCTTTCGAGTTTTATTGCTGAAAATAAGATCCTTGTTTAATGAACTTCCTTTACAAATTTCGTTTAGCCCTTTAATTAAGTATAACCAGCAGAAGGAACCTGTAAAAATCCCATCATAATCTTTATTTATTTAAGCCAGAAAACTAACGATTTAAAACAGTTATGACCTGATGTACGTTAAACGAACTTAAACATTATGTGCAACTTTTTACTTGGTTTTATCCGAGTGTCAAAACATTTTATCGCTGAAGCACCGTAAAATCCGTACGAGAGGATGTTTAAAACTATTGGAAGTTTTAATTGGAATATATTTTTAGCAATACTTTTTAACGTGTTGCGGGTACAAATTCGTCAGTTCAACCTTTAACAATTTTGCATTCGGCTATATTTAAGAACTAATAGGTAATACACTAATGCTCCCTGATGCATATTTTATCTTTTTATCTAATTATGTACTCCTGTTATCAAAATCCCTAACAAGTCATTTACTAAGCATTATCACAGATTGTAACACTTCAGAATTGTTACTTTACTGGAATACGATCCGGTAGTTCCGCGCCTACATTTTAAATTCTAAGCGCCTTTTTTTTCCTGCAGTAAGTTTTTTTCAGTTTTCTTGTAAAATTTTAGCGTTTTTTGTAAGCGTTTTTTAAGAATTCTATTAACATAAAATTGTGAATCATACGGTTTTCAAAAATTGCATTTCTTTACAATTCATTTGGTGGTAGAATTAGCGCGCAGCGTTTTCTCATAACCTAAAAGCGTTAAGTGTATTTTGAAGAGGACTTTGAGCGTAAATCGTACTTTATTATACATCCTAATTCGTACCGGTACAAATTAGGAATACGAAATAAAATTGTTTTCATTTTGGTTTTAACCAATCAATTTCTGTTTATACATATTTGTTAAGTGTTTAATTTTATCATTTTATGAGAGGAAAAAATAAAAATATTTTTTTTTAGTACACAATGGCAAAACGACAATATAATAAATGGTCTATGCAAAATATGAATGCAGCAATACAAGATTTTAATAATGGGAAATTATGATTCAATGAAGTATGCAGGACATATGGTATTCCAAAACCGACCTTTCGACGTCATTTAAAAGGTCTAAATTCTCAGAAAAAAATAGGAAGACCAAGCGATTTGACGGAGCAAATGGAGACCGAATTGGTTTATCACATTTTGGATTTGGGTTAACTATCACAGATTTAAGACATCTAGCATTTCAGTTGGCAGAAAAATACAAACTTCCGCACCGATTTAATAAGGTGCAAGAGTTAGCCGGTTGGAAATGGTATTACAAATTTATGAAAAACCACCCAGAAATTGCCTTAAGAATGCCTGAACCAACATCAATGGCACGATGTAAATGATTTAACAAAAACATTGTATCAGAATTTTTCGACAAATACGAAAAGATTCTAGATGATTTCCAATTTGGACCTAACGAAATTTTTAACATGGATGAGACAGGTCTTAATACCGTTCATAAGCCTGCTAAAATATTAGCGTTAAAAGGAAAACATCAAGTCGGAGCAGTCACTAGAGAACGTGGAATTAACACTACATGCGTTTGTTGCATGAATGCTAGTGGAGATGGAGACTTTATTCCTCCAATTTTGATCTTCAAAAGCAAAAGAATGACGGACATCCTTAAACGTGGTGGCCCTAAAACGCTGTACACTTGTTTTGAGAGTGGGTGGATGGTCGCTTCAATCTTTGTCGAATGGTTACAACATTTCATAAATCATTTAAAATTGGAAAAACAATTGAATCATAAAATTCTATTAATATTGGATGGACATACCACACATACTAAGAATCTAGAAGCCATAAACCTTGCTAGAGAATACGGTATCGTAATGTTTTCTTTGCCGGCGCACACAACACACAAATTACAGCCTTTGGATAGATCATTCTTTAAGTCATTAAAAACTAATTTTAACAAAGAATGTGCAGTTTGGATAAAAAATCACCCTGGTGAAACAATCAAACAATCAAACATATCTGGAATTTTTGGAGTGGCATATCCTAGATCGGTTTGTATGCACATCGCTATGAAAGGTTTTGAAACTTGTGGATTGTGGCCTTGCAACAGGCATCGAATACCAGATGAAGAATATGTCGTGCTTGATGAAAATGAAATGACCCAAACTGATATGCAACTTTCGGATCCTGGTCCTTCCACAGCGAATGTTTCTACAAATGCACACGATCAAACTGACGCATCCATCCGCACGGTTATTGAGAATTTGTCACCAATATATCGACTTCCACCGCAAACATCTAAGAAAACAAGCAAGGCCGTAGTCCTTACTGCGAGTCCAAATAAAAATATGTTGGAAAATAAATTAGATGAACCAACAAAACCAAAGAAACGCTCTTTAATAGAAAAGATTTCTAATACTTGGTATTGCATTTTATACCGCAAAGATGAAGAAAAATCAATGATTCAATGTATCAAATGCAACATATGGGTGCACGACAACTGTGCAGGTGTAGGAAAAGCCACATATTCTTACACTTGCCAACATTGCATCAGAAGTACGATTTAGGAATAGTGCGGTACGAGTTAAGACATGGTCTTAAATCGTACTTATTTCATTATTTTTTAAATATTTTGTTTTGAGTAGTAAAACAGGGTTTCTTTAAGTATTAACACATGTCTAATGTTTCTTCTATTAATAAAGTTTTAACAACCAAAATTTCATAGTGTTTGATGCATTTTTGAGAAATCTACAACAAGTTGTTCAAAACTGGTACGATTTGGGCAAGTTTACCCTAATCTATTTATCTTTCTCACTCCTGACTCCGAGCGACATGCATGGTATGATATCGTTTTCCTGTTTCGGTAGAAGAACAGTATGGTAGCTAGCCAAAAAGTGATTAACCTACCGGCTTGTTCTTCAACCATCGCTTTGCGGATATAGGGTTAAATTCAATTAGATGTGTGGTCAGCGATTTGGTGATTCCGTTGCTGTTCATATTTTTGGTTCGTTCGGAGAACTGCCCACACTTACTCTGTAAGAGGATTTGACTGCTACCTGCTGCCTACCAAGCTTTCACCCTCAACAACATCCATCGAGGTAAAGTCTTTAACTATTTAGCTTTTGTTACCTTTACCATTCTATTCACTCTTTAAAGAGAAAGAAAAAGAGAAATCTTAGAAATCTTTTGCCACGCACCTCTTGGTCTAAATCGTATATAAAATCAACGCGAAATACTGGTCAGAAAAGGAAAAAAAAAGAAAAAAAAAGGGGGTAAATAAATGAAAAAAAAATATTGAATTTCTGGCAAAACTGGGTCGCTGGGTGCTTGCAAATTAGTTACCCGTAGTGCTCAGAGTTCTGGAGCGATGGGAGGGGACGAATAATAAAGAAAATATAGCACTATTTATCCTTAGGGCACCAGGAAGTAGCAGACCTTCCAGTCTCTCAGATGGTGTGAGGAACCCGATGTTTTACAAAAAGAGAACATTAACAATGAAACCTACCATTAAATTTAAATCGGTACAATCGATAAAAGATAGTCGTGAAGGTTAAGGGGACAAAAAAAGAGACAGATGAAAACTGGTCTACGTTATTTATTACGCGTCGATAATGAGAAACTACAAATCCGCGACATAACGACCTGAACTCCGCAAAATTCAATTGCCGTCCCCGCAACAAGTTGACAGCCCGTTTAATACGAAATTCCCAAAATAATAAAAATACACAAAGAAAAAAAAAAGTCAAATTCCCTTAGGTGATCACCACAGGCTTGCAGGGGCAATATAGGTAATTATTAAAATAAAAAAAAAACTCGACCACGATCATACTCAGTATTACCGGTACGTCAACTTCCCGCAAATAATTATACATAAATTTTCAAAGCATTTGTACACAAATTTTCGAGAGTAAAAACTACATGATTATTGAATTTCCGTGTCGGTATAGCAAAAAAAAAGGTATCGATTAAATTACCGAGCGTAACAAAAACGGAAAACAAAAAAAGAGTATGCCTAACAATATCTCGCGTAGCGCTTACATCGAACTGGACGTCACCTCGTTTATTTCCCGAACAGTGCAGCCTACAGGGGGTGTCTGACCTCGCGCAGATCTATCAAGTGAGTCGGTAGTCAAGCAATGATTCAAATGTGCTCCAATATCCACAGAAGATAGAAACTTCGAAGTTTGGATCCTCCCCGAATACGTCAATCCAGAAGCCTCCAAAACGCGAGCCCTCCTAAAGGGGGTACGGGTGCTCTAAGGCGAGTACAGGGCTTCAAGGAGATACGGGTGCTCCAACCAGAGTACGGGTGTTCCAAGGACCCTCGATGGATGTTCTTGAGGGTGAAAGCTTGGTAGGCAGCAGGTAGCAGTCAAATCTTCTTACAGAGTAAGTGTGGGCAGTTCTCCGAACGAACCAAAAATATGAACAGCAACGGAATCACCAAATCGCTGACCACACATCTAAGTGAATTTAACCCTATATCCGCAAAGCGGTGGCTGAAGAAAAAGCCGGTAGGTTAATCACTTTTTGGCTAGCTACCACACTGTTCTTCTACCGAAACAGAAAATCTTAGAAACCTTAGACGGGGTGCGTAGACCGTCCGATCTAACTCTCGGAGATGGAGGCGTTAAATCCAGTTCAGAGTTCAGAGTTCAAGGTCGATATAAAATTTTCAATACATAATTGAAATTCCTAACATTGCAATATTGCCCTATTAGAGATATTGCGAGGAGAATTAAAGCTCGTTTTCTGGTCCTTTTGAGTTTGCATAATAATGTGTCTGTTTTGAAAAAATAATTTCCAAATTCGAAAAATAAAACGTTTTATTTTATAAAACGTATAATCCACCCGTCAAAATTTTCGAGCAAATCAGTCAGTTAGTTGGGATTTGGGAATACTTGACAAAATACAACAGAAGAAATAATGAAAATTGCTTATACATAAAAAAATAGCGGTTTGCGCATTTTAGCTTCAACCCGGAGAAGATAAATAAATAAAAGGAAAACATAAGATTAAGTGTAAGAAGTCTGAAATTAAATAGGCAAATGCTGATAAAGTTCTTTCTTTACGCTAAAGTTTAATTTGAAATATATTAGTGCTATTTTAATAAAAACATAATTGCTTCTTAAAGGTAAAAATATCTTTTGATTGTAGTATTTTAGAAGGAAGTTTATTAGCTGTTTTTGGAATTTGATAAGAGAAGAATCTTTTGCTTAGTTGTATTTAAGGGGATAAGTTTCGCTGAATTCTGTTAAGAATCATACACTATGTCACAGTAATTTACTTGTGACAGGACGTATGACTCACAAGCATAGTTTCAATTTTTTTGGCAATAGTTTTCTATATTAGATAGATATTTTTCTTTTTTTTAAATGCGAAATGTGATGCTCTCGAACATATCCCTATGTCTATCCCCCTGACTTTTTTAGTTGCAGGTAATACCGTTTAGATATTACCGATAATTGACCCAACTTAAAATTAAGCGCTGTGACCGCTTGATGGCTCTCGTCTGGGTAACATATTACCATAGTAAAGACAGCTTGCATTCGAGATCCAAGCAAATTGGACATAAGTTTAATCAGAAATGTTGACAAAACGGAAGATCGAAAGCAATATTTTATGATTAAGTGTATCAAAAGCTTTACTGAAGCTGAAAATAAATAAAACTGTTATATCGTCCGTTATTGTTGTTAAAGTCCTGAAAGAAGTATGATGTTTCCGGAAGCCTTATTGGCGAACAGGAATACTATTCTATTTTTCTACATGTGACCGAATTTGTTACTCTATGCTTCTTTCCAGGTAACAGTTGTTTTTTTGTAGCCGATTTTAAACTATTGACCAATGCGCAAGCATCTAGCTCACTGCACTTATAACGACGATATATTCAAAAGATACGCTACGAGTTAATCATAAATCTAAGACCAAAATCCTATTATTATGTTGCCATCTATCTAACTTCGCGATTTTAAGGATTTCATGGTTGTAGTAAGTATTTTATGGTTGTACGGTTACGTAAAATGGTTTTCAATTCATCTTTGTTTAATATATTTTAATTTATTAATATATATGGGTGCAATATTTGCAGAAATCTTTACTTCTAGGAGAATTACTACCAAACTGCCAAATAAATGGTGTCATTCTGCTCAACCCACGACTTTTAGATTTCTTATAACACTAGTTTCGCGGAAAAAGCAAAGTACTCATTACCCTACTCGGACAACTCACAAACGATACGGAACTTCTCTGCGAAGTCGCGTCTATAAGGTTTCCAAAGATTACCGAAAGAACTTTAAACTTTTGATTAACCCGGAAGTCCTGAACAGTTGGTTTCGTTTGCCGAAAGTTCCCTCGTTTCAATGCAAAAACGGGGTTGCAGTTTTTAATATACAGATATTTTTAGATCGGCATGTTGTCCTTCGAAAAAGATAAAAAAAGTGACGTAAGTAGTATCCCTTCTCAGTCCTTCTATTATTGCCGGTAAATTTAGTTGCAATAGATGATAAACTTTTTTGGTTACTACACAGCGAAAACTTCTCTCTGCTGTTTTCTTAAATCATAAATTACGAAGTTTTCATCATTTCGGTATACAGAACCGCGCTATTTCACTTTATCTTGCTTACAAGTAGCTCACTCGATGCCCATTTGTCAACTTCTTTGAACATTTTCAAGCTTCAAAAAAGTTAACGCCATTGCTATGTGTTTTCATCTGTTTTAATTTAATTGAAGTTTGCACTATTGATAGTACATTCTACTGCATGTGTGGCAAACGCCACTTATGTTTAACAAACAAGTGATTGAATACTATACTTTTTCTTCTAGTAACGTTCTATTAAACTTGATGTTTAATTTTTCATTTTATTTAATAACATCGAGGAAATTTGTATTGTATGGATTAATAGATATTCAGTATAACCGGTCCAATACTAATTCATTCAATCAAAATACGCGTGGACTTCGTAGCAAAACACAATATACATTTAAAAACGTATCGGCGATTACGACTTGATAGCTGTTACAAGATATTGGAGCTCGTTCTCCTTGATGAAACATGTTGTATAATAGGAAGTGTAGCAAAACTTACTTATACCTGAAGATAATCATCATCCAGATTTGGCATTATTTTAAAAATTAGGTCCTTCCACACATTCTAAGCGCGACTTGCCTAAAAATTATTTATGATTTCTGAACCAAGACTAGTGTGTATTTGACGGTGCCGTTATCGATCCATGTGAAATAAAAAGTATTAGTATCAGTTTTCATCGCGTGTTAAGATATTAAAGAAAAAGTTACATGTCTTAAGATTCGTAGAAAAACAGGTGATATACATACTACAGTATTACCGATACGTCAACTTCCCGCAAATAATTATACATAAATTTTCAAAGTATTTGTACACAAATTTTCGAGAGTAAAAACTACATTATTATTGAATTTCTGTGTCTGTATAGCAAAAAAAAAAGGTATCGATTAAATTACCGAGCGTAACAAAAACGGAAAACAAAAAAAGAGTATGCCTAACAATATCTCGCGTAGCGCTTACATCGAACTGGACGTCACCTCGTTTATTTCCCGAACAGTGCAGCCTACAGGGGGTGTCTGACCTCGCGCAGGAGTGAGCCAGTAGTCAAGCAATGATTCAAATGTGCTCCAATATCCAGAGAACACAGGAACTTCGAAGTTTGGATCCTCCCCGAATACGTTAAACCAGAAGCCTCCGAAACGCGAGCCCTCCTAAAGGGGGTACGGGTGCTCTAAGGCGAGTACAGGGCTTCAAGGAAATACGGGTGCTCCAACCAGAGTACGGGTGTATCAAGGACCCTCCATGGATGTTCTTGAGGGTGAAAGCTTGGTAGGCAGCAGGTAGCAGTCAAATCTTCTTACAGAGTAAGTGTGGGCAGTTCTCCGAACGAACCAAAAATATGATCAGCAACGGAATCACCAAATCGCTGACCACACATCTAAGTGAATTTAACCCTATATCCGTAATGCTATGTGTTTTCATCTGTTTTAGATTAATTGAAGTTTGCACTATTGATAGTACATTCTACTGCATGTGTGGCAAACGCCACTTATGTTTAACAAACAAGTGATTGAATACTATACTTTTTCTTCTAGTAACGTTCTATTAAACTTGATGTTGATATGCTTCCTTACCTTTCATTTTATTTAATAATATCGAGGAAATTTGTATTGTATGGATTAATAGATATTCAGTATAACCGGTCCAATACTAATTCATTCAATCAAAATACGCGTGGACTTCGTAGCAAAACACAATATACATTTAAAAACGTATCGGCCATTACGACTTGATAGCTGTTACAAGATATTGGAGCTCGTTCTCCTTGGTGAAACATGTTGTATAATAGGAAGTGTAGCAAAACTTACATATACCGGTAGATAACCATCATCCAGATTTGGCATTATTTTAAAAATTAGGTCCTTCCACACATTCTAAGCGCGACTTGCCTAAAAATTATTTATGATTTCTGAACCAAGACTAGTGTGTATTTGACGGTGCCGTTATCGATCCATGTGAAATAAAAAGTATTAGTATCAGTTTTCATCGCGTGTTAAGATATTAAAGAAAAAGTTACATGTCTTAAGATTCGTGGAAAAACAGGTGATATACATACTACAGATTTAAAACACTTAGAGTGGACATAATATTAGATTTAGATCCATCTTATAAGCAATATATTTTGAGAATATTTAGAGAATAGATTCCAGGCGGTTCTGGAATTTTGTATAAGATGAACGGGAGATTGCTACTCGACCAATTTCAAGCATGAAACTTTACCCAATGTGTCCAGTTTTTAAGAAAGGTGATAAATGTTTTCTATCCCATGATTCGAAATAAAGTTGTACCCCTGCGACACGTTTTTATAGGAACCGTTCTGAAACATCTGATCTTGTTGTGACAACTCAATACGTAGCTGAATCAATTGACGAAGGTTAGCAAACTGACGTTATATGTTTACATTTTTTTAATAGCGTTGAATAGGCTAGATCATATGCCACTTATGCCGAAATTCTTTGGAATTGACGTTTTCCAATCTACAGAACATGCAGCCGCATCAGGGCTCGGTGCAGCCACTGTTGATGAATTATTTTATAGAATCACAATAATTGATGCGTGTTTATGTGAGTTTTAGCCTTCTCCGTTAATTGTATTTTTCTGGTATTTTTTAGTGGAATACTGTAATTTACGAACAAAAACGAATTTAACTTAGATAAAATAGAGGGTTTGAGTTGTACGTATAGAAAATCATTTTATTTGGTCGAGGATTCAGAAGTGTTAATGTTTTCTACAAGACTAAAAAGGATGACTGACACATGACGCAGAATATTATTGATCTAACTCAACTTCATTTTCAATGTCAAAAAAGTCCGTTGACTTCTGTGTAATTAATGCTCTACAATTCTACCGAAGATATATCAACAAACGAAATTAATTTCCTTAATGGACATCAAATATTTTTCCGGAAAAATTGCTGAAATACCTGACATGCAATTTTTGCACTCGATTTTTGAAGTTGATGTTCGTCTTGGTGACTAGCTTAATTTAATCTTCCTGGAGCATAATTTTTTCGAGATACGATTTTTTATTTATATTTATTTATTATTATTAATTATTTATTTTAAAATGAAAACATTTCTTTGGTTTGTTGATTGATGGATCAATAAATTAAGGTGTTATTATGACATATACACGTGACAGATGTCATTTATCAAGTCTTCGTTGCAGCAACCAAGTCAGAATCCAGACAATGACTTAAAACAGCAGAATAATATTTACATTACAAATTTAACTTATTTGAAATCTAATAAAAAGGCAATAAAACAGACTTACGCACAAAACTAGACGTATATAAAATTACATATCATTAAACCTAATTTAGTAACTCTTCTTTCATATGTTAAATTTAATTTCAACAACTTTAAATTTACACATTTAAAAACAAAATTAGATCAAACAGTTAAATAAAAAACAAAGTAACTTAGAAACAATAATATTAAGAATAAAACTTACAATTACCGACAACTTCCTGAATTATTTGTGACCAAAATATTACTATTTTAATTTTTTAACGGGTTCATAGCACCAAAAAATTGCTGTTCAGATTTTCCGTTTATTCAAACAGCCTTATCTAACGTAAACGTTCAAAGCTTACATGTTTCCGAAGAAAACTAATAAACATCCCAAAAAAAAGGCGTGTTTTTAACGGTAGCGTTTAAAGAATTTAATATAATATTCAAATTTTTAAATCGTTCGCGCGTCCGCCGAAATTGGTTTTGGAATGATACGAAAACAAAATCGTTTGAACGTAATTCCAAGCCCGTGTCCAATGAGCGAGCAATTTAACACCACTCCAGACTGGAAATTTCGGCCGCAATTATTCCAAAGGCACAATTTTCGGCGCAATTTTGGCATGTCCTATTTGAATATTTGCTATAGGGTGTTGGCTAAGTTGTGCGTGAAGCCATCTTTCACAATGAATTTGAAAAACGTTATTTGATTTATCTAAATATTTAAAATATTATACGTTTGTATGTTCGCCATTTTCGTTATTTTTTTCTTTATTTTTATTTCAAATCCTGTAAATTAGGGCATACAGGGTGTTTAACAAAGACGCGGCAGTATTCAAGGAAGTAATTGAAATATCTACCAACACGAAATGAAAATTAAACAGTTGCATTACTTTTCCATCTCTTGAATTGTTCTCATATCTTGCTTGCTATTTTATTGCATTTATAGTAAGAATATTTGTCGATATTCCAATAATATTTGAGAAAAATTCGACTAAAAATAATTTAATATTTATCATACAAAAAGTGTTCAAAAATTGGATACAGAAATCCAATCTTTTTCTTAAAACTCTGTCAAAAATACCAAGCCCATTTCTAATTCTGTTGCACCCAGCAAGGTCCTCTACCGCTTGGTTTACGTCACTACACGGCAGTAACGTACGCCGAGAACTTTAAGTGAAAAAAATCCAAAGGGTATAAATCCGGAAATCTCGCAGGCCAAAAATAAGGTCAAAACCAGCAATTTCCGTATCTCGTCTGCCATGTCTGTATATTTTTGGCAAAAGTAAAATTATTTTTGATAAAAAAATTTCCATGCTTCGAAATTAAATAAATTTGAGTTGCTTTCGTGTTAATAATTTAAGTATGATATTAGATTCATAAAAAATAGCAAGCGACAGAAAATTATAGCTACAATTTCTGTTTTTTTTTCTGCCTTCATCTCCTTAGCAAGTCATTCGACTGAGTTAGTAACGATCTGCTGCTCCAGAAACTTACTCTGTAGAACATTTTTTTTAAATACATTCAATGAAAGCGGAGTGCACGATTAGATGATATGGGGACACGATTGAAAAGACACAGTCGAGAACTGGGGTCTGATTCAATTCCTAGACTCACTCACTATAGTATTTACATATAAAGCAAATTAAATTGATTATTGTCAATATTCTATTTTTCGAACATTTTATTTTTTGCTTTACCCTAATGGTAAATGTATATCTGGATATTTATCAGCAAAAGTCAAATTGTTTTTGATATAATTTCTTCGTTGGTCTTCAATTTAGGAAAATCAGAGTTCTTGCTGGTTTGGGTTTTAAAGATGATCGCAAGGATGCTTTTTGTAAACTTGTATCCTTACATTTCCTGCACAATATAAGTTTTATTGCATTGTATATGCAAGGTGAAACAGGGAAGGGTTGACATGCATCAATATCTCACACGTGAAAGGAATCATCTTATGCTCTCCAATTGTATACTGAGGAGATGTCAGAACATACCACAGTCGCTATAAAATTGTTTAATAGACAACTTTAAACTCTTATCGAAGAACTTAAAAAAAAAATAAAAAAAAACTAGCGGAAAACTCTTTCTTTGGTAATATTTTATTGAACATTCTCTACAAACTAATTTTTATATTTTTTATATTATCTGTTGTAATGATGTATTTGAATGGTGATTTAAATTAGAGCTTAAGTTTGCCTTAAACAATAAAGTGACTGTTATTTTTAATGTGAATATTTGAACAATTATGTATTATGTAGTGTTACCTGCCCTTGTTGTGGAATCTTTAAATTCTATATTAAGTCTTTATGAACTGACCTGAGAAAAAAATTGTAATTGTTATGAGTATAATATTTATCTATATATCCATTATCTATATTCCATTTTTGCAACTAAATCTACAACTTTAGGCAAAGCTTTACGGTTTTTAAAGTGCCAAATCCAATGAATTTACAAAGATAGGATGTCTATTTAAAAAAAAGAGACTAACTAAATCTAACCAAAACCAACCATTTTACCATTTTCTTACATAAATCTTAAAATGGCGACACAAAACACTAAATTAGATCAACCCCCCACCCCCCCAAAAAAAAATTGCAAAAGCATTTAGTCGGAGAGAGCTACCTGGAAAAATCACTTTTCATATAAAATTAAAAAATAACAACCAAATTAATTCCAAAAATTAATTCAACCTAACCATCATTTCAATTGCAATGAAACAACTAGTACTCAGCTCCGCGTTAAAATATTTTAATAATCATTCCAAGAGACCTTCTTGCATTGTTCATTTTTCATATGAAATAAAAATTTTGCAGGCACGTATAAATTTATTTAACTTTTCATATATTTAACAAAAAAATAGTATTGCAATTTAAAAATATTTACATAATTAATTCTCGCACTGTATATAATAACAAGCTTTCTTAATGATCAATATGAAATATGGCAAACAATATTAAGACCAATACAACTACAAAAAATAACTTCAAACTTATTCTCTTCGCGCATCTCATACAACACACAGACTAAGCAATTTCATTAACTCCATCCACCGTCGCTTTCCTTTGACGCTTTTTCTCTGGAGCTCTCAGAAGTTTTGCCCTTAATTACATTACTGATTGCGTTGTTTACTATCGACAAGCTGATATTTAACGCAACGAAAATTCTCGTTGGTACAACTAAGAAGTTGGGAACAGTCGTGTCACTCCCAGATATAGTAGCTATTATTTTCCTTAAATCGTGTATGATGACCTAACAATTTATTTCGATATTACTAAGCCAAACACTGCAAAACTGGAAACTTATAATTGAGAACAAAATAAATGCAGCAGTTTAATTTTAAATGATCCAAATAGTTTTATGTTGGTAATAAAAATTACTAGGGATGATGATGATGTCCCTTTAAACTTATAGCCAAAACACTATTACCACTATTTATGATTACTAAATGATTTACTTCTGCGCGTTAGACTTGTTTGACGGTTTTTGTGTAAAAATCAAATATTCAAATATTCAGTGACACACACAAAAGTAATTTTCAGAAATAGTTACCCTCTCCCGCGCTTATGTTGGCAGTAGCGGCTGTTTTTACTGTTATCGATAGAGAAACGAGCACACCGTCAGCCATTCCCGGATGGGAAATCGTAGTGCATTAACAAAATTGCTGGCGAGGTGTTTACATCGGGGCAATAATATCCTGAGTAAAAAGTTAGTCAGCAAAACATAAAATACCATCGTATTATCAACTAACCTATGGTGGCAAAAATATCATTTTATTGTGCAGGAAAACGTAAATAAAGATATTGAGGCAAAATTTAATTTATGTTCGTGGTAGATATCATACAGTAGATCCAAAATAGTATATTATGCAACAAGTGCGGTAAACGGCATTTAACTCACGAGTTTATTTGACACGAGCGGAGCGAGTGTTTAATAAACGAAACTGGTGGAAAAGGGACACTTCCCGCACGCTAGATCGATGGGTAATTAGGTATTTTACAGACGGGAGTAGAAAAATATTATTTAAAAAGTCCTGTAGGACCTACGAAACAACAACACAGTTCTACTTTTCATATGGGTCCTCTCATTTGTATGTAAATTTTCAGTGGTCACTAACCAAAACTTTTGTCCTTTTTCATCGCTGGGTGAAGCATAATAGGCATATCGAACTTACTGTCAAGAGCCATAGGAACTTTTTGAACTCTCTCCACACACCTTAGCTCTAAAACCAACATGTGGCAAATAAGCAAATAATAAACAGCGTCTCGGTTTTCGACTTTAGAATATACTTTACACTAACGAAAGCTAACCGAGAGCTATTCATCTAACAGCATTAAGAATGCATGTCACGTCACATAAAGAATAAAATGGTAAACAGACAACTTTAGCAACTTTTATTCCGCCGGTCTGGAACGAATTTTCGAAAGGCTTTTTGGTAATCCTGAAAGATTATATTGGAGAGAGCTTTCAGATCGCATAATCCTTGTTTGTAAAGAGAACTTTGCGCCCCGTTTGAGAAAGTTAACCGCAGATGACTTTGACAGACCCAAACATTTAACCAGAATAAAAGAGACAGATTATCGCGTTTTTTTCGCTTCTACCGTGATCTCGACAATATTCGTTCCTTGCGGACAAGCCCGGTTTAGTCAACAATGCCCGTGAGAAGAAAAAAAGCTCGAGATCCTCAAAAAATATTCCAATTTATTACTCTTATATCTTTCTAATTATTTCAAGGATTAGGTATAAATTATACAACCTGCTGGGGAAATTATTATAGAATTTGTTTCTCATAATTTATTGTCTGAACGAATCTCAACAAATTTGTAACTTTTGATTTTAATGTAACAATAAGTTAGGGAATGGTGAAACTAAGAGAAAATGACCCTTATTTGATCGTCCGTCAAAAAATTGTGGGGTTCCATTTAAATTTTTTTAAACTTAGTTGAATTTGTTTTAATTTTCAATTTTTTTTTTTATTACAAAGCAAAATAAGGACAAATCTATTTCCAGATGGCACAAAGTTAATCAATAATTTAAGGTTAAACTTTAAAGTTTAAATAAAAATTTAAAAAAAACCTCAAACGTTAGATATACATTTTCTAATTCATTGTTTGAAAAATATTTTGAAGAAGGGGACAGCATAAAAAAGTATAGGTAGGGTAGGTCTTCAATCCATATCGAGGATATGTGGACGAATTAAAATTGAGCATTAGGTACCGTAGAATTCTAGTGTTGTAGATTTAATTAAAAAAATATGTTAAAGATATTTGGAAAAACTCGGTTAATTAAGTTATTACTGTAAAAAATTCATATAACATATGTTGCTAAATCCATTACAATTAATTATTGTAAATATAGCGACAGAGCGATTGATAAAGAATGAACAATGTCTAAATAGGAATTACCAAATACCAACATGTTATGATTTAGCTTATTAATGAAATAAAATAATAAAATCTTGTAAAACTTCTGCATTTAATTAAATTAATTATCACACTTTTATGTTCCTTCTCGCCTTATTATTAACATTGCTATTACATTTACATTATTGCCAAGCTTTCCTCTGCACAGTGGGACCGACACAGGTAGTTTTAATATATTCAATAAGTCAAAGCCAATTAAAATACTATTCCAAACCATCACGAAGTCGTGTTGTTAAAAATTTTACACTATATAATTATGGTGAAAGTTTTAAGTTATCAAAGAAATACGCTATGGTGGTTACTTGACCACTTCTTAATAGACCAGTCAAATTCGATCAAAATGTTTTAAATAAAATCTTGCATTTGTTTTCAATCATTATGCAATAATAAAATGCATTTTATAATATATTATTATGCGTTTGTGATGTTCAACTTACCAATAATTCTCTTCATGGAATTCGCAAATACAATACTTGGCGACTCGGGGAAAAACCCAATATAAATAAATAAATGTAAATTTCATTGTATTTTTAAAATTATTTTTGTCAATTAACACAAAAAAAAACGACCGGACAATTGCAAAACTCTAATTTTACCTAAAAGAAATTGAAATTAAAGGTTTCATAGTTCGATTTCAGAGCTTTATAAATTATACTGGACTGGAATCCTGCATCCGACTGGAATCCTGCAGACGTTTCGCCAAAATCTCACTTGGCATCTTCAATGCTCGCGCTCCGAGTGTTCGAAGTGTTTTCGGAGCGCGAGCATTGAAGATGCCAAGTGAGATTTTGGCGAAACGTCTGCAGGATTCCAGTCGGATGCAGGATTTGCAGGATTCCAGTCGGAGTTCAACGAGCGAACGGATGATAATCCAGAATATAGTGTCAACATATATATATATATATATATATATATATATATATATATATATATATATATATATATATATATATATATATAATGAGACTTCCCCGAATATTTTGAAAAATGCGATCAACCATGTTATTACCGTAAAAACAAATTTATATAATACTTTCAATCAAATAGTTAAACCCATTATAATTCATTTATGAGAAGCTAGCAGCAGCGAAACGAAACTGCATATAAAATAATATGAATCTGAATATTGCAATCAAACTTTTATGCGCATTTTATTCTTTTTTTTTGTAGTCCAACACTGGAGAACACCTTTTAACATTGCTCATATACAGCATGACTGTTAAAAACTTGCTTTCCATCAATAAAACCAATACAATTTTAAAATTTATACTTTGACAAAAATGTATATGTCACATTTTGTTTCAGGCTAACGAAGAAGAAGAGAGAACACATATAACTAACAATTGAAAAAAATATCCAATATATATATATATATATATATATATATATATATATATATATATATATATATATATATATATATATATATATATATATATATATATATATATATATATATATATATATATATATATATATATATATATATATATATATATATATATATATATATATATATATATATATATATATATAGAAATATATTAGTTTGTTTTGTCAGTTTTGGATATATTAAAAACGATTGAACTGTTTTGAAATTTTAAGACTTACAGACTTTTATAGCATAATGTCGTATGTTGACTGTTGCTCAATACATATGTTCACAAAAAAAAACAAATTTCGAAACTCTATCAAAAATTTACCAAAAATAATAATAATAATATGCTTTGAATGATAAAACAACTTAAATGTGTCTGTTTTAGCTAGAAAAGTTGAAGTAATTGTACAAAAATTATGCACCTTAAATTATATGTTATTTGGCCTTGGAGATCGCGGCATTCATAAATTCATTTAGAATAGTATGAATCTGTGTATATTATAACATATAGGTATGTAGATAGATATCAAGCAGGGCATAAATGCTATTCTGAAACTTGTTTTCTAAAATTTTTCAAATATTTTTTATGCCAGTTTTATTCTTTTCTTACCGAAGACGGTCTTTTTACATTTACAGCAATGTTAATTGCCGAGGTCTCCGTTACACACTGGGTCTGCACAGATATTATTTTAGTGCTTTCAATAAGCCAAACACTTATCCGTTAAAGCACTATAACACTGTTAAAAAACTTTTCGAAATCACTTAACGAAATCCATAACTGTCTCAATGAAATTGACATTTTCCCGATGTTTAGTCCCTTGTTTTTTAATCAAATTTTATATTAAACACGTCTGAGTTGGTATTAGGGTTTAAAAATGTCAATTTCTAGTAAAGAATATTTAAAAATGAGAGATTTAATGACTTAGAGATAAAAATTATTATAATATAATGTCTTATAGTGACTTTTTGGTCACAATAAAAAAATTCAAAATATTTTAAAAATTATTAAATCTTCAAAATAACTTAAAAAGTCTTGAAGAAATTGCCAATTTTGCAATGCTCTGTCATTTTTTAGTGAAACTTTACATTTCAAAAACAGCTGAAGTGTTGCGATCAAATGTCAATTTTTGTTATAAAGTTGTTCTAAAATGTCGTAAACTTTTAAAAGGAGGTTTTTTTATATTTTTTTCCTTGTTGTGGAATTTTTAAGTCTCCGTTTTTGGGGACAAGAAATACCCAGTCATACACAAATTTCACTTACCGCGTCAACGCTTTATTTTTGTATCAGCGTACTCGTCTTGTAAAAGATGCAAAATCAAAAAATGTCCATCGCGGGTTACCAAAACTCGATCGAACTTATTCGGCCCGAACAAAACGAACAACGCGTAAACTTTTAAAGTTATCGCGTTTGTTTGCTCGCGCTTCCTATAGTTCCTTGCGCGTCCGTTCGGCTCTTCGATATCGCGCAAAATGCACACTAAAACTTCGTCTGAAACTCTCGAATTTCGGAACGAATTTTCAGCGCAACCGCCTCGTGACGTACTATACGTCTACTCTCCGATAAGCGCAAACTTACGAGAAACGTTCGCGGTTCTGTGTTCGATTGAAACTTAACTGAGCGGAACGATCTTCAACCATTACAACGTAGATTAAATGCCCGCCGAACAGATGTACTTGAACTTAAATTTACTTTACACCTTCGGGAACAAATTGGCAGCTACTTGTCTCGAATTTGTTCGGGCGGCGAGATAATAATAGAGCCGCTGTTTTATTCCGCTACATGAATCTCGTTCGCCAAGGAAAAACAAATCTTTTTGGTAATTTAAAGGCGGGATGAACTATGAAAGTGATATTTATCAACATACGGGGTGTGATATTGAAAATGAAAGAAAGCAATCCTCACACGATCTTTATCTTGAGCAAGCTTGAATTTTATGGAGTGTGTGGTGTTCCACTGAAACTTTTTAAGTCCTACTTAACAGATAGACGACATTTTGTGAGCGTAAAGAACAATAAGTCTGATTTGGCTTGCGTTGAGTTTGGAGTACTCCAGGGCTCCGTTCTGAGACCCCTCCTTTTTATTATATACATAAATGATATTTGCCATTAAATGATGCCTGATACTAAGATTCTGCTGTTTGCTGACGACACAACGTTTATTAATTCAAACAGGAAAATCACTACCCTGAGTAATATTGAAACATATACTTTATCTAAGGCCAAAGCATGGTTTTCAGCAAATAATCTACAACATAATGAAGCTAAAACGAAGAATTTATTAGTGTCTAGTAGCAGTAGGTTGACATGTGGCAGGGGATGCAAGATTCTGAGCGTTACCTTGGATGGCACTCTGAATTGGTCAGAACACATTGGTGACCTAAGTAAAAATCTTTCAAATATACAGTTTCTTTTGCGTCAACTTCAACAGAATGGTGAGTTTTGATGTATTGAAGTCAACTTACTTTGGTTTATTTCACTCGCGTATAAACTATGCCACCATACTGTGGGGTAACTGCTCTTATGCCATTAAAATATTTAGGATGCAAAAAAAGGAACTACGGATAATTACAAATTCAAATTTCAATAAACACTGTAAGCCATTGTTTATTAAACATAAAATAATGACGGTTCCATGTATATTTATATTTCAAAGTGTTCTTGAGATACACTCCAAGTCCGATAGTTTTGCCGAGGGGTTCTGGTTCTCATGGGTATGACACTCGGAGTGCAAATAATCTCGTGCTTCCGAGATACAGGTTGCAGAAATCAAAACAAAACTCTCCTTATATAAAGCTTTATAGAACATTGCCAAAATCTTTTAAACTTTTAAACGAAAAACATTTTAAATATAAAACTAAAAGTTTTCTTCTAAGTAAGGGCTATTATAGCGTTGGTAATTTTTTTGAAGAAAACATCGGTAATGACGTATTGCGGGGCGTTGTGCATTGATTGCATTTTAATGATTGTTCTGTACTATATGCCTATAAATTTATTTTTTTATTTGTGGCCCTGTTATTGTGAAGTTATATACATTGTACATCTAGATTTAGTATATTATGACGTTATATACAATTTTACGTTAGCATATAATTACAAATATTCAATTTATTTTTTTTTCCTTTGTATGACTTGCTACAAACAATGATATTGTAAAGTAGTCAATAAACCATCTATCTATCTAAATCTTCTATCTATCTATCTATCTTTCATTTATGCCGAACTAAATTTGCTTGACCCAATAGCCAAGTTTATTTACTTTTCTGTTCGGGCGTCTCCTAACTCGTTTGGGATTTTTTGCGTGCAAATTCCTTATTTTTGTTTAGTTATTTAGTTGTTTAGCATACGCATACCTAGCGATTTTGCGCTTTTGCTCATTTAAATGTAAGATCGCTTTGTTCTAACTTTGATCTTTTTCCCAATTTATTTTGGATTCTGGGCATGATTTTGTGGGTCTTTCGGTGACTTGGATTTCAACTCTTGTACCTAATGGTGGTCTAAACATTGTTGTTGTACCATAGTTAGGAGTTAGCAACAAACACATGATGGAGGCGTGGCTTTTTACTACCCTAGTCATTTTTAGGTTAGAACTACAGTAATATCGGAATACGTAAATAATGATAGTTCAGAACAAATATGGTTGTCTATTAAGATCGACGGGAAACCGATAGACTTCCAACTTTTAACTTACGTGAATGTCTTGACTCTCTGGAAAACGTCTTTACCGCACTTATTCCTTCCTCAATTTGACTTTTTTGTGTTTGGCGGACATTTCAATATTGATCTGTTAAAAACTAAAACTCCCGCTTATTTTCTAACTAGCCCGTTTCTTGATGTACTGGTCACCTCGAATTTATCCATATGAGATAATATTGAAATTCATATGAGTGACATCTCAGATCACTGTATTGCTTCTTGTAATCTCAAGCTGCAGAAAGACCGCCCTCCAACGCTTTTTCGGTATTTTTGGCAAGCTTTAAACATTAATCACCAACAAATGCAAAGCGTAGCAAGCTTTAAATATTACATTATTTTCGCTCCTAGCAAATTCCAACACTGGGCAAAACCAAAATTTTACAGGATGTTCGGTATATTTTGTTCTATATTAAAAAATGTGGTAGGTGTCCCAAATTTGAACCTATCGATTTCAGATTTGGCGGGCAAGTAAGAGTCCATACCGGCACTCAAACCTCAGAAGTGGGACGCAATCAAACGTCGCAAAGTATTTCTTAAAAAATGTTGAAAAAATTTTTTGGTTTATTATGACTTCCACAAAAATATTACTTTCTCCAAAACGATTAATCCGATCGTATAAATTCTTGGATAGGGAAACGCGGCAGATCTGGGACTAAATCTTAAATCAATAGTCTTAGACAAATCAACCACGAACTTTTATACTATTTTGATTATATAAACGTACAACTTGACTTTCTTGCATATGAATAATATATAAAATGAATTATTTATTTGATATTCAAGTTCCATTAAAAACAGCTACAATTAAGAGACGTCCGGCCCCTCAGCTTACCGAAAACCTTAAACTTTTAATAAAATGTAAAAATAGGTTACGTTTAAGATACAAACGTCTCAAGTCAGATGTTGCTTTAAACGAGTATAGAGAATTACGAAATTTTGTGAACTCCTGTATGAGAGCCGAGATGGGTGAGGATACTTCAAGTCGACAGTAATACTAATGTTTGAAAATAATAAAGGCCAACCTAATAGTTTTAATGTTGCTTCTTATTTTGGTTCTTTTGGTTAGTGGTATGTCTCTGTAAATTGTACTAATAAGCAATTTGATCCTAATTTATTTCGTTTTGCTACAGTTTACCCCGATGAATTTAAAACTTTAGTTAGTATTAAAACTAACGGTCATGGCTCGGACAATATAAAATTTATTCTTTGGACTACTGCGTATTTAGTCGATGATATCACTTTCCATGTTAACAAATGTCTGATCTCTGAGGTTTTTCCGGACTCTTGGAAACAATCTGAAGTGATATCCGTTCCAAAGAAAATCAGTTTGTTGCCAACCATCTCAAAGGTTGTTGAAACGTTACAGTTAAACAACTTCGTCAGTTCCTATGCGGTAACAAAGTCCTCTCAGATACTCAATTCGGTTTTTGACCTCTTCACCGCACCACTTCTGCCTTGCTTCATATTACTGA
This sequence comes from Cylas formicarius, assembly GCF_029955315.1. Lineage (NCBI taxonomy): Eukaryota > Metazoa > Arthropoda > Insecta > Coleoptera > Brentidae > Cylas > Cylas formicarius. Next base: position 10,123,769 of record NW_026844326.1, on the reverse strand, counting down.
TGATTTATTGAGAGCAGCTGATTCTAAATTAAGGTCTCGTCTCGACTATAGCAAATCTATCGACACCTTGCTTACTTAGCTGAACTAAAGGTACTGCTCTTTCATTTTTTAAAAAATTTATTTGTCAGAGATATGCTCACTTCTCTCTTCTCTCTCTTTTTTTAAATTTTGTAAATCCCATCAATACGCCGATGATGGTCAGTTATCGCAGCATCTTTTGTTGCTAGTGACGCTTTAAATACTGCTGCTAACATAAATTTGGATCTAAAAATAATTTCCGAGGTTCCTTCGGCTCATAACCTCTTACTGAATACTAGCAAAATGCAGATGTCATTATTTGGAAATAAAAGGGAAGAAATTGTAAGAAACGATTTTTTTAAGATTATGCAAAATGATCAGATTATCTCTCCTTCTTCGGGCGGGTGAATAAATTTCGGATTATGGTTTGGTTATACTAAATCGAGATAAGGAGAGACTCCAGCGACTTCAGAATGTTTTTATTCGTTTTAGTTATAATCTGCGAATGTATGACCATATTTCCCAGTGCCTCTCTGATTCGGGTTGGCTCAAGCTGGCGGACAGTTATAAAGTTCAGCTAGCCTTTGATTTTTTACTAACCTCCAATAAGACCCTGTCGTATTTGTTTGATAAACTTTGCAGAGGAAATAATATTCATAATCGAGACACCAACCACCGTTTAGCTCTAACGCAGTTAAAATTTAAAAAAAAAGTACTTCAAAAAGCGGTAATATTGTTCATTCGCATACATATTAGTAATTTGGTATAATGAGATTATGACAACCTGGTTCAGTGACTTATCAATCAAAACGCGTCAAATATATGGGAGAAAACAAATATGAATTACATAGAATTATTTTTTAAAAACTCCCAATGCTACAACATCAAAAACGACGAAAACAGATAACGCAAGGAGCAAAGAAGGGCAACGAGATCTAGTCATCATCATTTCTATCGTATTAAATTGGCAATAATAAGGCAGAAGCTGCAAAACCCCATGTCCATTTTCCAATGATAAATTGTACATTCTTTAAAGATCATATCTTGAAATAATTTCATATTTGAAGAAAAATACTAGGGAACTATCTATGCAGTTTATCTGGTAAGTGTTGCTTCACTAACATCCCTAGCCGGTATTTTATTAAACTTGGCGGAAGTGGAATATTCTTTTTTGCAGCCACTCGACGAGAGACTGCTTGATCCCACTTTGATTAGCTCAGCAAGGCCACAGTGATACAATGTTGATTATTATTAATGAAGGTTCACTAAGATGGGTATCAGCTGTTGACTGTAAAGTACGTTAGTGCTGAGGAAATGAGATTGTCCGCAGGTGCAAAACTAAAACTTTTATCTCTGTTCATAGGTTAGAAACATTCTACTTTTCGCATAAAAAAGAAATATAAAACAACCTTTATTTATATTTTATCAAAAATCCTGCATTTTTTCCGACAAAATTTCAACCTTTTTAATCGATCAATTAATGAACCATGTGAAATATCAATACCATCGATTTCGTGTAAATTCTTTTGAGTTCTACTGAGACTTGTTCTCCTATAAGAAAGAAAAATTTATTACTAAAATAAATGAATTTTGTCGATCCAAAAACCAGGAAAAAGTATGGTAAACGCCATTTCAGTAACGAGTTTATTTGGCGCGAGCGGAGTGCTTAATAAAAGATTACGGTAAAATCCCGGAAATGTCCGAAGCTGCTCAGATCCATGGGAAACAAAAGTGACGTGGTAAAATGACATTTTCTGCACGGTAGATCCATTTATAATTAGGTATTTCGCAGAAGGAAGTAAAAAAATTATATTTTTCATTCGGAAAAGGGGAAAGTTTCAAATTTTACCATACCTGCTGCGTACATAGCATAAATTCGAGTACATATGCTATGCTCCTATACTTTATAAAGGCGTGTTCCATGTGCTACGATATGACTTTTCTCAACTTTAACTTTATGGTTATGATCTGAGAAATATCTAATGCATCAGCAAAACGTGGCAATAAGACATCATAAGTAGCTTGGTACCTAACTAATCATTTTCCAAAATTTAAATTGCTCGTTCATAAAAATGAGATTGTTTCAAGTATGGAGAAAGTAAATACTTGCATTGTGTATCGAGTTCAAAAGTAAAAGCGGTTTCCCCGCCTTTTTTCTCCAGTGAAATAATCCACAAGTTTTAAAATCAGCGCTTGCTTTTTTCACCAAATCGCTAGGGCATTTTGAAACTTTTTAACTATCCTTTAAATTTAATAGATTTGATTTTGACACCGAGTAGATAAAGATGTCACGATATGACGTAACACGACATATTGCTCTGACCGGACTTTATTGACGCTGCTTCTGGACTAACAATTTACTGACGACACTTTTAGGATCCTGAAAGCAATTAGGTGGTATCAAAATACTGATAAAAGTACTGATCGTCTAATTGCGAGGAGAGCATTAGTAATTTAACAGCATAGATAAAAATCGTACATAGATGGTTATCTGCAATAAAAACAAATTGCTCAATTATACTTTACCGCCAAAATACGAATTTTCGGGAATTTTCACATTTATTTGTAGACTTGAAAACTTGGCCCATACTCATGAAAAAGCATTCTGTTAACAACTTTTAAGTAATATGTCTAATCAACATTTATATGAGTTAAGCAATTATACGTTATGACGTCATGGTTGTCTTCTGTAAAAGGGATAATGGAAGAAAATATTGTTTGGTTTTATTATTATTTATTTTAATTTAACTACTATAATTTTCAGACACGCTCTAAGGCATAATCACAATGTTAATAAAACTGAACGTATTAGTTGCATTAATTAGTTATATTAAAATTAGTTAAAAAACTAACAATATAAAATTAGATTAAACCGAAATAAAAAACGACTTTGCTATTATGACTTCATACGAAGAAGCGTTAATTATTTTTTAAAATAAAAAATAAAGGTCATCTGCAGAAAACCACTGAAATATGGGGAAAATAATTGCAAAATCAGATATTGGATTTCAAGAAAAAGGTCGGCTCACAATTTTCTTGCCCATTATGTGCAGTAAACATAAAATATACAGGGTGGGCCGGAACGAAATGGAATACCATTTTTTAAATTTATTTTTATTTTTGCAAAAAATTCGCAAGAAAAATTTAGGATAGACCAGCAAGCATTTTTCTTGAAATCCAGTACCAGATTTTTAAATGAATTTGTTCCATATTTTAGCCGTTCACTTTTTATAATCTAATAACTAGTATTTTTGACAGCTATATGAGTTAGCAATTTTACTTTATGACTTGCTAATTTCCTTCTGTATAAGAACAAATAAAACAGATTTTTTAGATTCGTTTATTTAAAACACTAAAAAACATGGTTTTCAAAGATTCCCTAAAGCATACTCCTAATGATAAAGAAACTGAATAAATTATTTATAATAGATTTATTTAAAAAAATATAATAAATATTTATAATTTTTAGGAAACATTGAGACTACATTAAACTGAAACGAAAAAATAATCGACCTTACTATTATCATTTCCAGATACAATTATTAAATTTTAGGAAATATGAATATTTGTTTATTAAGTTAAGTCTATGAAGTTCAGACTCTTGACTGAAATTGACCGCAATATATTGAAACATGACTGTACACCTGAAAATCACTTATTACTTAAAACAAAAAATAAATGTCATATATTTTCTCTTCCTAGAATAAAGTCCATATCAAAAACATAAGCTAATTTGACTACTTTTACAGCTCTTTCTTCCGCAGTTTTAATAGAGTTACCTAGACCAAATGGTTACTTTTATGTTATTTCGAATTCATATCATATATAATTCAAATAAAGATAATTCGTGACTTTGTCAGAAAAAACATCTTTCTTGCCCTTAACCCTCTGCATAAAAATACCTATCTACCTTCATATAAAGCAGTTCTCTAAAGGGATGAATAAATAGGTGCATGATTTTTTTCCGTTTCGAACAAGCTCTTACCTCCCTTTTCTTGAGGGAAGGCTCGACCTGTTGTTTCTATCAATATTATGGAGTATGAAAAAATAATGAAGTTATATTTTTGTCAAAAAAAAATTGAAAAATATAAATTACACACAAGTCACCTTCTCTACAGCGGACCCTGATACCAGATACTACTTGAACATGGGAGAAATGAATTCATTGTAGTATACTTTGGGAAAACCTTAAATATTATTAACAATTGCTGCTTAATGCGAGGTTTGAAATTTTCAAATATTTTTGGTATTGGTATTGTTATATTTATTATTTAAATATAATATATAATATTCATAGTTTGTTTCACTTTACTTAATTTATTTTTAAATAATAACATTTTGTTGGCTTCTTCAGAGCTTAACTGAAACTGGTTAGCATTCTACTCTGCACCTGTTTATGTATTGTTGAATCTTCTCATTTTAATTGAAAAATTCTTGTCTGGGACATATTTTTCTTATAACGGTCAAATTTTTGAACAAACCTCGGGAACAGCTATCACTAGTCATCGCGAATATATTTATGGAAGCCTTTGAGAAGAAAGCTCTCGACACCTTGAGTTGGAAAATAATAATAAACTTTCATTCTTAGATATTCTTATCCATAGAAAATCAGACCTAACATTGGGTCATTGTGTTTACAGAAAACCTACTCACACAGACCGATACCCTAATGCATTGTCACATCACCATCCGGCCCAAAAATCATCGGTTATCAACTCCCTTGTCTACAGAGCCGGAAAACTATCTCAGCCCGAGTAACTGAACCTAGAATTAAAACACGTTACTTCTGCTCTTCTCTCCAATAATTTTCATATTAAAGATATTAAGCGTTCCATCAAGAAATCCACTTGACCACAACCTTCCAATAGTAATGAGGCCGAAAGCAATCCTACACTTGTCACTATGGTCCTTCCTTTCATTCACAACATCACTGACTACATATCAAAAGTTCTAAAGAAGTATAACGTCTAACCCAGATTTACCACTTGTCCAAAAATTTCTCAACATTTTCGGTCCGTCAAAGACAAAATTCCATTTGAGATGCCAGGAGTTTACATACATTCCATGCATATGTGGCAAAGAACACGTTGGAAAGACCGGACGAAAAATATCAACTAGGCTCAAAGAACACGAAAGAGCCTTACGACTAAGACAAATAAACTCATCAGCTGTTGCCGAACACAATCATGAAACCGGGCATAAAATTTTATTCGATAAAACTAAAATTCTTGTATGTCATCAATTCTTCTACCAACGAAAAATCCGATAATCTATAGGAATCTATAAACAACCTAAACAAGCTTAACCGCGACTCAGATCTTTACCTGTCACTAATATGGGAGTCAGACGGTGTTTATGCCTCTCATTTAGCTCTGCCCCACTCAAACAATATAAAAGCAGGTACAGCGTAAAATGCGAGCAGTTTCAGTCAAGCTCTGAAGAAGCTAACAGGATGATTGACAAAACGTTAACTAGTTCGACTCAACAAAAACCGACGCAGAAGAAATGCAGAAGTTTTATAAAAAGTAAGACGAAAGTTATCTTTTAATGAAAAAAAATCTAAAGGATTTGTGTACGGTGACTTGCTAAAGTTTCGCCAATCATCCTGTTGGCTTCTTCATAGCTTAACTGAAACTGACTCGCATTGTAATATGTACTTGTTTATTGAGCTAAAGGAAGGGCATGCACTTTGTCTCGGATGACTGATTCCAATAAACGTAAAGGTAGCGATTAAGATTGATTGCTTAAATATAATTTTATGTCCGGTTTCGTTATTGTGTTCGGCAACTATTGATGAGTTTATTTGTCGTAGTCATAAGGCACTTTTATGTTTTTTGAGCCTAGTTGATATTGTTCGTCCGGTGTCTACTACAAGGAAGGCTAACAGTAGTAAATGTGGGGTTGCTTTCGGACTCATTGTCCATGAAAGGTCGTAGTGAAATGAATTTTGTAATGGCACGAACGCTTAATATCCATAAGAGGGAAGAGCAGACATAAATTATTTGAATTCTGGATTCAGTGAGTCGGTCTGAGATCAGTTTGCGACTCTGTAAACAAGACAGTTGATAATAATGAACGCATTAAGGTATCGGTCGGAGTCCGTAGGTTTTGTCTAAACAGAATGACCCAATATACCAAAAGACATCTAGTTGAAGTTTTAAGAACCAATTCGTATGATAAAAGTTATTTCGTAGACGAGGTCATAAAAGAGTCCCATAGAATACAATCTCATCACTCCAATTTTACAGTAACTGTAACTGCAATTATACAGTACGCAATACAACAGACTGTATTTATATATTATGCTTTTAAATTTCCCTACTACTACCCTGGACCGGTTTGATTTATTCGCCTAACAATTCTGAGCAGATAAAAAGGTTTTTCTACTCCCGTCTGTAAAATACCTAATTACCCACCGATCTAGCGTGCGGGAAGCGTCACTTTACCACATCAGTTTCGTTTCCCACGAATCCGAACCACTTCGGACATTTCCGGGATTTTACCGCGCGGGTTTAGGAGATATTTCCCACGCTTTGAATTTTGACGTTTGTCAATTCTGACAGTCATGTCAGTGAATGTATTCGTGTTTTGCGAAAATGTACGCAAAAAGTGTGGAAAAGTATAGTATGCAACACGTTCGGTAAACTTTTTAACTCACTCGTTTATTAAACACGCGCTCCTCTCGTGTCAAATAAACTCGTGAGTCAAATGCCGTTTACCGCACTTGTTACATAATATACTATTATAGCATTATTGTAGTCATGACCATTTATCATGTGTCGGACTATAAAACCCAAAACTAACTTTCAAGATATAGCATAGTATATACAGGACCTCCAAACTCGATAGTTCATTGAAAGTCTATTTTTAAAAAATATCGTATTCCTTTTCTTAATTTTTTATGTAAGATAATTATCTATGTTTTAGCGAATATTGAGCTATTTTAAATAATTACTTTACAGTCTTTCAATATTATAGACAATAAATAACATGTGCGGCGACAATTATATATTAGATTATTTTTCGCTTATTGCAACATAAATAGTTTGAAACTGCTTCCTCCTTATTATCTGTTTCAAACGAATAGTTGCTTGAGACGAAATATGCGAGCATCCGTGAAAGTTGTTCTACGATTTCTGGTAAATTATATTTGTATAAAGTTCGAAACTTTCAAGAATTTCGTAATATCGTGTAGTATTACGAAATTAATAATAATTTCTTGCGAAGGAATACTTGATGCACTATACATCCCGATTCAAAATTTATTTTACCCTTGAAAACAGTTTTGTCATTTTAATACCGGAAATAAACGGAGCTAATCAAATTTATCGGTTATTTGCCTTAACTCTAACTATTAAATCAATTTAACTTTCCGGCGATATAATTATCTTAAAGTTTTGTTTGCTTTTCCTCAAACGCCGACGTTAATTGGACAAAAGTATTAATTACGAGTCGTGTTTGTCTAGTCAAATGTTTCGCCATACTTTTGTGTCAGTTTAATTCCTGTTAAACTGGACTTTTTGTTAATATAAAATTTAACGCTTACCAATAACTTTAGTTCGGGGCACGTTATTTGCACATCATTTAATATCTGGTGAGGTTTCAGTGGCGAGGAATAATGTCAAAGGATATCACATGTCTTTGACTAAATATCTGGAGCCCTTCTTTTTAGGTCCAATACTTGCAATATAAGGTATGCCGATGACATTGCCATATTGGTTGAAAATCTTGAAAATCAACAGGCGCTTCTCAAGCAATGCAAGAGACAAAGAAAAAACAAGAGGTCTTAAACGTTAGTAGGAAGAAGATGTGGGACAAGAGCAACTTTTATTAGAAAGTATACCATTTTGAATACTTAGGCTGCTGCATAAACGAAAATGCGCATCGCCTGGTCCCGCAAAGCATTCACATCTTAGAATCCCATTCTAAACAACTGAAACATGCACTTTAGAAGAAGAATCGTCAAATGCTATGTTTGACCGTGTTGCTTTATGGTAGTGAAAGCTGATCCTTGAAAGCTTCTATTATAAACAAGTTAGAGGCACTGGAATTATTTTATTACTACCAAATGCCTTATTCATACCTCCATGCAGCCATGATGAGCACCTACAGGACAGGATAAGAGCAAGGAAGTCAGTACTTTGTACACATTATCAGGTATCCCAAATACGATCTTTGTCATCTTATCAACCTGGGCAACGTGAAAGGCACGAGTGGAATTGGATGTAAAAAAATTAAGCGAAGGGAACAAAATATTTCTGGCCAATCCTGTTAAACTTTTGTAATATGTTGCTTCAGTTTAAAATGTTAATATGCAGTGTGTTAGTGGAGGAGTCCTGTTAGATTGTATTGGCAAATCTTTTTGAACAACAACAGGAATATTTTTTGGCAAATATTTTAAATTGTGTTACAAAAATGTAAAACATGTTGCTGGCTAGTAGTCTTGGTAGCAATTCAAATGGTCGTCTTATATTACCTCATATTTTTCCACTGAACCAATAATGCAGATTATTAAATTAAATCATTAAATTAAATTAAATTACATCATCATGATCTTTAACCAAGCTCTTGCGATACGGCGCATTCTAACTTTACACGCGCTTTGTATATAGTCTGTCTGGTTGAATTAAACTCTAAAGTAAGCAAGCCAATAACTAGATAAAGATATATCCACCCATATGTCAACAAAATTTGTTATTCCTCCTTTGAAGCATTTTTTTTTATTACTTTGATTGATGCTGCTTTATTTTCTTAATCCTTTTAAGAACTTACAACGCTCCTATTTTTTTTATTACATTGATTGATGCTGCTTTATTTTCTTAATCTGCTTTCGTTTTCTACATATCCAAAAAAGCAAAGAGGCAATTCCATGGCCCGATTTACGTAAGCGAATTTGTGAAAATGACTTTCAGGGAGTGCTTTCACTAGTTCGGTAAGAAATAGAATTTAAAAGTATTGAAGCAACAATTTTAAGTTTCAATTTTGTTATTTTGGTATAACATATCAAGTAATAACATTTATTTTGTGCTTTTAGGTTGTTTTCTTGCTTCTTTTCATTGTTATTCTATGGTTTGATATCTTTCCACAGAACCGATCGACCGAAATCATTGCCTTGTTGCAGTAAGAAAAGTGTCTTAAGTTTATTTTTCCAAAAAAACTTCCACAGGCTGATGTAATACTTTTTACAAAACTTGTGGATTCCTCCTGCGTCCTGTGTCCTTTTTGCTGAGTCGAAATTGCTGACGTTTCGCCAATCATCCTGTCGGCTTCTTCACAGCTTGACTGAAACTGGCAGCAAAAACCGACACAGGAGGAATCCAGAACTTTTATAAAAAGTAAATGTCTTAAGTTTCTTAAGTGTTTTTTGCGAAATAGAGCATAGCGTTTTTTATTGTCAAGATAAATGTGTTGTAGTTACATCTAAATGACACGACAATTAAGTTAATAATTAATAATAATAAAAACATTCCCTTGAAAGCTCATCCTTCTTATAATCATTTGGTACTATCTCCGACGAAACCGTAAATGACGTGTGTTTCTAAATATTTGATTATATTCCCATAATGACGATGTTTCTTGGGCACTAAGCACTCTAGAGTTACCTGAACGCGATTTTTTTTTGGTAAGGGTATACGCTTAGAAATGCTGAGAAGGAATATAATTCGTCTAAAAGTATATATTGGTTAGTTTTGACGGTTAAATAATTTGCCAACGGCAATAAAACACTTGATCAGTGGGTACCGTAGGATAGAACATGAGGGATGGACTTTTACTGTGTTTTCAAAATATTAAGGGTAAATATTGTATTATGTTTATTTCTTTATAATTAACCCACGTAACAGTGGACAGAAACTATACTGAAATCAGTTGCAAACTATGAAAATAAATACATAAAAATTATTGAAAATTACGTAATTAAGTATATTTTTTAGTATCTATTATTATGTATATTATTAATTACATTTTTTATTAAATTTATTACACTCATTAGACTTAAAGTTAGAGCCACATTTTCTGCTATCAGATTTGATTTTAATTGGTGCCAAAAATAATCTGTGGGCCCAAATATACAATGATATGAGGAAATGCGTAAAACAATATGTCCCGTGAGATCAGGTATCAGTGTTTCTTAATAGCATATGTTCCAAAAGTTGAGCTATTACTGGATGCAAAATATAATTTTGTTTGATGAATTTGGTGCTCTTTGTGGTAGGCGAGTGTGAAAGTTTGCCTTATCCGGAATATAGCCTTGTTAAAAAAAAATAAAATTATTACATGTTCTCAATTAGCTAATCAGTTTTTTATTAATATCTTTAATAATCAGTATCCAGATTCCGTGAAATGTCTCGTTTTAAAGTGGTCTTAGACTAATTTGCCCTTATTAGATTAAAAGTTTTACGACATGCAATTAGTTTTCCGTTTTTGAAAACGAAGCAAAATTTTTGAAAAGGTTATATCGTTATATCCTGTATCTTAAAAACGATGCATTTTCAGTAACATGTTCATCACAAAAAAATCATATTTTTTCATCACTTTCTATCACTCTTTTTTTTTTTAATTTTTCTAATGTTATTTCCTAACACCCTATATGTAGACTGTCATGTCTCTTAAATATGAATAAATTATTGGTTATTGATTTTACCCAGCAACAATTACTTTTGAGGGATGGTTGATCAAGAATCAAGAATATATACGAAATGATTTCAAGCTTAGGTTTTGATGACATTATCGACATTACCGTTATTAGGTAAAAAAATTAAAACATAGTTTCTAATTGATTTGACGATGATATTTCGATTTGAAATACCTTTAACAACATTTGAAATACCTTTAACAACACAACCCGCACTAAGTTGCATCTGACAAGCAAGTAGTATTTTACCAAACTTGAGCGATAGCCTCTTAGCTTGAATAGTTTGTTGTCGACAACTTGGAATTATAGTCAATACTCTGTCAATATCGCCGGCGAGTTTGTACCAAATTCACTAAATAATTTAACCTGACCGCCCCACTTATATCACCGATATTAGTCTTGTCCACGGATGTAACAGTGCATGACGTATTATTGCAAATGTATGCAAACTGCCATGGTGGTCATCACGATACGCTCCGTTTTCCATGGAAACGGGCATCATTTAAAATGCAGATGATGTTACTTTGATCAACATTCTGTTTCGAGTCGTCTCTTTGTAATATGGTGCCCTATATGAAAGTACAATACTTCCAATCAGCCGTAAATAGCCTTTCAGCCCTTGTACCTCGCCCCCAGAGCAGACATAATTATTGCCCAGGTAAGCCTGGTGTTAAAATTAATTGCTGAACACTCGAGTAAAAAGGCAATCCATATGGGTTTATCTATCACTCGTGGTAGTACGTTGAACTCCATTTGCCTTTGTCCTGCTACTTAAGTCATTCCAGGTCACGTCCTTATTCATGTCTCGCCAGTTTCTTTAAATCTCTTCCCTATTTTCGTAGACAGCTAGTATCCAAGTTGATAACGGTCAACATATCTATGCAAATTTTATTGTATTTTAATTTCAACATTTTGTTCTATGATCATAATCTGGACTGGAAGAAAAGGAACAGAAGTAGTTAGTAATAGTAATAGTAATGAATTCTGTGCATTTTATTTTACGGGATGTTTTCTAAGCTCCAATGAGGGGAAGAAAATCGATTTAATTTTGAATTTTCCATTTTATTTGTGAACTAAGTAGTAAGAATAATATACATCTTCGCCGTAAAATTGAAGCAGAATTCACTACTTCCATTTTGCGAACGATGTTAGGAAACACACCACACACATCAATACCGATTTCTTGTTTCTTCGGATACCGGTATTATGTAATCATGAAAGCACTACTATGAACGAAAATATTAAATATCTCAGGAACGGCAAAATGAACATTTCACTTAGCCAAAATTCGCATAGAGCTAAAAATTGGCAGAGACATTAAATACACCATTATACATAAAATGTTAAAATTCCCAGTCAAAAAAATTTATTCAAGGTACAAAATTGAGGTTTTTTTCCTTTTCTCTAAAACGGTAAGTTTTGACGTCAAAATGGTCCACAAAAACTGTTCAGGGACTGTTTTTCTTACGACTAACTATTCGTGAGATATCGCGGTTTCAACTATTAGAAAATTCATATTTTACATAATATGTACTTGAACGCAGCCTATACACATTATCGGACGTTCAATATAAATAGAAATAAGAAACTATGGGTTTGCGTTATTTACAGAATAAAACTTGTATAAATGGAGCCAGTATTTAAAAATAAACGACTATACTGTCACTCCCTAGTTCCCTTTGCCTCTAACCTTGAGTAACATCTGCTAGCTACGTCATTGTTCGAGTGTGGAGGGTCGCATATCTGTCTATTTTTGAAGGAAGTAAACAAGGTAATTCAGTATATACTGTCATTGTTGGGGAATATGTTGATTTGTCGATACTACTGACTGCATGGACTCAACAAGAAAAAATTATTTACTTTCTGAAACCTGGGAAAGCTCAAGTACCATCAACAATATATTAATCACAAAGTCTGACTGCATATTCAAAATGTCAAGCTCACATTTTATTTTTACATGCAATTACTGGTTGCGATACTATATTCGCACTTATAAAAAAAGTATAACAGCAGTATTTAAAGTGTTCAAAAAACGTAATGATTTAATTGATTGCTTAGAAATATTTACAAAGATTGACTCTTCTCCACACGACATCGTTACAAATGGAATCTATTTTGTTCTTGCAGTGTATGGTGCAAAAAAAATTGTTTACATAGATAAATATAGATATTTGAAGTGTGTAACATCTGCATGGAACAATGAAACAGTGTAGTTATCTTGTCTACCTCCTCCAACATCTACTTCTGCCTGTCAGCATGTGTACCCAAAAGAATGCGATTTGAAAATTAACAGATAGCTATTTGGAGTCAATTCAAGCTGTACTCGCGCCTGCTCCAGAAAAACTGCTCAATAATATTTTGCGTAACTGCAATACGAGTTGTGGTAAGAATTGTGGCTGACAAAAAGTGGAATTATTTTGTTCGCCAATATGCATTAATTGTCAGGGCCAGACTGGCTCCAATATTGGATCAAGTACAACAGAAGAAATTATTTATGATTCTAATTAACAGACAATTGATGCATCCCTTTTCTTAGAAGAGCGAACAGAGATTCTGCAAGAAGAAAAAGTAGATGATGAAATAATTGTTGAAATAGAAGTAGGCAATTATCTATTGTAACAACATTTAGAAGAAAACAACCTATTCCACTTTGAAAATTATCAATATTACCATACTTTCAATCAATAGATCGTGGAGTATAGCTACTGGGGAAACCATGTTAAAAAAGTACATTATCTCATAGGTGGTGCGGAAATTCGTGCATATTATGTAAAATACGAATTTTCTAATAGTTGAAACTGCGATATCTCACGAATGTTGGTCGTAAGAGAACAAGTACATCAACAATTTTTGTCGAGAATTATATGATCTACAACTTTTGTCAGACCTATTTCCACGTTAAAAGTTGGCGCTTTCGAGAAAAATGACCTTGAATAATTTTGTTTGCGCAAGTCGAATGGAAGAGGATTTTTGATATTTCATGTATAATCGTATATTTAACGTCGCTGCCAATTTTTAGCTCTATTAAAATTTAGCCCAAGTTTTGACTTATTTTTGTTTATTTTGACTGTGTTATAAACCATAATACATGAAACAAAATAAATAGAAAATTTGCTTGATGTTCAAATTTTTCTTAATGATATTTTTCCGACAACAGCTGGAAGGAAAATGTTGGGACAAGCTCTATACGCCAACGAATTAACAGTAAAACGTTTTTTTACATATAAATACAAATCTTATTGGAGACAAATTGGTGGATCCGCAATTAATTTATTAGTGATGTGTCCTAAAATTGTAAAACAGGCATTTGACGATGCAAATGGCGGACCAATGAATTCCACGTATATTGTAAACTACTTTTCAGAGGTTGATCACCAAAAACTCGTTTTTACTTTTGAAGAATGTCAGCGTGTATCAGCATGCAAGACATCGGAATTCTCGAAGTTACTATTTGCCATTTGCTTCCGTATATTGAAATTTAATTTATGTGAGCCTTTACATTATAGCTCTCAAGAAATGTATCTTTGCCTACAGAAATATTGGACATAATTTTTGAAATATTTAACTTTCAGCGATAGTAAGTATAACCAAAGATAAAATACCTTGACTAACTGACTTTTGCTATTCTACCAAAGAAGATTACTAAGCTTCGAACTAGCCCAAATTTTATTTCGCAAAAACTATTGTTCTGAATGGCATATAAAAGTGATTCAAAAAGAACGCCGGATTTGTAAGATCTTCTGAAACGCATAATGTGTTTGTTTTGCTGCAACACAGTAAATCTAGGAATACCAAATTTTACAATTGAAAATTTAGGTCTTTTTTAGATATTTCTTAGGTTTTGCTTAAAAAAATGTAAACTTACACTATTTTTTCAATATTTCGTAAATAACATGTAAATTCGTGTGTAATGAGAAAGGGTGAATTCACAAATTTTTTAAGCATTTTTATTTAAAATGCAAGTTTTGGTTAGTGTTGTAGAAAAACTGTAACTTCACAACATTTTCAATAAAAAGTGTGACTTTTATTAAATAGCTGGTAAAACAACATTTTTTTACTCAAAAGTTTAAATTTTTAATTTGTAATTTGTAATTTAAAGAAGTGGATAGTTCTGGCGCAAAATTGTTTGATGAAACTAAAATTTTTAGGAACATAAATTTACATATTTGCCTGAAAAAAGATAATAATTTAGATTCTGCATTTTCAAATTTCACCATTGCTACAGAAATTTTACTTACACTTCTTGTTTCCGTAGCTAGCAGTGAACGCTATTTTTCAAAGCCGAAATTAATCAAAACTTTTGGATGTATCACTAATCTCAATTGAAAGCGAAATATGTGACAATATTGATGCAAGCCAAATTCTTGAAAATTTGTGAGAATAAAAGGAAGAACAATTTAGTGCATTAATGAAGTCTATTGAAATAAATAAATAAATACATAAATTCGAGGAAATCAAGAGGTGTGCTATTCTATAACTGAGTAGCTGCATGCGCCTGTTGAGTGGCCTGTAAAATATAAATAACTAAATAAATAAATATTTTATTCATGTTGTTCTTTGTACTACTAATCTTGTTCTATTTGTTGGTATAATAAACCAATAAAAAATCTAAAATCAATTTTTTTCAAATGCTTATTTGAGGAGCATCAATTGCTGCATAATCGCTGCGCCAAAATCAATCTCTCCTTTGGTAATGGGTGCTTTTTTTCGTATAGTATGTAGACTATGTATAGAACTTTAAGTTGGCATTACTGTTCAAGATGGCGACCGATTTAACAGCTGTCAAGTGATTTATTCTCAGTTTGGTTTGGCAATTCATCATGAATAGACTCGAGCCTGAACAACGCTTGCAAATAGTGCAATTTTATTTCGAAAATAATGGTTGTGTGCGGAATACATATCGCGCACTACGTCCATTTGATCGTCTACAAAATCGTCCATCAGAGCAGTCAATTCGATTAACCATGGAACGTTTTCGCACCACTTTTACTCTTATCGATAACTCGCATCCCCGGAGACACCGTACGCTGCGTACAGAAGAGGCTATTGCTGCTGTAGAGCGTAGCATTGAGGAAGACCCGAATGAGTCCATCCGCCATCGAGCACAGGAATTGGATCTGTGTCCATCCACTTTATGGAAGATTGTGCGGAAGGATCTTGGTTTACGTGCTTAGAAAATCCAACTCGTGCAAGAATTGAAGCCAAATGATCATCAAGTAAGGCGTCGAATGGGCCGAAAACGAGATTGCCGTTGTTCCCGATTTTCATAAGCGAATTTTGTTTAGCGATGAAGCGCACTTCTGGTTGAATGGCTACGTCAACAAACAAAACTGCCGCATTTGGAACGAAGCTAATCCATCCAGAAAAACTGACTATTTGGTGCGCTTTATGGGCTGGTGGAATTACGGACCAATGGTACTTCTTCAAAAACGATAATGGCCAGAATGTTACAGTCAATGGTGATCGGTATAGAGCTAAGATTAATAACTCTTTCATTCTTGAATTGGTTAACCATAATGTCAAGGAGATTTGGTTTCAACAAGACGGCGCCACATGCCACACAGCTCGTGCCACGATCGATTTATTGAAAGACACGTTTGGTGACCGCCTAATTTCACGTTTTGAACCTGTGAATTGGCCTCCAAAATCTTGTGTGCTAGACTACCTTCTGTGGGGCTATGTAAAGTCATTGGTCTATGCGGATAAACCACAAACGCTTAACCATTTGGAAGACGACATTCGCCGTGTTATTGCCGATATACGGCCACAAAATCGAAAATTGGACGTCCAGATTGGACTACATCCGCGCCAGCCGTGGCGGTCATATGCCAAAAATCATATTTAAAATGTAATGCCACAAGATTATCTTTCGGATAAATAAAATTCATGTCAATCGAATAATCCATCGTTGTTTTATTAATATTCTATACATCGAAAAAAAACACCCCTTATATACTTAATAAGCACCCCACATTTTCAACTTCAAAACTTCAAATGATTCCTAGTTATAGTTTTCCAGTAGTAGTTCCGTATTTTAAAGCATATATTAGCATCGAATTTTTATTTAAGCTCCTATTAATCCGAGTGGTTTGAACACCAATGAGAGTAATCGTTGCACTTCAATTGAATCTACGGTCTTATAGAAAACCGATAAAAACAAACGATTTATTTTTAATCCGCCTGCCGTGAAATGCCGTAGAGAGTTATTGCTCTTCGAAATATAAAACTTAAATCATGTTCATTCGATATTTTACGCTCGTAAACGTGTCGGTTTATCTGGAAATTTGCTCAAATTTAGTGCTCCGACGTATAACATGTAACAATGCGCGAGAATTTCTAATCGCAACGAATCAAATCTAGATCCCTTCCCGTTTATAGATATTACAAACATTCCAGCGAACTTTTACGTGTTAGAAAAAATACGCCTTACATTACCTGCGGTTTAGTATAGTGTAAAAATACTTTTACAGCAGCCGCAAGTTATATGGGATTATACTAAAACGAGTCGTTAGCAAAAAAAAGTGTCCTCATAATCGGCAACTTTGTTTTACTACGAGATTTTTACGATTTTGCAGCGACGACTCTAGTGATGATCGGTGTCATAAAATGTATACATTGTTCGAAACAAAAGTCGTATTTTTCTAACGGAGCGACGACACCCCGTAGTGATAAGGACAAAGAGCCCGCCATTATATCGTAATGCAAGGCTAACGAACCGAGACATATTAATTAAACCTTTTTTCACATTTTGTACCGAATCTGCTTAACAAAAATGAAAACATTCGAACTTTCCGCGTTTCTTTCAACTACATATTTGCAGGTTCTGAAGTAAACTAATCCAAAAATATGCAAAGTGACAAAATTACAACTAAAACTAAACGCACATTCTATTTGCGGTCATAATGAAAAAAACTGCAGGAAAAACATATGGCTCTGATGCATCGTCTTCTTTGGAAACCTTGGAGCGACTATGTGAGATCAACTGAAAACTCTGAACAAGCAGAGATCGACCCTTGGACTGTGGGATATTTAAGGAGCAGGTGACAAAGAGGGGTTTAATCCCCACTCCTGTGGAACCTGGTTCTAAACAGTCTATCACTACACTCTTCCTTATGCCGATGATTTTGTCATTCAAACCAGGAAAAATTCGACTAGAGTGCACGCTCTGCAAACGTTGTTTTGCTTTGTAGATCAATATCAGAAAGACAAATATGGTTATTTTCACAAGAAAAAGGACAGTAGACGACTAAGATATTCAAAACTATTACCTGTGATTGCTGATTATAGAGTGTGCGTAATTTCAGAATGGGCCAGCACGTGGCCATTGCCATTGCCACTGTGGTCGGCCGGTGCCGTGGCCTAGGCAACCAATGGATGTCTCCCAGGAGTGGCGTATTCCTATTTTGTGTTCTTATTTGTACGTGTCTATTTGTACGTGTCCCTCTTGGTTAATTTTTAATATTTTGTAGTTAATTATGCTAAAATCTCCTGGAAATTTGTACAAATGTGATTCCAAAAAAAGTTGGGGTAACGCTTTCTAATCATATCGCGCGCTGACATCGCTAACGTGGAGTCAGTAGGTTTGATGGAAAGTGACGCAGGGGAAGTCCGTCGAAATTAGAGCATGGAATTTCATAAACTATATTTTGGGATATCATCCGTTCATTTGTTGAACTCCGACTGGAATTCTGCAAACGTTTCGCCAAGATCTCAATTGGCATCTTCAATACTCGGGCTCCGAAAACACTTCGAATACTAGTGTGAACTAGATTCTGTATGCCGATTTCAACCAAACCAATGAACAACAAACCAAAACAGAAATGAACCCAGGAATTAGCAGGAAGATGATGTTTTTGTTATATAAGTTTTTGTTTGGTAGTAAAAAAAACAATTTTTAAAGAAAATGTCACAGGCTACCGTGGTAGTATTTACAAACCTTCTGGATTCCTCCTGCATCGCCAATCATCTTGTTAACTTGCAGATCTTAGCTAGGACTTGTTTGTATCTTGCTCTACACTTCCTCATATACTGCTTCGTGTGTGGCGTGTTGGTGAGAAGCGCGAATTTTATGAATCTTGGATTTTTCTTTCATGCCAGGCTTGATGATTATATTTGGCAACTGCTGAAGAGTTTATTTGTCCTCAATCGTTTACACTTCTTTAATCTTGTTGATATTTTTCTTTTTGTCTCTCCAATGTATTCTTTGCCTTATATGCATAAAATGCTGTACATTTCTGCTATCTCAAATGGAATGTTGTCTTTGATGAATCGAAAAAATTGAGAGATTTTTCGATAAGTGGTAAATCTTGTTATGTTAAATATGTGGCCAGTAATGTTTTGAATATAAGGAAGGACCACAGTGGCGAGTACGGGGTTACTTTCGGATTCATTTTTTTTAGGAGGTTTTGATGAAGTGCATTTTTGTAATGGAGCGCTCAATATTTTGTGAAATTTAGGATCATGGAAGACAATTTCCGTCTATACGAAAATGTTACACACGCCTGCATCAATTTTAATGTATTTAGAGCCCCCGGTTGCGCAAATTATAATAAGTGACTAAATATAAGTAGAGTTAAACTAACTAAAACCAACTGACATTTTCAAAATGTTTAATAGTTTTTTTTTATTTCTTTACGAAAATGACATGCGCATCGATTTTACAATGTTAGCGGTCCTTAAATTATCTAATTTTGAAAACTAAAGAAATTTGAAAAACGAAATAAATATCGCTTTTAATATTGTTGAGAGTCCTCTGTCGCTTAAGCTTAAACCTACCACCGATTCATTTACAGTTACTACTTTAAGCATGGAATGTTTGAATAGCTAGTTTCACCGCTGCTCGATAGATGACGCACAAGGCTAAATTATGAGAAAAAAATGGTATAAAGTTTCTACGAAAAATTGTAAAATAACGTTGATGGATATTAGTTTTTATTACCAGCGTCGGTTGTGAGTCAACTTGTGTAGCCCAAAATTTTCATGCCTTTTATTTTTAAATAAGAATTTTGAGGGAAATGAGTATTTTCAACCTAGTCGTGCAGTTGCTATTGATAGACAGTTTGTTGGCAGTTTGCAGATCGAAGCCAGACGACAAAATAAGTTAATACTTGGGTACTAATTTGTATCATTAAGTGAAAAGTTTTGAGAGATGCAATGAAAAAATATCAAATGATAATAACAGTGATCGGAAATTTTTATTAAGCTTCGAGACTGATATGAGAAGATTTTGTTTGTTTTCTGTTGTATTTTAAATTAAATAGAAAAAAATGGGTTACAACAGATCTTCCCGAAAAAAAGTTACAGTTTTTAATATAAATTAATCAAAATATTTCGTATCTGGACGCAACCTAGCTTGAAAATAAATTTTTAAACGACATATTAATTAAATTAGTGGAATATAACCTCAAGTATCACTACCAATTAAATAGTGTTTTTTTTTTAATATTTCAGTTTTATGAATACTTGTGCTATCTCGTGTTGCGAATACGTAACGTAAATCTTCGGAAATGATAAATACTCTATAATTGGTACTAATGGAGCGGAGCCAATGTGATTTCTTTTTATCAAATAACGCGCATAGCAAATCGTGTAATTTTTATTATTAATGGGAAATTAAATAAAGATGTTAAAAACAGTAGATGATTTTTTTGTTTTAGTTATTCTTACAAAAAACTTTTTCTGGTTCTGATAAATTTAATATGTAAATAACAAGATTAATAATACATAGTGGCAAGTATTGAGGAAACTTAAGGAAGGGTGGAGCTTCTAAATATTATAATATAAAAACAACAGTTTTAAACAATAGTCTACGTATATTTAATTTGTCGTAACATATTTTCTAAAGAAACTAATCAGTCAGGTACTTACTAATTACAGAATAACATTACTATTTTATTATACAAAATCTATTATCACAGTTTTAAAGCTAACTGGAAACGAATCGTTCATACACACAGTTCCGTAAAATTTAAAGAAAATCAAACAAGAAAAATTTGGAAGACAGTGACTTACAAAACTACAAGGCCCTCTATTTTTTCGATCGCAAGCGTTCATTCACCAAGGCCTCCACATGGACGCGTTATTCTCTTTAATAACATCACTCGACGGAGAATTCGGAGGCGTCAAATGTTGGTGATTCGACTGTTGAGTCTGGTAGTTCTGGGCGACGCAGTCCAACTCTCTCACGCAAGCTCCCAAATGCTGCAGCAACTTCCTGCCGGCCATCGGATCTACGATTTCCAACGGTCCCGTGATAAAATGGGTCACCTCTTGGGCGCACTGCGTAAATCCTGCACGAAACCTATCGGCATACGACTGTTCCTGCGGAAGGATCAACTGATGTTGACGTTTCAAATTGTGCAAGTGTCGCACGGTCAGTTCGAGAATATCCGCCTTTTCTAATTTCGACACGTTCTCCCCTTCGCTCTGCAAAGCCGTGACCATCAGCTCCTTCAGTTCGTCCAAGCAACGATTAATCCTAGCCCTGCGTTTGCGTTCTAGCATCGGCTTCATCACTTTACGGTACTGATAAGTACGCGATATCGGCTCCTCACCACAATCACTATTAACCAGATACGGTGTCGGTGCCATTTGCGTAAATAAATCTAACTGGTCTCACACTTGTTACGCTAACAGAAACTTAGAACAGAATGTAAAGCGTTAACGCGGACATTAAAGTTTATATGAATCTGACGTACGTTTAGAGTGGGGCTTCGAGAGCTTTTCAATGGACCGCGTCGTCTCACTCTAAGCACTTGCCGTCCTCTTTCAACTCGAGCCGCCGCAGGCGTACCCAGGATAGGGGTGTATATATTTTCCAGGGGGTCCTAGTCGTGTGACCGTGGGGGTAATTGTTCTCTTCAAAGAAACACGCCGGCCTGGGTCTATTTTAAGTAGTTTAGCTTTTTTTGTTTACCGGCCTGCGACGAAACGACAACCGGACTGGCAATAAACCGTACAAAGCAATAAAATAGAGAACGTTGCAATTAGTTTTTATTTTGAAGGGAGCCTTGAAAAGTTAGATACCCAAAACACAAATAGAGCAAAAAATCATGTGTAAAATTCCCTTGGTACATTATACATTTTTTGAAAAAACAAGAGCAATGGAAAATATTATCCAGGAATATTTATTTATATTAACAACATGGTAACTTAAACTAGTATATAATAACAATAAGAAAATAACAAAAGAAAATAACAAACTATTTAACAAAATTTGTCTTAATTAACTTTTATAGCTATTCAAAAGAACACCCAGGTTTTGTATTGATCTACATTAATTAATAACATTACATTTAAACGCATATTCTGAGCATGTCGAGTATTACTCAGTACAGCACAGAAAAGGTGACTCTCGATTATCTAGAAGGAGCGTGAAAATTAAAATGTGACTGGATATAAGGAGAATCAATGGCACAATTTATCACACGAAAGACAAAACATAAATCCAAAAATTTTCTACGGTCCCCGAAAGTAGCTAGTCCATGAGGCTTCTCACTACAATGACATCCATTTGTAAACCGTTATGGCCCACCCTATACCTAACGATACCTTAAAAACTTGTTCTGCACAGGGTTTGTGCATTTCATAAGGAGACCATGTTCTTGAGCCATACTGCAGGATGGATATATCATCTGTAAAGCATGACAAAAAATCTTATTACTTTCACTCTCTTCAACACACATTCTTCCATTCTATATGAATAATCAGAAAAATTTCTATGTCTTGAGAACAGACACAGAATTTAATTTTAATCCTACACAATCCAATTAGCGAGTTACTGTCCCTTTGTAGCACTTCATCAACAGATTGTATACAGCGGTAAATTTTTGAATCATTAGCAAAAAGCGAATAACCTGACTCCAAATGATGGCCTATATCGTTTACCAGTAGAGGAAACAATTTTAATTGATTGATTGATTAAAGACTATCGATTGTCATGTTTTTTTTTGAGTGCGTCTAATCACACTGAAAAAATTTCAATGATTTGAAACTTTTTTAAGGACTCGTTTATATCACAATTATCTTAATAATCTAGCCGATTTTATGTCAGGACTGTAAATTAAGTTAGTATGGCGCCAATTTGACCGTAACAAGATTAAATATTTTACTATGTTCATATGAAGTGCGAAGGAAAAAACAAGGAATGTCACATTATCTTTGTTTCGAGAAACCGTATATACCATACCGTACGTAAACTTATTTAATTCAAATATTTAAAGAAAATGGAAAAACTTATTCTTATTCTTAAAGGCAAAAAAAACGAAAAAACAGGGAATATGCCAAAGTCACCATTGTGGACCATTGGTTGCACAAACTTACAGAGAGGCTAAAAATCAATCACTGGTAATATTATAAGCTAGAAGAATGAAAAAAATGCTTTCTTGTCCCAATTACATACTAATACATTCTACTGGTGAGGTGTAATAGATCTGAGCACCAAGTTTACAAAACTTCATTGCGGCAGGTATCGTTAATATTTCAAGAAACAGTAGGATGAGCATAATAATAATTACTTTTAATTTTTACTTTTATTTAATAAACACAACGTTCAGCTTGCGAGTATGCCACACTGTCCCCAGATCGGATCAAGTCTGAACTTAAAAAAACGATTACAAGTACTAGCTGTCTAAAACGATTTAATTAAATAATTTTTGCAACTCAAACTCCCCTTCTGGTCATATATTTCTGACTGCTGAGGTTCTTTTGGACTTTACTGCATTTACTGATTTTGTGTCCAAGTACCATAAAAACTTGTTAGGAAACTGATAGCCTTAGATGTTCCCGAGTAGATTCTATTTGTATATTGTGCAAGAGGCATATTTTTTGGCATATAAAAAAATGTCCCATCCTTGGTCCCATATTTTTGTCGCATTTCAGGAAATGTTATTCTGATTGAAACGTAAAATATGCGCAAATATTTTACTTTTTTTCCAAAAAATTTGTAAAAAAATTAAATGAATAGGAACATTTCATTTGGTCCTTTATAAGCAACTGTTTGATGATACGTACAAGAAATGGATTAGCCTGTAAGCAATAGGTGAACATAATAATACACATCACACGTCACGTTAGGCAATGAAACATTTTTTGGTAGTCTAAAGCACTCGCTAGATAATCAATGGATTGTTGTGGAACATTTTGGTAATGTTCATACTTTCTGGCTGGGATTCGTAGAAACTTTAATTTTAAACGAACTTATGTAGTTGCATAAGTTTAAAAGATTCAGGACATAATTTCCTATGCCTGGAACTATGCCTTCTTTTCCACACGTTCCTGTAGCTTTTAAATTTTCCTGTAGTTATTCCATATCGCCTTTACTTACACCGTGAATTGACTGGAATGCTTTAAAACACACGTTAATTTCCCATCACGTATAACTCGAGGCCTTCTTCATTGAGCTGGTCATTAACTCATCGGTGTGTATATTAGGTTAGTTTTGGGATTTTAAAACTTTTGTAGACCTAAAAGCTCTAAATATACCGATATAACTGCGAAAGACAACATTACCACAAAGGATCAAGAGAAATTAGAAAGCCCAATTATTGACTATGAAATTGGAGATGAAACTGGTTTTCAAACTATAATAATGATAGACGAAATCACAAATGAAGATATCTCAGTGGAGGAAGGGAATGTTTTCTCAGATAATGGGAAATGGATTGAGCGACAGTCAAGATTTTAGATAAAATATTAACAAAAAGAAAAGACAAGAACGGGGGTCGAACATGCATCTAGATATTATTTGATAAGGATGGGAAATTACAAAAATAGCTTCACATGCGAAATTTTCGGGGAAGGGAAGTATCAAGTATCAAGTATCAAAAGAGCCAGAAAATTAAAAAAATAGATATGGAGTTAATAAATCAAGTTCTTTTGTGTCCCCAATTGAAGATGTTTTTTACTCTTTTACTCTATTATTTGTAACTTCTTATTAACCAAGGTTTTACCAAACATGGATCCCAACAACAAGTCTATTTTCCTTAACAGTGGCGGTTGTGGTTGACAGAATCGCAATTCCAGTTAGTCAAATGCTATTTTCAATTTTTTGAATGGAACTATCATTCACAAATATTTAGAGAAGGGTCACACGCAAATGGAAAGCGGTTGAATGCATTCCACAGTCGAAAGAAAAATTTTACGAAGGGTAATAAATGTACCGGCAACATACGTTAGTTCATTAAAACATGCAAGTACAAACACAAAACCTTATATTGTTGAATATTTCAGTCACAAATATTTGGAAAAATTTCCTGAAATCAATTTTATCAATTCAATTCGTCCTGGAAGTAAAGCTAGAGATCCAACTGTTTTTAATATTAGGTTTTTGTTGAGTCGAACTTGCTTCTTCAAAAGCCAAGAGGATAATTGGCGAACCTCTAACTAACTTTGTTAATTTCTAGTGGACACCCTGTATATTTTTATTTTTTTAAATTAGCTAAACAAGTCTAAACGACTTTTGTTAAATATTCTTTATGTTGAAAATCAATAGTTTTTCAAATAAGGCCGTTCAAAAATATACCACAATTCTAAGAAAAACAATCTTACTATAGTCGGTACGATTTGTGATGGCATAGTCGCCAAAAAATGCCAGGCAGAATAAAATAGATTGTTCATCTTGATTCCATTTGTACTTCAAAAGATGCTGTTGAGCCCAAATGTCAATTTGATCAATGCAAGACAGCCGTCACTAACGATCACGATTATATGACTTGGGAATACGAATGCTTGGCATTTGTTAATTTAACTAATATGGCCATTCTCTGAGATGGAATCGTGTATTTTCTATGAAATAGTAGATCAGATCAGTAGATTTAAGTAGGTGAATCTACATGAAAAAATTATGATAATTTATCAAAAACTCATTCAATAAAAATTAAAACAATATCAAAAAATTCGAAAAATTACAAAACAATATATCATACCGCATAAAATGTTATTTGCCAATTGTAAAAACAAGTAAACTATATTTAGTTTGTACTGAAGATGAAACATTTTTATCATCAGAGCCAAAATTGGAACTGCTACTACCAGAAAATGATCCTCCGTCTACATTAATAACAACACATTCTGTATATAGTTCAAAAAATGTTTGAAGTGGAGGTTATTGCCCAGAATCTCGGACGTTCTTGGTCCATGAATTTTTCCAATAGAGGAGGTGGTTTTCTAGAAATTAATTCTTTTCTGAAATTAGGCAGTACGCCGTAATAGTAAATGATGTCATCGCGTCTAGATTGAGTACGAGAAACAACAATTTTCATATTCGAAATGCAAAAATTGTAGCTCTCGATGTAGCCTATAATACTGCTCAAAAAAATATATTGTTTACGAATTTTGATTTACGTCTTGCAGATTTTCGTCCATATTTGAAGATAATTAGATTTTCCGCGTATGCTGGTTAAAGAATTTTTTCGATCGGGACAACAGTTTTGGAGAAAATTATTTTTTTCTGGAATCTAAAATAAGCAACAAAAAAATTTTGAACATTAAAAAAAAATACTTTCCGATATTCGAATGCGCTCAAGGTTTAAATATGAGTATGGACTTCTCTGCCGAATCTGAAGCCAGCATCTTCAAATTTACTGCACCTATTATGTTCTTTAATATTGCACCTAATATCGCGAACACCCTGTATAATACACATAATGAAATACAAAAGATTTAGCTGTCTACACGAACTATATTTTGGTGTAAAACAAATTGATTTCTGAATCACAATCTTCTAGTTATGGTAAATGTATTAGAAGAGCACCCTGTATATTTTTGAAAATTATCAGGAATAAAAGTTTATAGCATTGGGTCTTGCGGATCTAAGATCTTTTGCAAACCCAGCTATTAAATTTGTTAAAAAAATTCTCGAGAATGATATAGTGCATTGTCCATAATAAAGACGGCCTTTCGGGTTTCGGCAGCAGAGCGTAATATATAAAAGTAGAACACCGGAACGTATGCCATTCTTAGTATACGAGTGGAGGCAGATAAAATACTAAGGCACCTTCTCTATTGGTTTTGTGACCATGCCATCGCACATCGTACCGACTATGCACCTATTATGACTGTCAAAATTTAGATTCTGGTTTGTTTCGCGCGTGATTGTTTATAGGCTGCTGTACCACTTTATTGATTTTAGTGGCAAAGGATTATTAACAATGCAATGTATTGGATTTTTTTAAAATGGCGTCAAATGTTGTTTTTGATGTTTTATTGAAATGTGTTTTTAACGTAAGTAACCGTAATATTTGTTGTTCTGTCGTACTTTTACGTACGTTTTTCGTTAAAAATATATCTTAGGATTATGCTAAATTCTTGACGATCTATAGTTCAAAAACTTTCGATTTTAGTATATTTGACAAAAGTTGTTTAGAATTGTTTACCGACAATATTCAACAAATTCAACCCTATAAACTTTTCCAACTCTCATTTATTACAGTTCCTTTTCTTCCCTTACTTCTTAGTGACCTGATGGTTCCACGTTTCCCAGCAAAAAATCATTTCCAATATGTCTATGGATGTCTAAAGGGTAATTGCGTACTTATTACTACGCTCATTTCAAGACGAATGGAAAATACGCACGAATACTAACCACAACTTCATTATTTTAATCGGTTGTGATGGGTTATTTTTTGAGTGAATCTAATTACACTGAATAGCTTCCATTAATTTCTTTTTTTTTAATGATTGGTTTAAATCTTAATTATCTTACTAAACCCCTAGCCCATTTTATCTCAGCACTGTTACTTAAGTGAGTATGACACCAATTTGATCCTAATAAGATTATATTTTTACTATGTTCACGTGGTATGTATAATGATATTTTTTGAGAAAATTAGTGGTAGTGTCGTTCCAAAAAATTCAGGCAATATAGCAAAAAGCCGAAGGAATTCAAATTTTCCACCGCGCAATTAACCGTTATCCAGTGAGTGAGGAGATAAAGTAATTTCATCTCCCAATATTCTATTACGTAATGTTTGGGCAAAATGGTGCAATCCGAAAATATTTGCCCTTGCTCAGTATTTTGTCTTCAGGAAGTATGTTAAATGAGAAAATAAATGTACTTAATACAAAATCCAATAAAAAAAAGTAAAAATAACTGTTAGCAATTTTCATTAGACTCACTCATAAATCCTTCAATTTTATTTGAGGCAAACTTTAAATTCCTCTTATTCAGTTGAGTGTAAATTAATTAACCGTTCTAATTACGCACTAAATTATATCCACTTCAAAATGGGTTATATAACTAGAGATTATAGTAGAGTGGTAGTGGTATGTGTATGTGTATGTACATTTATAGCTACTTGTGCAACAACAGAAGGTGGCCTGGTTGATTGGAAGTTTTTGTAACGAAAAACAGTCGTCATCTAGTTCACATTCACAGATGATGATGATCACATGCCCACTTTAGATTACTTACGAATCAAACACTTTATAAAAAATCGCGCGTCAATTGTGCCTAGTCAAGTGTCTTGGACCTTGTTTTTCAGTTTTGTGTACTTACACGTAGTTATATGTCCAAACTGCAGACGAAGCCCCAAAGCTAAGCGAAGATAACGCGTCGCTGACACCGCATTAAAAGCCCTATTTATTCGATTGTAATATTGTAAAGTACGCTCTTAATTATTCCAACCTTTGTAACGGCCAGTTCGAATAAAACTTTATTTCGCTTTCCGTGTAATAAATGTTTCTAAAAACGCTCTCCCGAATTTTGAACATTTAAGTACGTGCGGCAACTTATATAAGTATTCTACTTTTTCGGTTGTCACTCTACGAAAAAAAAACGGAAAAATAACTAATTCTAACTTAAGGCAAGTGTACTTTTTTTGTTTGTTTCTTTTAGTTACTATTTTTTCTGAAAAATCTTGATTGCCATTTTCACGAAGGAATCCTGATAGTGACACTATAAAAATATTACTAATTGACGTTACACAAATAAAAAGAACACTTTTCGACAAAAATGTACAGTCCACAACTGTGTAACCAACAGAAGCCGGTTATTACATAAGGTCGCATTTGGAATGTGGGCGCAGGATTAGGCAGTACAATACATTTAGTTTGACTGGAATTACAACACGTGAACGAAAAATGGGGGAAATTTTACAATAAAAAAAGACGTAATGCTAGTTGATACAAATGGAGGAATGGAGGAATATTATTATTTGGTGATCGATGCAATATTCTTTAAATATATTTTTAAAAACCGTTGTGCATATAAATAAATAACCTGGAAATTCAAAATAAAAAAGAATTATACTTTCTAACGATTTAATGAAAATTATTGGAAAATTTATTGGAATGAAAATAGTTGTTAAAATAAGGGGTGTTTTTTTTTCGATGTATAGAACTTTAAGTTGGCATTACTATTCAAGATGGCGACAGATTTAACAGCTGTCAATTGATTTTTTCTCAGTTTGATTTGGAAATTCATCATGAATAGACTCACGCCTGAACAACGCTTGCAAATAGTGCAATTTTATTTCGAAAATAATGGTTCTGTGCGGAATACGTATCGCGCACTACGTCCATTTTATCGTCGACAAAATCGTCCATCAGAGCAGTTAATTCGATTAACCATGGAACGTTTTCGCCCCACGTTTACTCTTATTGATAACTCCCATCCCCAGAGACGCCGTACGGTGCGTACAGAAGAAGCTATTGCTGCTGTAGAGCGTAGCATTGAGGAAGATCCGAATGAGTCCATCCGCCATCGAGCACAGGAATTGGATCTGTGTCCATCCACTTTATGGAAAATTTTGCGGAAGGATCTTGGTTTACGTGCTTACAAAATCCAACTCGTGCAAGAATTGAAGCCAAACGATCATCAAGTAAGGCGTAGAATCGTCGAATGGGCCCAAAATGAGATTGCCGTTGTTCCCGATTTTCATAAGCGAATATTTTTAGCGATGAAGTTGAATGCCTACGTCAACAAACAAACCTGCCGCATTTGGAGCGAAGCTAATCCTCAAGTGTATGTCGAAACACCGTTACATCCAGCAAAACTGACTGTTTAGTGCGCTTTATGGGCTGGTGAAATCATTGGTCCGTACTTCTTCAAAAACGATGATGGCCAGAACGTTACAGTCAATGGTGATCGGTATAGAACTATGATTACTAACTATTTCATTCCTGAATTGAATAACCATGATGTCCAGGAGATGTGCTTTCAACAAGACGGCGCAACATGTCACACAGCTCGTGGCACAATCGATTTATTGAAAGACACGTTTGGTGACCGCCTAATTTCATGTTTTGGTCTGTGAATTGGCCTCCAAGATCTTGTGATTTAACACCGCTAGACTACTTTCTGTGGGGCTATGTAAAGTCATTTGGAAGACAACATACGCCGTGTTATTGCCGATATACGGCCACAAATGTTGGAAAAAGTCATCGAAAATTGGACGTCCAGATTGGACTACATCCGCGCCAGCCGTGGCGGTCATATGCCAGAAATCATACTTAAAATGTAATGCCACAAGATTATTTTCGGATAAATAAAATTCATATCAATCGAATAATCCATCGTTGTTTTATTGCAACTTAAAGTTCTATACATCGAAAAAAACACCCCTTATTTTAATAACAGCAAAATATTTAGACATTTCCCCACAAAGGATCGATTAGGAAGCAAGCAAATTTAAAGTTTTATTCTTTTTACAATTTTAAATAGTCATTAATTCCGTAACAAAATTAAAGAGTCAGTTTACTATCCTAACATACGAAAAATTTTATTTTTTTATCAAAACAGGTGGCACCACTTTCACGAAATTAAAGTTTTTAAGGAGACAAAATAAAAGACACTTTAAATATTCTTCAATTTATATTTCACAGTAGTTTAGATTTTGCTTTTTCAAATGTGCCAATTATTATAAAAAATTGAGTTACAGTTGCTGTCTCCGCAGCAGGCAGAAATTAAAATAAATCGAAATTTATTAATGATATTTCAAGGAAAGTTGGTTGGTGTATCACCAATTTCAATTGAACGCAAAATATGCGGCAGTATTGGTACAAGCCAAATTTTTGACGAATTTGTGTCAGTAAAAGCAAGAAAAATTGCATTTTAATGGTTGTTATCATTTAGTGTAATTATTGTGAAATCCGTTGAAATTAGTAAAATATAAATAAATATAAAATTCATTTTTTTGTTTTAATAATAATCATGTTGAAATTGTTTGTAAAATAAATCAGTAAAAATTGCAAAATCAGTTTTTTTCTAATGCTTGTTTGTGGGGCGGCAATTACTATCCATCCATTAGTGTCCATCGGGGCACCAAAAGTCTAGAGCCGGCACTGATCACATGCAAATATTAGTTCATGTTGTTCGTGAAGCTTCAAGTTATAGTAACTCGGTAACTTATAAATCGCTTAAGCGAAATGTCTTTTCCTGTGTGGTTGGTTTAGAAAAGTCACAGAACTAGCCTTTACTAAGAAAAAAAATGCTAAATGCGTATGCGCGAGACTTGAACTGTCAATTTTGCGGCATTCGAAAACCTGGCCATGGCCGCTGACAAATCCTCGTGAGTATTTTCTCCAAATATGATCAGATACCATTAAATTTTCAGGCAAAAATGAGTTAAGTATGTTGATATCGCTCTTTAGAAAGAAATCAATCAATTTTTTGTCATATATTTTCTAATAGCTGTATGAGGAAAGCAGATGTTTCTTTACTTAATTTTAACTTAATCTTTACAGAAAATGACGAAAATATTTTAAAATTTAAAACTTTTTATATTAATTCTTAATGATACCCAATTAAGATGACAATAAATTTAGGAAAATCAATTATGTTATGTCTTTATCATTGTTGACAGCACCAAAGTTTATGCCGGTAGCGGTGATTGGTCGAAGAAAAATTCTCATTATTTTGTTATTTTATCATCTGAAAATTTGGGTAAGTTAAGTTAAAAATAAGCAAGGAAATTTTCGTAAGTTCGTTGTCCTCTTCCAATGCGTTTTTTGTCTGTCCACTTGAAACCTTCTTGTGTGCCTTCTCTGTCCAGTGTTTGTTAAAATGCCGAAAACTCACTTCTATATGTCGTGAATAAAGAGCAATCGGCTATCGGTAGTTCACTTGGGATGGCACAAGTTTCTTTGGTACAGCTTGTTCGAAAATTAGAGGTATAAACCATATTTTCACTTTTTTTTTCAGTATATAGTAAAAAAATAAAAAATTGTTTTTGGGTATATTAGGAAATTCTGGCTTTCATAAATTGCGTATTCTAGAACATTATTGGTAGTTAATCTGAATAATTTGAAGGTATTTATGAAATTTATCTACTCAATTAGGTTATAGTAAAAAATAAGGATATATTATGAATTTAGGTATAAGGGAGATTGCTTCTTTAATAAATTATGTATTCAAGAATACTTTTTACGGATTCATGCAAAAAAAAAAGTGTTGATCGGCATGTCAAATCAGTAAAACACCAGCTCAGAGGGCCGAAATTACCCCTGCCCTATTTTATACCGAGAATTTTTAATTAGTTATAAGAGTTATCGAAGATCTTCTGCCGCTCTAATAAATGCAAAAACTCTTTTTTCTAACTCGATAGTGAACGAAAATTTAATATTTGTAAAAACGAATTATTCTTTTGTATCTATAGCAGTCCGGAAATTGGAAACTATCTCTGTTTTTTTGACAGATTCAACTTGAGGTAGATTGCAAAAAGCTTCAGCTGCAGTTAGGGCAACGGTTACAAAAAAGTTTATATCAGTAAATCATGAAAAATATTTCAGAAGTTTTTATCGACAATTTCACTAACTTCGAAAGGGAACTGGATTTGTATAAATTAGAAACACGCTTAAATCCAAAACTAAAATACTAATAACATGTTTACACATAATATGTTTACTCATAAAAGACACAATTTTCTTTTGCGGAATTTTGAAAAACATTTATTAATCAAATGTTTTTTAACTGCAAGGAATAGTTTGCTAACTTACGAATTGTATGTTGTGCAAGTTGCTATTATCTTAATGTTTGTTAATTGTTTAACAATTTTTTTATAATCGCAAATAATATTTTGTCGCGGTTAGATTTTTATGTCTTAGATTTTATGTTTTGCAATATGCTGTGTTAGGTCCAATGTGTGTAGTTATCCATTTTTATTAGGATTTTTTTTGTTTCATTTATATTTATTTAAATTGGTCTGTGATATAGGTAAAAAATTATAGGATTTCTGAAGAACAGGTCTAATTATAAAGAAATAGTTCTGACTTTATTGAAAGTAACATTAATGTTAACAATTTTTCATGCAATAAAAATGCGTATATGCATTTTTTCTTCATTTCGATGTATATATT
Organism: Cylas formicarius; assembly: GCF_029955315.1. Taxonomy (NCBI): domain Eukaryota; kingdom Metazoa; phylum Arthropoda; class Insecta; order Coleoptera; family Brentidae; genus Cylas; species Cylas formicarius. The sequence goes on along the minus strand of NW_026844326.1, from coordinate 10,090,825 downwards.
CTGAAAATTTTATTTATTTAAATGTGCATGTATTGGGGTTTTTCACTTGAATTATTTTCGCTCCTTATTCGTATACATACATATACATATAAATGATATGCACCTGACAGAACGCTTAATATCTCCCATAAAAAAATGCACTTCGCCACAATCTTGTAATAGCAATAAGGCCGAAAGCAATCCTACACTTGCCACTGTGGTCCTTCCTTACATTCAAAACATCACTGACGACCACATATCAAAAGTTCTAAAGAAGAATAACGTCAAAACCAGATTTTCAATTTGAGATACAGCATTCCATGCATATGCGGCAAAGAATACATTGAAGAGATCGGACGAAAAATATCAACTAGGTTCAAAGAACACGAAAGAACCTCACGAGTAAGACAAATAAAGTCATCAGCTGTTGCCGAACACACTCCTGAAACCGGGATAAAATTTTATTCGATAAAACTAAAGTTTTTGCATGTAATCAGTTCTTCTACCAATTAAAAATCCGAGAGTCTATAGAAATCTATAAACAACCTGACAATCTTATTCGCGACTCAGATCTCTACCTGTGACCAATATGGGAATCAGCCATCCAAGACGGTGTTTATGAACCTCATTTAGCTCCGCCCCCTCAAACAATATATAAGCAGATACAGAGTAAAATACGAGCCAGTTTTAGTGAAGCTCTGAAGAAGCCAAACGTCAGCAAGTTCGACTCAGCAAAAAAAAAGTATTACAATAGGCTGTGGAAGTTTCTTTGAAAAAAAATAATAAATAGGCTCATTCAATGGACAGTGAGGATAAGGACGCTATTTCATAATCATAGGAGAACCAAATGCAGAAAACAATATTCTCTAAACATATTTGGCTTGGATCTTATAATTTTGTGGTTTGAAATTGTATTTTAAATATCTAGATATGATGAGAATAGAAAAAAAACATTCCTCCGTTTCTTAAATATAAAATTAATATAAAAATATTAAGATTTATCAACATCTGTATTTTGCTATTTAAGTGTTGCTGTTACTTTTACGCCTTTTTTAATTATATAGTATAGGCCACATGGGTTTATGATGCACTTTTAAGGACCGTTAGGTAGTTGGTTAAGAATTCTCAACTAAGCAACTGCGTTGTTCCGTTTATCTGCATTTATTTCACAGTATTATATTTTTGTCTAATTTTATTTTAATAAACTGCATTAAGATTGTTTTAACTGTGTTGAATCCTTTTACTCTAGACAATAATTATTTCAACAAAAACACTCGTTATAGTTATTACTTCAATATGTGAATACATCGTGAGAACTGTAAACACAATCAAGAGAGCCCACTAGCAAAAACCGCGGGAAGCATTTTTAGGAAACTTTATATACTATTTTTGTTGTTAAGTTTTGCATCGACATTTTCAAAAACTCTGTGTATGAACACCGACTTGGTGTGTTGAATCATGTTTGACAGATCAACGGACCCGCCCACTTGAGGCGGCGCTCGCAAAAAAAGCCAAAGTCGAACCTTCGGTACACGCCAAATTATTTAATCCGTTGTTTCCGAGACGATTTCTTCGTTTCCGGTGGGGCGGGCAATTAACTTTTTTCGAAAAACGAACCTTCACGGTGGCTTTCTGTCCGGCCGCCGAAATTCGTGTCAGTTTCTGCTTGGTGTAACTTACAGTGTGGCCTGTTTCTCATTGAACACCGCGTTGGTTCCGGAAATATACGTTTCATAAGTTTCATAAACGACAATTCGCCCCTCAGCCGTAACTAAAGCTTTGAAAACACTCGGAATAAGTCACAACAATGTTTAATGCTGCTGATGCTTTAAAATGACTCACGCCTTCTCAGTGCATAATTTACTATTTTAAAGTAGAAAAACTAAAGTAATTTTTTATCTTTTTTTTCGAATTTGGTTATACATTGAGTTAATGTGGAATAGCTGACTTAGTTTAAAGTTTAATGTATATTTTTCGCTTGTAAGTGCTTTGTGTTAAACCTTCAATAAAAACCGACAACAGGAGGAATCCAGACTGACGAGTTTATTTGACACGAGCGGAGCGAGTGTTTAATAAACGAGTGAGTTAAAAAGTTTACTGAACGTGTTGCATACTATACTTTTTCTACGACCGTTAGTTTTTCGCAAAACACGAATACATTCACTGACATCAGACTATCAGAATTGACAAACGTCAAAATTCAAAGCGTAGGAAATATCTCCGAAAACATCCGATTGTTCTCAAACCCGTGCGGTAAAATCCCGGAAATATCCGAAGTGGCTCGGATTCGTGGGAAAAGAAATTGACGTGGTAAAGTGACGCTTCCCGCACGCTAGATCGGTGCGTAAATAAGTATTTTACAGTTGGGAGTAGAAAAATAGTATTACAGTAGTCCGTGGAAGTTTCCTTGAAAATAAAAATTAAAAACCATTATTATTGTTGTTATTATTATCATTATTCTTATTATTATTATTATTATTATTATTATTATTATTGTTATTGTTATTATTATTATTAATATTATTAATATTATTATTATTATTACTATTCTTATTATTATTATTAGAATTTTACACCTCACCTTAAAACCTATCCCAAATACCAAAGAGATTAGACTTAGTTCACCTACTCATATACTTGCGCAAGGGCAGTGCTCAAAATTACAACTTTCTAGGTATCGGGGAAGATATTCCAAGGTATTGGTATTCCAAGTTTGGCTCGATTGTCCTGCATTCGTTGAATCTCGAAAGCGATATCTGTCTATTTAGCCGTTTTCTTCTGAAATTTGGGAGGAATGTTCGACGAGAAGGACCGAGTTGATTTCTATCCACTACCACTGCATTAGGTCGGTCATTTGTCACGGGTCACCCAGCACATTCTGTGACTGATACTTATAGCACGCTATATGGGCGTTAAGGAGTCCGAACTTGATGGCCAGTTTTTGGTGATTGATGTTGCATACTTGGTCTCTACACTTTTATCGGGTTGCGTATTAAAGAATCCTTTATGACAAATACCGTAGTTGTTTGTATTGGTGACCTAATCTTGAATAACAATCGGTTTCCGGAATTAGTTACCTCTGGTGAGCCATCTATTTGAAGCTTCTTTGTCCATATGCGCTAGGTTGAGGTAGTGGTGGTGTCCACCGTGCAATGCCTTTTGTAACCATTTTTCCAGCTTCTCGGTGTTTGTAACTACTTTGAAATCTGCATTAGGCAAGTGTATGTAGAAGAAGTGTAGTGTAGTATGAAAAAGCAGTGATGTCTCGGATTTTATAAAAAAAGAACTCACGAGTAGAGGTGAGCAAGATCGACTTGGCCCCTTTCTCCTTTTTTTTTTGGAAATATTAATGACCCGTAATTATGGTTGATGTTCTCGCCATTATTTTCGTGTCTGTCTGTGGATACTCGCTAGCTTACTTTTCGTTCATTTTATTATTCCAAAAGAATTTCTAGGTTTACTTTAGATTGCTTTCACTCTTTTGGAGTAATACTCGTGGCGTCTCCCTTTAGTCTGCTTGTGGTACAGTAAAGTAGCTTGCTGGAATCCTATATATTTGTAGACTGTTTTCCATTGCCTGAACGATGTCTCCATTTCGCAGCTGCACATCTCCATTCCTATTATTATTATTAACAATGTGATGTTTTTATTTCAAATGCTCTCTTCGGTCGTATATACAAATACTAAATTTGCAACAGAACGAAGTGTTTTAAAGAAAAACACTCATAGTTAATAATAATAATATTATTAAAGGACTATATAGTCCGATATGCGATAAATGGTCATGACTGTAATAATGCTACGGAGGTTTTTATTTGCTTGTAGGCATTTTGGGACAATAAATTAAACCGGTCCAGGGTAGTAGTAACGAAACTTAATTACAATTATAATTGCAATTATAAAAATAATAAATATATATTAAATAAAATTAGCCGACAAAATAGTTTGAATCGGTTTTACGTTGTCCCGAGTTTTTTTTATAATTATTTCCCTCTTCAAGTGCATGATTAGTATATTCTTTCCAACACACACAGTGAAATTTAATTGCATCAGTAATATAGGCAGACATTTGTAAGTTTATGTTATTATTATTATTGCGTCTAACTTTGTTAATTTGGCGCATTTCATTTTTATAGGATTCAAATGGCAATCATAAGGTGGTAATCTAAGGGGTATATTTCTTCAACTAGTTGTTTTTTGTTGTATAAGTAATAAAGGTCATGCTGACTAAGGAACTCTTGCGATACCTCTTTTGACCCTGATCGTCCGGACTTTTTTACTTAAAGTGCTGTGATAACTAGCATTATCATAAACTATTATGCTGAGTGGAAGGATATTTGTAAGAATAGAATTTTGACGTTTAATTGTCGTAGTATTCTAATTGCATATGGCTACCAATCGTCCCTCGAGCAACAGTGTAAAATGGATATTATTTTTCATTTAAATGCAGTTACATAATTACATAGTTCGATAAAGAATTTTGCCACGGTTCGTCTAAAAACTACACTTGTCAATATTTTTAAATCTAAATCCGATTCTGTGCAGAAATCGGCACAGTACTGCCAATAAAGCGACTATTCAAATGTTACATCCCAAAATGGAAAGCAAACCACTGTTTATGGCCATTATAAATCTTCAAGTAAGAAAAACGTCGTTTAATTTAGTAATTTATTTGGAAGAAAAACAAAAAAATGTGTACATTTTTTGAACACTGCATGAATAGCTATAAAGGTAGGGATCTAAATTAAGTAATAAAAAAAACTCAGACAGTAATATAGTATATAATGCAAAATGCAAAAAAATGCCAAATAGTATATAATGCAGCAAACTTCATAAACGTTTTCTCCTACTCTCGTCTACAAAATAGTTAAATACCCACTGATCTAGCGTGCGCGAAGCGTCACTTTATCACGTCAGTTTCGTTTCCCATGAATCCGAGCCACGTCGTACATTTCCGGGATTTTACCGCACGGATTTGGGAGCAATCGGGTGTTTTCGGAGATATTTCCCACGCTTTGAATTTTGACGTTTGTGAATTCTGACGCTCATGTCAGTGAACGTATTCGTGTTGTTTTGCGCAAATGTAACCAAAAATTAACGGTCGTAGAAAAAGTATAGTATGCAACACGTGCGGTAAACTTTTTAACTCACTCGTTTATTAAAAACTCGTGAGTCAAATGACGTTTACCACACTTGTTGTATAATATACTATTGTTGTCACGAGTTTCATGTCACGCGACTCTTGATTTTGTTTACATTTTTGCAAAAGAGCACAAATACATTCACTAAGTGACCTGTGACGTGACAGTCAGATTGTCAGTCTATGGTCAGAGCTGGCAAACGTCAAATAAGCAGTGACTGAAATCTACCGAAAATAACCAGTCAATCGAGGTTGACATCTTCCGAAAGATCCTTGTATAATTGGGTATTTTAGAGCAGTAAATATATTTCTCGACTCCCGTATGTTAAATACCTAATTACACACCGATCTAGCGTGCGGAAAGCGTCACTTTTCCACGTCAGTTTCGTTTCCTACGGCTCCGAGCCACATCGGACATTACCGGGATTTTACCGCCCGGAAAAGTAATCGAATGTTTCCGGAGATATTTCCCACGCTTTGAATTTTGACGTTTGTCAATTCTGACGGTCATGTCAGTGAATGTATTCTACTACGTCTACTACTAACGGTCGTACAAAAAGTATAGTATGCAACACGTTGAGCACTTGTTGCATAATATACTATATATTATATTTATATTATTATTATATTATAAACAAATAAATAAATAAATAAATAAATATATATATATATATATATATATATATATATATATATATATATATATATATATATATATATATATATATATATATATATATATATATATATATATATATATATATATATATATATATATATATATATATATATATATACTATATATTTCGTATACACCTCCGTGTTTTATCGTATTGTATTTACCAATTAAACCTAGATAAATATGCCTTAAAATACGTAGTTTTGGGACACCCTATTAAGCGGTCAAATCGACGGAACCATGAGCATCCGCGTATAAGAAAAAAGAAATTTGTATTTAATCTTTTGTTGCTACTGGTATATTTTTTAAAATAGCCTGTAGTACTTGAAGATCAATGGGTCGTCAGTACTTATTAATGTTGAAATTGTACACAGTATTCTACCAATCCGTCCTTTTTTCATATTACTCAATTTTAAATCCTGTAGCGATACGTGCCCCCCGCCACCGATTAATAGCAGATTTTTTAGGATTTTCTCACGGGTGTTGCGTGAAAACGTGGCTTTAAAAATCGACAAGGAGCCGAACGCAACGAGTCACGAACATTTTAAAATAATTACGAATTAAACGGGGCTCTTTTCGTTTCGTCGGTACCAGATTGTGGTCCGCCTCATGGGGTATTAGAGGCTGCCCCCCGAGATCATTATGTAGAACTCCGTGTCGTTGGGCATTCGAGATTTTTTTGCGCGCCAGTGCGCTTCAATTATATCCGATATTTTTTCTTTTTTTAAAACAGAAGTGTAGGAAGAAAACCTCCTTTAAGCCAGATTAGCTTACATTTGTATATTATCGATATTTTCAAATTTACAAATTCTTCAAGTACTCATATGATATTTGATAAAATACTTTGTTGGCAAGATTTTTAACGCTGATTTAATGGTTAGAAAAATATTATAAACACTTATGAAACAAGGGACTAGTAATAAACAATTCTGGGTATTTTTACAGATCAAAACTAAAAGGAAAAAATGTATATACCGCAAATTTCAGTGGGAGGACTTATTTTTTATTTTATTAATATTATTTTCAAAAGATAACATTAAAAAAAATAATCAAGCGATTTTTTGCAAAAATTTCCACATTTTCTTCGAACTGAATTTTCATTAATTTCATTTTTTTGACCTCATATACAATTGCTGTTGCTCTGATGCCAATATGGGACATTGCAAGAACAAGGTGAGGAGTGTTACTTAAATATATATGGTTGATATGGTAACCACGTGCAACAAACTTGTTGCATTTTTAGAGATGTCTGCTGTTATGCAACCCATTAAGATAATCTCTAAAGACTTCAACTAAAAGGCTATATGCATATATAAGATGTACATGTACCCATTGCTACAGCGATGCAAGCATAAAATATGATCATAATACGATGACCTTTCTAACCCATTTTGACTTTTTAAGCTCTATTCCAATGTTTTGACCTTTTATTGGATCATACTCAATTCATATAATGAATGGGCTATTTTATTTTATTTCAACCAGTAAATTTATGTTTCTAAAGTATTACTAGTCTGTAACTACTTTTAGTACGGTAAAAATATTTCAGTGTTTTTAATAAAGTAAATGCAATCAAGTAATTAAGTAGTTTATTAGAATAATAAATAAAATATTAATTATACATGATTATAATTATATATAAACCCATCTACTTGCACTCAGCACATTTCTATTGGGTTTAATTGACAGTGATATGGCGGAAAGCAAAAATGTAAGTAATTATTTTTCCCCGCTATGTTTCACCACGGAATTTACCTCAATTTCGTCCAGATAATTGATATTCCTGTTTTCCCTTAGAAATCGTCCAACTTTAGACGTGTTTTTCGCATATTTGCTTTGGCAGCAAGGTGTTGTAATGGATTTCTTCTATTCCCTTCTGCAAAATACCTAATTATATGCCGATCTAGCGTCCGGAAAACATCACTTTACCACTTGAGTTTCTTGTCCCGCGGATCCGAGCCCCTTCGGACACTTCCGTCATATTGCCGTACGGGTTTGGGAGCAATCAAATGTTTTCGGAAATTTTACCGCAGCGAAAATTGACGTTTGTCAATTCTAACGGTCATATCAGTGAATGTATTCTTGTTGTTTTGCAGAAATGCACCCAAAAATTAACGGTCGTAGAAAAAGTATAGCATGCAACACGTTTTGTACATCGCTCGATTATTAAACACTCGCTCCGCTCGTACCAAAATAAATAGGCTCGTGACTCAAATGCCGTTTAATTGTTGCATAATCTATTAAAAAACTCATTTTTTCGAAACAGTAAAGGCAAAAGTAGGGACCGAAAACGCCCATACCGCTAAACAGTCTTTGAAAAATGCGGCGATTTCTTGGATAGAGAACAAATTTGTTTAGCTTTCCGTTTAGTTGAACTAAAACCAATCAAAACTAGACAAAGAACGTCAAAGTTACAACATGAAAGAATCCACTGTTGTAAAATTATAAGACCTTTGTATTTTCTTGCTCATATTGAAAAACGCTTAATAGCCTCAAATATTGAATGTTTAAAGTTACCAGGTGTATCAAGTTTCATTCAAATATTTTCTGTTTTGAGTTTTATCTTATCGAGAATTGATTTCATTCAAAGTTTTCAACAATTTCTTCTTGCCCATAGGTGGAATGAAATAATCTTTTTTCATTTCACGCATAATTTTGTTCAAGGCAGGTATTTAAAAAAAAAGAGTGTCGATTGCTGTATTTTCAGCTTCATTTATTACAGTTTCTGCTCCTCTTGTACCTCCCCTTGGTGACATGATGAGGCGGCCGTTTATCATCATGCACAAGTCGGTATATTGTTTGCTGTCCAACTTCGGTCATATTCGAACATAGGTCAACTATTTTTGCATTCTATTGTAATAGGTGAAATTTTCGAACTGTGAAACGCCGGAGATCCGGGTCTACAACTTTGGTTTCATGCATTTTTTCTATTATATGCAGGTTGTTTTAGTTATGGAGAAAAATCAAAAAGACACTGAAAATTATTTGATTTTGATGTTTGAAAGTTTGCTTATTTTGTTTTTTTTTTGTTTTTCAAAAAAACGCAATATTTTTGCTGTGTCACGTCATTTTCTTAATATAGCATGAATATGTTTGTTCCATGTTAGGCATGATTTTTAAATGAATTGATTTTTATGAAACTTAATGTGAGTTGGCAACAGAGTTAGCACAGAAGCGCCAATATGCGCTTATGCGCAGTTTGGTTGTATTGGTAGTCGTGCTACTGTGTTGGCGGGGCTGTTTCTAAAGTTATGTCGATATTTTACTCCGGAAGGACAGCTATTGTATTGCAACAATATTCCTGACTTATCTTCAAAATTAGGAAATGTGCCTTATATAAAAAAAGAATGGCTTCTGTTTGTTGAATCAGGTAAGCCTAGTTTAAAAGGTTCCCGTGGCACATTCGCACATGTGCATGCTCCTAGGACAACAGGGGGGTTAGACAAAATTACCATGTTTTATTTGTGAGTGAGATAATCGGGCAAGAGATAAACATTGGACTCAAACAGAATAGCCTTCTAGAACAAGCCTTACAGCTGGTAGCAAAAACGTATTACGCATGCTCCTATGAGAACAGGGGGATTATACAAAATTTCCATGTTTTATTTGTGAGTGGGATAATCGGGTAAGAGATAAACATAGGACTCAAACCCTCCCCTCTAGAACAAGCCTTACAGCTGGTAGTAAAAACGTATTAAGAGATAGCTTACTTCCCAAAAAAGTTTTATTGCGCCCTCTTCTTATCGAATTTGATGAAGCAGTTTGTTAAAGCCCTAGATAAAAATGGACAGTGTTTCAAATATATGTGCGTCAAATTTCCAGCCATATCTGATGCCAAGATAAAAAAAGGTATTTTTGTTGGCCCGCAGATATGACCATTATACAAAGTCAAGGATTATCAAAACACAATGACCAATGTCGAGAAACACGCCAGGGTTTCATTTAAAGAAGTAATCGATAAGTTTCTTGGGACCTCTAAGGACGAAAACTACGCAAGTATGGTTCAAAATATATTACAACACTTTCATCATCTAGGTTGTAATATGAGTTTGAAAGTGCATTTTCTGTTTTGCACACTTGAAATATTGTCCTGAAAATCCTGAAGCATTTAGCGAAAATCAGGGAAAGCAATTTCACGAGGACATTAAGGAAATGGATTGGCGATACCGAAGCAGATGGAGCATACCGATAATGGCGGACTACTTCTGGATATTAAAACGGGATATGCCCTTAAAAACACATAGCCGAATGTCCAGACAACGCAGCTTTCTGGCAAAAAGACGAAGATTTCACCCAAAAAAGTCTAAATAATTTTTTTTTAACTTTTTTTTACTAGGATTCCATTATTTTACTGAATAAAAAATAAATTATTTTAGAAATATCGTTTAATATTTTCAAAAAAATTATATATAATCAGTTTTCAAAATAAAAACATCCGTCAAACAAAATGAGAATAATAAAGATTCCACAACACTAGCCACTTTCAAGAACGAACTTGCCAAAGGCTTGACAATCATCATAAGTACGCCTATCGAACATGGCTAAGACCACTAAGCTTTACAGTTCAATAAAGATTTATAACTCTCTCGCATTAAGAAACGGAGGATAGACCCAATAACTAATTGAAACTGCGACCTTGCACCTTTGTCCCTTTGAGTATGAATGATTTCTACCAATCACTCAAGTAACAGCATATATATAGACTGTCGTATATATATAGACTGTCTGAATCTTCATCGTGTTGGCTGACGGCAATAATACTTGGGTATTAAATCATATTAGGGACGGACTCACAAAGGTTTTGGTGGTGACTATAAGCTTATTAAAATACAATAAGAAAAAACAATGACATTAACTATATGCAATTAATTCATAGCTAGGAATATCTATGCATGTCTATGTATGTATCTGTACAATGTCTAAATCTAATTCTATTTCGCTATATAATTTACGTTGTTTTGTATAGAAGTATCAATTTTTATAATGTACAGTACTGAGTTTTTCCAGCTCTCAATTGGTATGTTATTAATTACATTTGTTATCAAATTTATAACACTGGGACTTAAAGTAAGAGTAAGATTTTCTGGTCTGGCCTTTGGTTTTACTAGTTTCCACAATTGCTCCATTGGGTTATGCCCAACCTGTTTATTTTGAAACCAATTTTCGTAAAGTTGTATCCTCATGAATCAACGCATCCTTTGGATACAGTGTCGTGTGTATCTATATCTTTTAATCTCTTGAAGGAAATTCAATCTGCACGTAATTACTATTTGTCTTTAGTCTATTTTGCGGTACTTAAATCATAAAATACTACATTTTTTGATAATCATATTAATCGTTCTGTATGAAATATTTCTATTGTATTTGCGTACACGTTTCAATGCATTTGCTGCGATATTGAAATTGATTCTTTTCCATTTCCGATTAATTCTAAAGAATCAATATCGCGGACCACCTGAAAAACCTCGACATCGGCGACCCGTTACGTAATACCGATCCCGTCCTTGTCCTTGTCTAAACGCGTCTGTCACCGTCGACCAGGTGCCTTTCCTTAAGGAGGCATCTGCGTCGTCGTCATCGTCGTCAATCCGTGGGAAAGCCCGATGGGCGAACGTCCCACGAAGGTTCCCCCGTGCCGAGCACGTATACCGCGCGGGCCTGGCAAACGTGTGGCGCGTTTCCTTCGTCCGCCGGCCGGGTGGTAGCTGTTGGATGTCGGAGAAGGGTCGCGGTCAAAGAAACGAAAAAACTGTTACCCTTTTGTGAGGGTAAAGCGAGAAAACCGACTGGCGAAATGCCGAAGTGACCACCCTCCTCAACGATATTTGTTACCGCGGACCAGATTTTTATTTCAAAAAAAGAAGCCAATTCGGTTTTTTTTTCCTTGAGGGACGCATTGTTTTTCTATCGTGCTCCTACGGACCACTATGGAACTTTCGCAAGACCGATGTAATTGAATTGTGCATGCACCCTGTATAAAGTATTTTTCACATCTCATCGAACTTCAAACTTACGGCAAACTTTGGTAAATAATAAAATTTGTACTGGTAACAGGTAAAACCCTGCATATAATGGAAAAAATGCCTGAAATAAAACTTATGCTCCCGGATCTCCCTCATTTCACAAATTTTGCCGATTAATAGATTTCAACAAAATATTTTTTTTCTGGAAGGTAAAATACACCAACAAAATTTTTAGAAAAATACTTTGCGAGATTTGAGTAACTCCTTTTTCAACAAATGAAATGCGGGTCTGGACTCCTACGCTTCTGCCAAATTCGAAGTCGATAGCGGCAAATTTAAGACACCTGTTAATTTTTGAATATAGTACTTAATATCTTTAACACAATGTTTAACAGGTGAAAACCTTAAATATTTAGCTTTAGCTGTCAATGCGGGCTGTATCGTCATTTAAAAGAAACTGATTTAGGAAACACGTTTTTTCAGTTATAGCCAGTTTTCAATAATGGGGGGGGGGGGCATTTTCCAGGTTTCTTGAATTTGAGGCGCACCCTGTACATTTTTTAAAAAACTTCACGAATAACAATTTTTGCAGCCGAATCGTCTGCGTCTTCCCGGTTAAGAATTGTTTCGGTGCGTAAACCGTTTTCGAAAAATGATTTTTTTCTTAGACCTTTGCAAACGCGATTTTTTATTTTTTTAAATACTCCCTGACTCCCCAGACCCCCAATTACAAAAGCTTCTGTCAGGGAACCAAGCTTCATATGTGTGCCAAAAAGGAAGTCGATAGCTTCAACTTTCGGATACTTATCATGTTTCAATGCAATGTCCAAAAAACGGTCCAAAATCGAAAAAAAAAATGGTCGCCAACGTCTCATTGCTGCCATTTTCAAATGTCTGATGCACCGAGTGAACTGTAAAAAAGGAGCAAAAATTGAGCCACCTAGTTCAAACGGCCCGAGAGTTATTGAATTAAAACAGCGAGAACCAAGAAACGGAGAACGGAGATACAAAAAAAAGTTTTTTTTTCGACGTTGATTCGAACTGTACTAATGGGCGGTCCTATAGGACCTACCGTTTCCGAGATCTGGAAAAAAATTACTAGCGCGTATACATTCGAAAAATTCGATTTCAACGATTTTTCGAACGTAACAAGAATATTTTTGAGATGGGATAGGGAGATTTTGAATTCCTCATTCATCATTTCTTGTAAAATTAGCCGTTTCGACAGAGCATAAGGCCCGATTTATCTAAAATAAACTTTAAACGCCGCATATAACAGGTTTACAGATTTTCTCACTAAATAACCAGAGTTGATAAATTTAACACTTTAGCGCTCATTTCTCGTTAGCACAACTCACTTTTTGATGAGGTTCTCTTTTCCTTTTTTTAGTTTTCGTTTATTTGTGTTTTCGATATGGAATCATCACTAAATTCGATCAAAAGGTCGCGAAATCATCTTATTTTATTGGAGGAAATATTGGCTAACAACCCATATGCTGATATAACTAAATAGGCTGTGGTGGTAAGCAATTTCGTAATTAGTACAATGAAAGAAATCTCAGTGAGAGGGGTTAGAGAACATGTATACTACATCATGAAACAGAAAAAGAAAAGTTATGTCGATAAGTAAACTTTATTTGCATATCACGTTTATTGAAGAAAGACAGGAGCAAGAAGGACGTGTTCAAGGAAAGGACTTATTTGCAACTACAAGATGTATCATCAAAGAAACCATCGCCTGCTCCAACCACTCCAGGAAGTTCGAAAGATACCGCTAATAAATTCACCAACGAAACTCGCCAGGTGTCATAACAGAAAAAATAAACGATTTTTTGTTTTGTTTGTTGGCCGTATATTGCTAGCTTAGTCTTTGTTTCTACTATTTGTTCTGTCGATACTCAAACTATTCCTAAATTTAATCACATTTATATTTTGAGGTTCGGTCGGTTATATATGTATATTTTAAAAAATATTTTGGTTCCATTCTGCTATACAAAAATGAAAAAAGTGTGCATTTTTCAATGTCAGCTCTCTAGTAGCCCATTTTATACATAACGAATGTTATTAACAGAACAATTTGATGTATTTTGTATGTCAGAAACTCCGCTTATTCACAGGGTATCTAATTTGTCGGTGTAAATACCAGAGTACACACTAACACGAAAAGATCTACAGGTTTATGGAGAGAGGGGCCGGAATTTATATAAGGAGCTCGCTGAGCTTTTACATTTTAAATATCATAAGTTAGATAAGATTTAGGGGCGGGTACTTCAACAATTTAATTTCCTCCCAGCTCCTTTTTGCATTATGTAATAAATATTGTTTTTGTATGTGTTTCTTTATTATTATTATTATTATTATTATTATTATTATTATTATTACTATTAATATTATTATTATTATGAATTATTTTGGTAATGAACTGAAGATTAAATAAATTATATCCAATTTGATGCATTAATTTTGGGCTGCAATTGAACACAAATTGTTCAATGATATATTTCTACCTCTTTTCAGCCTGGAGTCGAAGAACCGTATAATCTTTCCGACCAGTTACTAAAGGACGTTCTGGATCTCATTAATCCAATTTTCAAAGAAAAATTAAAAATTGCAAGCAAATCATGTGAAAATGCCAATGCCGTAACAATTTTGTCAGGAAATTGGTACATTCTGCTGAAACAGTGTTTAAGTGTAAGCTAAATTTATTTAGTAAGCGAAAAGGAATTCTTCTTTGTTTAAGTCCTAACGAAATGTGACAAGTTCACAGAATAGTATAAGAACACTGACCTGCATTTTTACTTACATATCGAAATCTGAATTTCTTGAGAATCGCGGAACATTTTTAAAGATGAAGATCTGGGGACCTCTATTGTAGAAGTAGAGTCAGCTCCGAGAAACAATGAAATTCAACTACAAGAGACAACACGTAAACAAACTGTCCTTGGAGAAAAATATTGTTACAATTAATGTATTTCACAATTAAATTCATTTGTAATATCCAAGCTTAAAAATAATATTTCTTTTTAGACTTAAAATGGAAAAGGAAAACACGTGGTAGTCAGAAAATTCAATTAAAAAAGAAAGAACTGGAAGTAAAGCATAACAGACAGCTCTCGAAAAGGGAAAAATTACAATTCTTAAGAGAAAAATTTGATTTGGAAAAACATAAGACGAAAGCCCTAATTCACATTTTGAAAAAAAAAAAATGATCGAAAACAATCCCAGTGTCAAAATTAAATACTTCTCGGATTTTAAGTTTTTTTATTAGTGAAATAAAATATTCTTTACACCACTTAGATAGGTATAACAAACTTATGAAAATTGAAATTTAACCATATCTTATTATAGATATTTTTCTGACTCTATAGGATTTATATTAAAGGTCTGTGCTGTTTGGTTGCCATACAAACAAGAATGACAATTTGTCAAATTCATAGCAACCATGCATATATTATCAACTTCTTGCAGTCCCATTTTTTTTAATATACGAAAGCATATTCTGATATCTCTTTTTTGCACTCTACTCGGTGACCGATTTAATAGCTGTCAGTGATTTATTCTCACTTTGGTTTGGCAATTCATCACGAATAGGCTCACGCCTGAACAACGCTTGCAAATAGTGTAATTTTATTTTGAAAATAATTGTTCTGTGCGGAATACGTATTGCGCACTACGTCCATTTTATCGTCGACAAAATCGTCCATCCGAGCAGTTAATTCGATTAACCATAGAACGTTTTCGCACCACGTTTACTCTTATTGATAACTCGCATCCCCAGAGACGCCGTACGGTGCGTACAGAAGAAGCTATTGCTGCTGTAGAGCATAGCATTGAGGAAGAATCGAATGAGTCCATCCGCCATCGAGCACAGGAATTGGATCTGTGTCCATCCACTTTATGGAAGATTTTGCGGAAGGATCTTGGTTTACGTGCTTACAAAATCAAACTCGTGCAAGAACTGAAGCCAAACGATCATCAAGTAAGGAGTAGATTCGTCGAATGGGCCCAAAACGAGATTGCCGTTGTTCCCGATTTTCCTAAGTGAATTTTGTTTAGCGATGAAGCGCACTTCTGGTTGAATGGCTACGTCAACAAACAAAACTGCCGCATTTGGAGAGAAGCTAATCCTCAAATGTATGTCAAAATACCGTTCCATCCAAAAAAACTGACTATTTGGTGCGCTTTATGGGCTGGTAGAATCATTGGTCCGTACTTCTTCAAAAACGATGATGGCCAGAACGTTACAGTCAATGGTGATCGGTATGGAGCTATGATTACTAACTCTTTCATTCCTGAAATGAATAATTATGATGTCCAGGAGATGTGGTTTCAACAAGACACAGAGCTCGTGCTACAATCCATTTATTGAAAGACACGTTTGGTGACCGCCTAATTTCAGGTCTTGGACTTGTGAATCGGCCTCCAAGATCTTGTGATTTAACACCGCTAGACTACTTTCTGTGAGGCTATGTAAAGTCATTGGTCTATCCGAATAAACCACAAACGCTTGACCATTTGGAAGACAACATTCGCCGTGTTATTGCCGATATACGGCCACAAATGTTGGAAAAAGTCATCGAAAATTGGACGTCCAGATTGGACTACATCCGCGCCAGCCGTGGCAGTTATATGCCAGAAATTATATTTAAAATGTACTGCCACAAGATTATCTTTCAGATAAATAAAATTCATGTCAATCGAAGAATCCATGGTTCCTTTATTGCAGCTTAAAGTTATATACATAAAAAAAACACCAATTAGTTAGTGCTCTGGAGCCATGTCGCGACGACTTAGATATGGACATATGGACATACAATATGAAATGTTGTTTTGGAAATCATGTTGTCTCTTTTAATTGGTCATAGAGCTCGGATCTTCTTAAAATCACAGCATCATACTTGCAGTTCTTGATTCGCAGATGGGCTGCAATTTGCTGGAGTGGTACCATCTATGAACCCCCAACAGTTGGGCATACATCCTTAGCCGTTCTTGGTTTAATCACTGAAGGTTCCTTAAATTGAAAAGTAAATGTCCAAGATTGTCATATATATGGTTGACAAAAAAGCCGGCCGCCCAAAAAAAAAACTAAAAATCCAATAGCCTACTAGAATGTCTTTCCATGCAAAAAAATTATGGTTGCATTCTGTGCCAGTCTCCCAAAGTGAACCAAGCAGGTCCGAGATAAGAACATCATCCATAATAGCAACCGTTCATTTATCATAATCTTTTAGTATTCAGAAATTAAAGTGAAGCAAAAAGGGGACGGCACAAGAAATAAAATGTCACAAAAATTTGCCATTCGTATTCGTTATTGTTAATCGTTTGAATTTGTCAATACAACTCTCTAATAAAAGAAACATAAAATCCTTCAGATGACACCCACGCATATATTTGACATGCTCTGTGCCAGTAAGCGTTTCGGATTTGCTAACACTCTTTTAACTTTTCTTATTACTGAGTCTTTCAGGGGGTCAAACAAATTGAACATACGCTGGACAGTAATAGGACAGTGACCTTGCTCTCAGATTTTTCCAAAATTTATGAAAAAGATTATTACACTAGACTTATTAAGTTTCTAAGTAAATTTGAAAATTTATTTGGGTGTCAGTTCGGTTTACAAAAACATAGTCATCCAGAAACTGGAGGCAAATCGAAAAATTACTAGCTTGTTTTTCGAATAGCCACCAGCATTTGGAATAGTCAATCATAACATTTTTAAGCGGAAAGTTACTAAATAAGGAGTGAGGTATCTGCCTTATAGTTGGCTATCCTCATATTTGATATGAATTTCACTCAGAGTGCGAATTGTTCTTGATGACATAAAAACTAGTCCATTGAATATATTCGGCAAGCTAAAATTATTTGCAGTTGATGTCGCCATTGCTGTGACAAGTTCTGATAATCATCAGTTGAGTGGTGATGAGAATGACCAAGGTTTTGAATACGACTAAAAGAGAGTCAGATCTTTTCTCAGATAGACAATCGGGTAGAAGTATTTTTATAACCTCAGGCAGTGGTTCTATTCAGCATAGTAAAGTAGTAACATTTCTGGGCGTAAACTTATATTTCAAGTTATCTTGGGGAGTCATATGAAATCAGTTACTATCAAAATGAATAAGTACTTTTTATGTCGTGGAAACTGAGAAATTCTGTAAATAGAGAGGTTGTGTTATCCTTTTAATGTATATATGTTAACTTCACACTATCTTATGTTATTGTATCTTGGGGTTACAATGTACACATGTAACATTCAATAAGGGTACATTTTCCTGGAGAGACCTCTTCAGGGAACTAAAGGTAAGAAATAATGTACAGAACTTTTTAACATCTGCTGAAATCTAGGGTTATATTCCTAGATTACCTAATAACTTGCGAGTTCCACAGCATAGGTTGACTCGTACCATGAGAAGCAACTCTGTAATGATTATTCAAATTTATAAACACTTTCCGGTCTCTGTTGGACTTATTACAAATGAAATTACTATTCATATTATGCAACAAGTGTGGTAAACGGCATTTGAGTAGCAAGTTTATTTGGCACGAGTAGAGGGCGTATTTAATAAACAAGTGACTTGAAAAGTTTACCAAACATGTTGGGAGAAGAAAAAACAATATACTCCTTGAAGGAGTTCTTTCAAAACAACTGGGAAAATGGATAAGCGAAGTAAATTATATATTATATTTATTACTAGGCCTGTTGACGAAATACTTCTACCTTTTTTGCTTGCCAATATTGTTATGAATACACTTTGCGCATGATTAGGTATTTTACAGAAGGGAGAAGAAAAAACAATATACTCCTTGAAGGAGTTCTTTCAAAACAACTGGGAAAATGGATAAGCGAAGTAAATTATATATTATATTTATTACTAGGCCTGTTGACGAAATACTTCTACCTTTTTTGCTTGCCAATATTGTTATGAATTTGATTAAATAATGAAATAAACAAATTAATCTGTAATATATCCGACTCCAAATTTAGGAGCCTATTCTTCAGTTCAAAATAAGAAAAGAGATGGATCCGCAATGGTTTTGTTACAGGATTTCCAAATTATAAGTTTTTTATGTTATCTTATTCTTATTAAATAAAGTTACCGGGTGCACCAAATTCATTATTTTTAAAATTTTATTTTAAAACATAACACAAAAAAATCTTTTAAAAAATTGCCACCCTGTATTTCGATACAACGCTCTCTTTGGATTCACGTTTATAAAAACTTAGAAATATAAATAAATATATTTTTATTATTTTCAGAAATATCGTTAACTCCAAAACGTCTTCTGATAGCAGTGGTTAAAAAGTGCTTTTCGTAAACTATCAATCGTGCTATACCTTGCTTCATTTTGTATAAAAAACGTAAATTCGAGGATTTGACATAAAGGGGGACCGACAGACCAGTGAAAACTGCTTCTCGACATCTTTATCTTCTCCGAAAGTACCTAAAGTCCAAAAAAAGTCGGAATATTAGGAAGGAATTCCACTTTAGGGTTTGTTATTAATGTCTACCCTACTTTTTTATAGTTTTGAAAGGCAACATTATGCAGTAACTGATAGATAGAGGAAACAACAATTATCAACAAAGAGCATCTGAGTTTGTCTCAGCTTTAAAACTGCACTCACTGTCGTTGATATAAGAAAATTTTGCGGAAGACAGGTCCTAAAAATCAATACGCCCCCTTCAGAAAATCGAAAAAACTTTCCACATTTTTGTTTTTTAAATTTCTAGAACACATTTTCTTAAAGCCTTACTGTTCCACCCAGTAAGGCTTTAAATGATTTATATTGTCAAAGGTGAAACGCTGGATTGGATTTCTGCTTTCTCCGAGGATTTACTATTTGAAAAAACTTATTCTGAAGTGAAGTGAAACAACTAAAACGGATCAGTTGTTTTTATTATAACTTTAAAAATGTAATCCAACATGTTTTTACATCAATACAAGTACCAAACCACACTGTCAGCATTGGAAATAATCGTATTTCATAAACAATATTCATAAAATGCTTAATAAAGAATTTTTAAAAATATTTTATATATGCTTGGACAAACATATAACAGTAAAATGGACACATTAACAATAGCGACGCTTAAGGCAATCTTCGGGGCTAAAAGCGAAAACAATAATGTGTAACTGCAAATGGATTAATTAGGTTAATTAAATTTATTTGAATTTTTCGTAATTAGCTTCTGATGGATCATGGTAATTTCATTCTATTTGTTTTTTTCACTATACCCATGTAGATATCTTTTTTATTATTTAAATTTGTTTGGTTTGGAAATTTTAATTAGCTAATGTCATTTACCAGTCAGACTGGTTGTAATACTGATCTAAGCAAAAGATTGTTCTGAAGATGGCCGAAAGAAGGAGTGGAAACGTTGTCATAATAAACGGTAACTTCGTATCATTTCATTGCTGCAATGAACGTATTTTTTTACAAAACAGGGAATTCTTATAGTCATTATAGTTTAAGCATTTGTTATTTTTGTCAGAGGTTTACTTAAACCGGATTGAAATAGTATATTATGCACCAACTGTGGTAATCGGCATTTGAGTCACGAGTTTATTTGGCACTAGCGGAGCGAGTGTTTAACAAACGAGTTAATTAAAAGGTTTACCAATTATGTGATAGAATTCAGCATTACCAGTATCTGCGACGCGACGTTCGCATAAGAACGTTATAAATATATGTACAATGTACTTTCTAACGAATTTTCCTTGTAACGTCTTAATGTAAAGCTCGTAGCTCTGTTTGTAAATCAATAAAAAATGTTTTTGAAAACGATACACGTCGTTTGAAAACCTAGATTGGCGCAGTCAGTAGGATGGACAAAAATATGAAAGAATTATCACAGAACTTGTACGTAGCCATTCATCTGACATCCAACTAAAAAAGCAAACCTCGTTGATTCAACATCTGGTCGACAACTATAATGACACTATAATACTTCTACAGAAAAATCAAGAAGCTATTAAAAAACATATAGACATTTTTGAATATAATTCAAATAAAACTATTACTGCATTACTACTTTTATCAAAGCACAAAATACACTAATGCAAATAATATTCTAAATTGCCAAACTTTCATAACACTTTTGGATAATTTAGAAGATCCCATTACATTTGCGAAATTAAACACATTACATAATGCAATAATATCGGCGGCTGAATTAGAACAAATAATTTTTAAATTGACTATTCTCTCTGGTGATGATCAAATTTTAATTTTTTAAAATCAAAATAATTATTATCAGTTAGCAAACAAGTTAAATTTCCGACTAGTATTCCGATTTTTCTTAAAGAAATTTTTGAAATGTTCCACCTATTCCCAGTACCCGTAAATCACTCCTTAATTGTCAGTAGTAATTGTCACCAGTAGATTTCTTTTGATAATACCATCGGAACAGAAATTTAAATTACAGATGAATTCTCGAAATAAAGAAATAGCTTTTATTGAAGAAGCCTGCCTGCTCGATGTTCCATATAATTGTGGAATAAGTATCAAAAAATACTGAGCTTTGGAATAAAGAAGAACTTTTTAAAGGAAATCTATTCTCACTTCCATCCATTAAAATTAAAAATATGGAACATCACTATGTGAAGTACAATTGTTTGATCTCAATACGATCAAAAAACTACGAGAAGCTGCGAAATCATCGATCGTCGTCATTGGTTATGAAATTAATCCTGTCACTTGGAGTCTCGCCACTTCAACGTCAACATTCAAGCCATGGGTAATATCTCCGAAAACATCCGATTGCTCCCAAACCCGAATGGTAATATCCCGGAAAAGACCGAAGTGGCTCGAAGCCATAGGGAATAAAACTGACCTCGTAAAATGACACTTTCTGCAAGCTAGATCGGTGTATTTTAGAGAAGGGAATAGAAAAAATGGTTTATTTCAATACAGCAGTTTATAATGTCCTTAATATACATATAATGCATAAAAGGGTCATTCCATTGTAATCAGGTGGATTTAGAACATGGCTCTTGGACATGTCGGCTCGTAAATATTAAGGGCTTGTCGAGTATCCTTTGGGTATATGTAACGTCTCTGATACAGACAACGCACGCTGGAGCAAATTCGTATAATAAATTCAACGAAACTCCAGGGAGATGTTTACGATGAGCAAAAAGTTCTAATTTTTATTACTTACTTATAGCACGAGAGTAGCATTACCATACTCGTATAATCACGCTTCGGTCTATTTTTTACGCGACGGTTCCAGTCTTCCTTTCCATTTTTGCCCGAACAAAATCGCTAATGGGTACCGTGCGATAAGCTAGAAAACCAAATTACCCTAATTACTTGCCGGCATTTACATGTCCAAGCACGGCAGGAGGAACAAAAATTGGTCGAAACAAGAAATAGAACGACCGCGAAGCAGATTAGTGGATCGTGGAAGGCGTGGGGCTCGTGCACCGTGAGAATCTACTGATCTTCGGCCGTTGCCGCTTGATTGAATAGTGCCCCAGCATGGTAACGTTAGTCCGGATCTTTTGACGACAAGTCGGTATCAAGTTACTTAACTGAAATTCGACTATTAACCATATTTAACTAAATTTCGTGCTTGAACAGCAGCATTAACGAAGACGCAATAGAGATTAAATCTTTTTTTTTTTTTCGAGAAACCTTTTTTTTAATAATTAATATTAAAAAGAACATATTATAAAAAGAAAGTCAGTTTTTTCGGCAAAATTAATAGTATTAATTTTATTAGTTCAACCTGCAGGCCGATTACCAAAGTTGGAATTACAGTCTAAGAGTCTAACAACTACCTAAAATAAGCCTAAAAAATTACTCTATCAGAATAAGGTGCAGCAAATCGGTCAAGTAAAGTAATTCGATTTCATTAATAATATTTTGGAATAAATTTTGTAACAATTTTGCAAACAATGCTGCTCTATTACTAAATATCTATTTTATTTTGATATTGATTATAAGATGTAACCTAAAAAAAGTAAATTAAAAATTGGTTCAACATCTAACTAGTACTGCTTACAATATATCTAAAAAGTTACTCGATCGGAAAAATCAATTTAAATAAATCAATTACATAATAGTAAAATTCTGGAATAACATTTGTAATAATTTTGGAAAAGATGCTTTTGTAGTACTAAAAAACGGGGTGTTCATATAGCGTGTCAAAGTAATATTATTTGTTTGTTTAAAATTAATTTCAAATGTGATTGTGATTTATAAGTATGTGGAAAATCAAAATTAAATATTTTTAATGGAACACACGGTATATTATAGCATTAATAGATACTTCCTTAATATTTTAATTTTGATTCACCTTGTATAAACGATTCCAACTAACTTCAAGACAAGTATAGGATAAATAATTGTACCAATTTATAAAATTGTTGACATAATAACATTACTGCGCCGCAAATTCAAAAAAACTGAAAAATGGGTCCCCCTATTATTGAAAATTGGTAATAATTCAAATCTGTGTTGCAGGTGTCAGTTTCTTTTACATGACGATATACCCCATATAGACAGCTTAAACTTTTATATTTACGGTTTTTAAGTATTGTACAGGGTGTTCGCGATATTCCGTGCAATATTAAAAAACATAAGTACTCCAAATTTGCAGCTACCGACTTCAGACGTAGGAGAGAAGTAGAAGTCTGGACCCGCATTTAGGCTCTTTAAATTGGGAGCAATAAAAGGACGCAAAGTATTTTTTTTTATTTTTGATTTTTTTTTTGTGGTTATTTTGGCATCCAGAAAACATCTTTTCCCCCAAAACCATTCATCCGATCGGAAAAATTTTACATCCCAAATACATGGGAGACCCGGCGCTATAACTTTTGTTTTACCCATTTTTTTGATTATATACAAGGTGTTTTAGTTATGGACAAAAATCTAAAAGACCTTGAAAATTGTTCTTTTAGAGAGTAAATTATTAAACGTAAATCAAAATTCGTACAAACAATAGATAATCCGTTCAAACAGTGTTATAGGGCGTATCAAGGGCTACAATTTTTTTATTTGCGGTTTTCGTCTATCGCATATGCTGTTCGAGATATTTGAAAAAATCCTAATGAAAATCACAATTTCTCGCCCTCAAACTAGGCGCGATGACGTCATTTACAATTACCACGTACTGCATGGTTTCAGAAAACAAGTAGTTTTTTGAAAACCATATATTCCATTTTAAAAATTCGGATACCAGGAAACCAAGGAAATCCAGAGCTATATCCTCTATTTCGAACATTGTTGGAATTATATACAGGGTACGTCGTTTGTGGGCAAAAAATTGTAATGGGTCCTACAAATTTCCGCTTTTGTGGGTGAATTATTTTCGATACATGAAAAACTTTTAAAGATGTGTTAATTTGATATGAACGGTATCGTAAACTGTGTTGAGAGAGAGTTTGAGGTTTCGTCTATAATACAGGGGACGCAAAATGTTTGAAAAAATATAATTTTAAATTGCAATTACCAGTATAAAATTTTGATATTTACCGAACTATGCCTTAAATTTGAAGTTCGACGACATGTGAAGGACACTTTATACAGAGTGTAATCACAATCAAATTACATCGATTTCGCGAAAGTTCCATAGTGCTCCACAGGAGCACGATAGAAAAATATTGCGTCCCTACAAGAATCCGCGAAGTGCCTTCTTTTTAAAATAAAAAGCTGATTCGCGCCATTCGCGACGAACTTGTCCCGCTCACCGACAATTTTTCGAAAGCATTCTTGTTCTATTAGTGTCCCATGTATTCTAACCTCTAATTTCTCTTTTTCGTTTGACACTGCCATAACTTTGGTTTTATTTATGTTCATTTTCATTCCGTTTTTTGTTAGTATCTGATCCCAATTATTTAGATTTTCGTCCAGATCCTTCGAGGTTCCTGCTATGATCGTTATATCATCGGCGAGGGCACATTCCAATATGTTGATACGCTCTAGTTGTCGGTATCCAACGTAAAGGTTTTTTGATCGTTGTTCTGCCATTCTACTTAGATCGTCCATATAACTTATGAATAATAAAGGGCTCAAACTACCCCCCTGTCTCACTCCTTCTTGTGTTATAAATGCTTTTATTACGCAATTTCTTGTTTCGTTGTATAAACACTTGATAACTCCTAATAGTTTATTGTCAACGTTTCTGGCTTGTAGACTTTTCCAGATTTTTATTCGCGGTACTTTACCAAACGCTAAGAATATACTGCTTTAGATCTTGCCAATTTTCTCGAAATTAGCTCTTTTAAAGTGAACACGTGATCTTGGGTACGTCTGCCTTTTTGGAACCCACTTTGCGTTTCTCTTAGGGTTGGTTCTACTTTTGATCGTAGTCTCTTTTCAACTACTTTCTCAAACAGTTCAAATGGTGTACATAGCAGTGATATTCCTCTATAATTGTTGCAGTTCTTGTTATCTCCTTTTTTGTGCAGCGGTAGTATTAAAGTCATTTTTCAATCCTCCGGTATGTTTTACCCATTGAACATTTTTAACAATAATGTGGTCGCTTTTTCTCCCATGTTTTTTACCATCTCAGCTCTAATTTATCGTTTGTCATTTCCCTATATTTTTGTGCTATCAATGCTTCAGTCTGTAAGACTACTATATATATATATATATATATATATATATATATATATATATATATATATATATATATATATATATATATATATATATATATATAGTTCCCATTTTTGCCCCAAGTAGGTAATGGTCGCTGTTTATTTCGAACTCCCGCTTTACTGCGTCATTTATTTTACGTCTGTTTTCGCTTCCCACTAGTATGTAATCTATAATTGACCGCTCGTTTTTGCTAGGCTGTTCTCTTGTGAACTTATGGATATCTTTATTCTTATAAAAGCCGTTTGCTATAATTAAATTATGTAATGTGCAAAAATCCAATAATATTTTTCCATTGTTTTGTATTTCCATTAAAATCTCCTGCCAAAAATATACATCCTGTAGCAGTTTCCACCGCTATATTTAAATCCTCCCAAAATTTATCCTTAGTCTCTGCTATCTCGTTTTCGTCTGGCCCATAACAAGCAATTATTGTTTTTAATTGCGTGTTGTTCTTTTGAGTTCTACACTCAAATTTTTTTCTGATATTGCCTCCCATTTATTGAGTGTGGTTTGGAAATCATTGTGTAAAATGCATCCTATCCCAGCCTGCGCCCGTTCTTTATCGTTTACTCCACTCCACAGTAGTAAGTGTCCATTTTCCAATATCATCGTTCCATTTCCTTTTTTCTTTGTTTCTGATATCACTAGTAACTCCATATTTGCCTTCTCGAATTCATTTACCAGCTCTACCTCTTTTCAATTTATAACTCTAACGTTCCATGTTGCCATTCTAGTTATTTTATTTTTGTTGGTTTCTTGCTTGTTTTCACTTTTCAGTTCTTTTGTTATACCTCCATTCTTCCCTATCCACAGTCAATTTATTATATCCCATTTTAACGATTTTTCCCTTCAGCGTTCTTCCCTTGCTCTCACCCTTAAAATTTTTTGTGCATCCATTTCTGTCTTAGTAAGGTCATTATTGTTAATAAATATGGGGATGGTGTCCTGATTCAGTTTAAGCTTATATTTATTGCTCATAATGACTTCCTTTCCGTGTGCGTTTGGTAGTTCTATTTGACATATTTTTTCTCCTAACCTATGTGCCCTTTTGATGTTAAACTCATGTTTTAGATATTGTTTCAGAAAGTTTCTCATAGTTTGTTTAAGTAAATCTGGATCTCTGGTATCAATTGATAATCTATTCACCACAATGTAATTCTCTCTTTTTGCCTTTTCCAGTCATATATTCATTTTGAATTCTTTTCTGTTCCAGTTTTAAGCTATTGTTCTCTTCTCTCAGTCCTCTCTCTATTGTTGTTGGTCTCCTCTTATCTAATTTACTTCCTGTTTTATATCTCTTATCTGTTGCACTTCTCCTTTAATTCCTCTCAATTCTCGCAGAAGCAAATCCCATTTGTCTTCATTGGTTTCGGGCGTGTTGTTCGGGATTCTATTATTTTTTTTACTCCTCTCAAAGATATTATGGTTCATCTTTTTTTCTTTTCCCCTCATCCGTTGTATTACCGTCGCTGTCCATATTTACTCAGTAATTATTATCTTTCTATGTTTTACACAATTATCTGCAAGCATACTCTGTTCTTCCTATAGTACTATCCGAAAGTTTTTTGGAATTGCCTTATCAGTATTCACCGCGCAAAAAGTAGTCGGCCGGTCTACCCGTCGAACCTTGACCTTTATCGGCGAATCCGGATTTTACAGATTCAATATTATTGCTTGCTCAATTATATACTTCAAAAGCTAATCTTACATGAATTGCCTTCACTATGCTTTGTCTTAAACCCTTTGCTTTCACGGTGATCACTTAGTCAATTTATTAATCATGGAGCAATAATCAAACCAACTTTATCGTTGCTCACCAGGACCGGACTCTCGTGATTGAATATTAATTTAAAAATATGTAAGTTTGGTTTCCCACATATTTGTGAATCGTTCTGTATATTCGAACATAATTTTTAATTCTTTCTTTTAGTCTTATCTATAACTTTTATAATTAACAATATTTTCTAAACCATACAATAAATGAGATATATTATCTTGACACACTATTTGGACACCCTGTATATCCATGTAATGATTGTCATTACTAGGTATATTGACTGGTAATTATTTCTAGGTGTACTTTTCACGGTAATGCTCCTGTGAGTATTGTGCCATTTTTCTACTTTATTTTTGTATATGTTGTTGTTGGCTTCTAATCCCAAAATCGCAGACTTTTCGAATAAGTTTTGTTTTAATGGGGACGATGTACAGTGTCTTACACATCCTAGAAGAAAGTATTTAATCGCGACATTGATATCGGCTTTAAAAAAATTAAATTTTATCTTCATGTCATAACCCTAGTTTTAAAAATGGTGTAAATCAAAACAGTGTCTTCAAAACTAGTGAGCAAGTTAGTTCTAGTTCTAGTTTTTTCAAAATAACTGTAATTTTTTATTTCAATCAATTGATTGACAAGAATGTTGGGTTAGTCGCGAATATTCTTGTTTCAAGTTTACAAATAACGTTAAAAAATTCTCCTTAGGTATGGACTTTGCTTACACATGATTTCTTTCTGCTTGTGATTCTGCTATCATATCGCTAACTTCCTTCTCCATTTGTTTACTCGTAAGACAGACACCAAATATTTCTTAGGAATTTTTTCTGACAACGATAATAACAATAGACCAAACTCATAAAATGACCCCTACTCTGGTGGTAATACTTCATGAAAGTGGGTTAAATATTGATTGGGTCACTCCGTAGTCCCGAATAAAGCTTTATTACTCTACATTTTTCTGATATTGACGTCAGTAAATCAAACCCAACAAGCAAAAGTAACGAAATACATTTGGATTCGAGACATCTCACGGTAGACCATAAAAACAAATTCTTTAGGTTTTGACTCTTCGGGACTTTAGGCAATTACTTGTTAAGCAAAAAGTGTGATACTTCAATATTATATTTTCTTTATTTTCGTTTTTTATCTACCTTGGTACCCAAGCTGACCTGACTATAATCACCATAACGTGCCGTAACGATAGACAACGAACGAACGCTCGTGGTCTCCCACAATTATTATCCGCCAATTTACAATCACTACCGCTGCACGTTGATTGGTCGATTTATTTAGTCCACCGGATAGCCATCCGGTATTCCGTAGAAGCCGCATTGTCGCGTCACTCGGGTCGGGAAATGCTGTTGCTTACGACATTGCCACAGATATCTGCTGGGGGGTAGGCTATTTTGAATGAGGGTTTTTCAATTAGTGTTGCAGCTAAAAAACGAAAAGAATGTTTTCGAAACAAAAACAGCTCCGGGTTATTGGATTATAAATACTGCTGGAAGAACTTGTTTCGTTATCTACTATGACCGTGATGAGTGATTTTAACTAACTAACTAACCTATTATGTTCATAATAACCAACAATCAGATGTCACATAGAAATTATGGTTGGAGCATCTAGAATCCGATACTAATAACTTTAGTTTACAACAGTGTGAAGGAGAAATTACTGGTCGCTTTGAGGATGTCGAACGAAGTTGCCAAATATTGCTAAATTTTGATGAAAGAAACGAGATGTGGTTGCCAAAATAGTACAGTACAATACAAAAAAAACTTCGGGAGAAAAAAAGGATTTTTTTTTAAATTACATTTAGTCTTGACATAGTTGAACAAAATAGATACCATCTACATAAAGAACAATATGAAAAATTATATCATCTGAAATGCAGAAGAGTTTCAAATTTTATAGTAAAAACAGAAGAAAGCAGTAAAGGAGAAGGCCATTCATTATTCAAAATATATATATATATGTATATATATATATATATATATATATATATATATATATATATATATATATATATATATATATATATATATATATATATATATATATATATATATATATATATATATATATATCTTACAAATCTTGCATTAACATATCTACTTTTTTTACTATTTTATTGGCAGAAATGCAAATTAAGAACCTTATTAAAATTTCTTTTGCTGTACTATTTAAATTCTAATTTTAAATTTAATATCATTCGAAGAGTAATAATAGTAGAGGTAATATCCAAAACTAGTATAATTTCTATTTCACTTAAATCAGGTATTCCAGGTATAGACATTATGACAGCAGTTTCGCTTAATAAATTACAGCGAAAAAATATTGTGCATTAAATCTTATTAGTTATTTCCAATTACCGAATATTTTACAGTGTTTTTCACATGGTCGACTTAACTAGGTCGCCAAAAAAAATCAGAGACTATTCTCCAAATGTTGGATGATCGCTGAGTTTTTGAAGGCGAACCCAGCCTCCTAGTTTTGACCGTGTGCTGTGCCGGTAAGGTTATTTTGTAAGAGCGAATTTGCATTTTCATATTATCATTATTCTTTTTAAACCTCGTGTGTTCTCGATTGAAACCATATCTCATACAGATTCAAAAATTTATCTTTGAAAGTGGCAAGGGAATTAAAAATATAACAAATAAGACAAGCTGTTATCTAAACTAGTTTTTGTTTTTTTATCTAGCTTTTTTTCGTAATGAAAGTGCGCCAGATAAAGTTTCTGCTGGATAAATACGAAATTTTAGCAAAAAAATAATCACAACCAAAATCATTTGATAAAGGAACAAAATAATAGGTTTTGATACAGCACAATACTTTTTTGACACATCTTTAGCAAGCTTGAAACTTCTCAGGAATTACTTTGTTTTCAGTACAAGATACATCTGAACCCCCAAGACAAGATAGGTGACTCCAGAACCGACCCCACTATATGTGGGTGACATTCAGGATTAATGATCTAGATCTATTGACGTCATAATTATGGGACCTATTTCTAGGACTATACTCTTGTGTTGTTATTAATTGTTTTAGAAACCCATCAGCTGAATCCTGCCCTTTTTTATGTAAAACTTGATGTAACTATACCATTAAATATTAATTGTTTGATTATTAGCCACTGTGAATGTGTACAATTTTATAGTAGGGTTTGCTGCATAGCAAAGTCAATTACCGTAAGAGCAGAAAGCAGTAAAGGGGAAGACCATTAATTATTGAAAATATAGATCCTCGTTTTGATAATCTAGACTTTATAGTGAGCAAACAGGACAAACAAACAGTCACATGAAAGTAACAACAATATGTGTTAAGTGTCCAAAGTCTCATTACATATCTACTGTTTTATTGCCCACAATATGAATTAAAAACACTTGTTAACATTCATTTTGTTGAGCTCCTTAAATTTTACATTTTTGAACTACTTTAACATCGTCTACGTGATAAAACTCTTTTCAAATTTAATATCATCTCTAAGTAATAATAAAATTCAAAATATTTGGAACAGTAGTAGTAGAGGTAATATCCAAAACTAGTCTAATTTTTATTCATATTCCACATATAGATATTATTTATTTTAATTATACGACGACAACAGTTTCTCTTAATAAATAACAGCGAAAAAATATTGTACCCTAAAACTTATTAGTTATTTGCAATTACCGACTATTTTAACAATATTTTCCACATAGCCGACATAACCAGATTGAAAAAAATTAAAAGACTATTCTACAAATGATGGATGATCGCTGAGTTTTTATGCTGTCAATAAGCCATTGGTAAGGTTATTTTGCACGAGCGAGAATTTATTTATTATCATTCCCGATACCCACCATCCATTTTGAATGTAATTGATTTTTTTAACCTCGTGTGTTCTCGATTGAAACCATATCTTATATAGATTTAAAAATATTTATTTTTGAAAGTGGCAAGGGAATTAAAAATATAACTAATAAGACAAGTTGTTATTTAAACTAATTTTTGTTTTTTTATCTAGTTTTTTTTTTCGTAATGAAAGTGCGCCAGATTAAGTTTCTGCTGAATAAATACGAAATTTTCGCAAAAAAATTATCACAACCAAAATCATTTGATGTTATTAATTGTTTTAGAAACCCATCAGCTGAACCCTGCCCTTTTTTATGTAAAACTTGATGTAACTACTCGTATACCATTAAATATTAATTATTTCATTTTTAGTCACTGCGGATGTGTACAATTTTATAGTAGGGTTTGATGCATAGCAAAGTCAATTGCCGTAAGAGCAGAAAGCAGTAAAGGGGAAAAACATTAATTATTGAAAAAATAGATCCTCATTTTGATAATCTAGACCGTATAGTGGGCAAACAGGACAAACAAAACACTCACATGAAAGTAACAACAATATGTGTTAAGTGTCAAAAGTCTCATTACATATCTACTGTTTTATTGCCCACAATACAAATTAAAAACGCTTGTTAACATTTATTTTGCTGAGATCCTTCAATTTTACATTTTTGAACTACTTTAACATCGTCTACGTTATAAAACTATTTTCAAAATTAATATCATCTCTAAGTAATAGTGAAATTCAAAATATTTCGAGCAGTAGTAGTAGAGGTAATATCCAAAATTAGTCTAAATTTTATTCACATTCCACATATAGATATTATTTATTTTAATTATGCGACAACCGTTTCTCTTAATAAATAACAGGAAAAAATATTGTACCCTTAAACTTATTAGTTATTAGCAATTTGCAGCTATTTTAACTAACCGACTATGATAACAACGAACTTGGGCTCCTAGTTTTGCCCTTATGCTGTCAGTAAGCCATTGGTAAAGTTATTTTTCAAGAGCGAGTATTTATTTAATATCATTTCCGATGCCCACCAACCATTTCGAATGTAATTGATTTTTTAAACCTCGTGTGGTCTCGGTTGAAACCATATCTCATAGAGATTTAAAAGTATTTATCTTTGAAAGTGCCAGAGTAATTAAAAATATAATGTTGTTATCTGCTGACTAAATACAATATTGTAGCAAAAAAATGTGTCGTGTGTGTGTTACTCTACGCACATTTTTTTGTGTGTAAGTAGTACAAGGCAGAGAGGGTTTATTAATGGCTAACAGTATCAATTCCATTAAAGTGAGAGAGACAGATTCAAGAGAGGCGGATGAAGGCCACGTACAATTTTTTTTCCCAGGAATGAGTTTCCTTTTTCTTCTTCCAGAATAAGTGAAACTGAGACTGTACTTGTTGTATTGTTATGAATTGCATCCATCGGCTAAACCTCTTCCTTTTATATGTAAAATAAATTTAATGCAATGATATGATATGAGATCGTCTATAAATATATTGAACAGAATTGGTCCAAGTGGTGAGACACATCGGAAGTTAAAACGAAAGGAACTCATCTGAACCCATCAATCTCAACGAGCTCTCGAGGGTTCACTCGATAGAACCTCAGCACTGAAATCAGTGATTCGTAGAAACCAAAATTTTGAGACGCCTTTTCAATCAGTAAGTGATTATCTATCTGCTCAAAAGCTTTGTGAACGTTAGTGTATATAACGTCAACTTGCCATTTCAATGGGTGACAGACATAAGAAGACAGGCAACATAAGATGATCTTTTCACATAGAAACCATGTTGTGGCGTAGAGAGTTTATTTCGAATTTAAGCGAAAAATGTGTAATATATTATCCAATATTTTTGAAAAATTGCACAAGACCAAAAGAGCTCTGTAATTTTCAATTGTGGAAGGGTCACCTCTTTGAGAGTAGAATAAACTTTGGCAATTTTAAAAGGGTCTGGATAAACACGTGTTTCAAGTATCAAGTTAAAAATAAAGGAGCACGCAGTGTTTGGGAACAGTCCCTCATTTTGTTTTTGAGTGCTTTGCTTGCTAATAAGACCTTGATGGTAAGGTTAGGTATCTTGATTGGATCGAAATTAAAGGACGTGGCATCTGGATATTCGCATAAATCCTTGAGTAACAAAAAATAATCTGTTTTATGTTAAAAAACTATTTTTCAAGTGAAAACAAAATTTTTGTGCTGTTTTGACTAACTGGTGTTAGGTGTTATATTTATAGTGAACTTTATATGTAAACTAGACAAACTGTAACTCAACTAACGCTACACCAAGGCATTGAAAATTATTAATATTATTCTTAAAAAAAGAAGACTACCTGAAAAAACGGAAAGTTTGTGCAAGACAAGGCTATATAGCATCTCCCTCTCAATTTCTGTCATCATTTATCTAATGATGATCATAGTACCGCGACTCAGGTCTTTTTTCACCAATATGGGATTCAGTCATCCGTAACAATGTTTATGCCCTTCCTTTAGC
Source organism: Cylas formicarius (assembly GCF_029955315.1). NCBI lineage: Eukaryota > Metazoa > Arthropoda > Insecta > Coleoptera > Brentidae > Cylas > Cylas formicarius. The sequence continues at coordinate 10,057,344 of NW_026844326.1, read as the reverse complement.
GCCGCCTCAAATGATGTATAAGCAGGTACAGAGTAGAATGCGAGCCTAGTATCACTTGAGCTCTAAAGAAGCTAAACTCCAGCAAGTTTTGTAAATAGTATTACAGTAGTTTGCAGAAGGAAAAAAACACATTATTCTTGTTGCCCTCAGCGTTGAAATCTGTTTTACCTAACTATCTAAAACAGTTGTCTAAAACGTATTTAAAGAAACCTTTGCCTTTTCGCAGATCACATCTTAATTAACCAGTTAATTATTAGTTTGAAAACAGTATAGGAAAATTTGAAGATACCAGAAAAAGTTCACTTGAGCGCATTATATGTCGCCAATAGGGGTTGGAGAGTAAAAGGCTGAACGTCAACGTTAACAATGTCATTTTTGCGGATCAACTGATCTTGTTATGTGATTTAGCTATAATAGTCCTGACAAGTCCTGGCCCTTGTTTGGCCTTCAGGCACAAGTAAATAGGTTTTTTGCGGATTTCGATTTTTTCATTGTTGAACCGAAAGTCATATTCGCACTGGCATTCCCATCAGCTGAGAAAATTAATATTTTTTCGGATTTACAGTGAGTTGGTTTTTGGTTGTGTATTCCTTGAGAAAAGTTTTTTTTTATTTGAATTTAATTTAATATCGATATTCACTCCGGCGGAACCCAAATTCTGGCAAAAATGCGGCAAATAAGAAAACTCCCTCCGAGATTTTTGCTTGTTCCATTTAACAAAAATAAAAATTATGGTTTGCGATTGCGGAAAAAGTATTTTCTTAGGAATGCGGGCACAATTCCCGCGCAGCCGAGCTTTTCTTCGTCGTAGACGCAGCTGTGTCAATTACGTTTCGATTAAACTTCAACTACCGCACGCCATTACCGTGCAAGGACGCGTCAAATCACATCGCGTTAACCGTAGTGAAGTTAGACGCATTAAACGGAGGACACGAGCGCAAATTATACTTATGAGAGACGGCGGTTAATCTATAGTTCGTATCAATCACACCACTTAGATTATAATACGACGTGGATGAAGAGGCAGTTACATAAAATTAGAAAGTCGGTTGTAAAGGGATCCAATTTATTTGATCGCTTCGTAATTGATTCGTATCTGTGAAAAGAGAGGCGATGCGAGTTCGATGCATGCGATAATCGAAAATTATTTTAATAACCGTCTCCAGCCGAAAATTAGTGTAATTGTAAACTCGTGACGTAGCAAATTCGTACGCGCCGCGAGATGGCGATCTCTTTCATCGGCGGGATTTTCGTATAACTTGCAATTAAGTTGATTGCCTACGTTCTCGCCGCTCGAGCCTCATTAGAGTCGTTTTCTATACAGGAGAAAGTGAGAAGGCACGGATAAGCTCCCGAGCTAAATTTATTGCACGGGAGGATTTACTTTTCCATTAGGAAAACGGTTTTGCGGATCTGTGTGATTCTTCGGCGATTAGAATCGGATTTCCGCAAATATCTTTTAAAATTGTACCGGGTGCCGCAGATTGTAGTAACAACAATTAACATATTAAATTAGAATACAATCACAGTGTATTATGGATTTCCTAAAGTAATTCAAAAATAAGTACACAATATGATGTCTACAAAAGGTATTACATTAAAATTTTATACAATAAAAATACACCACAATAGAGTGATAATAAATATTAAAGGGTAAAATATTTCATTACTACCACCGTTCTTTAGCTCTTATGCAACAAGTGCGTTAAACGGCATTTGAGTTTATTTGACGCGAGCGGAGTGCAGTGACTTAAAAAGATTACCGAACGCGTTGTATATTATACTTTTTCTACGACCGTCAGTTTTTCGGTACTTTTTGGCAGAACAACACGAATACATTCACTGACATGACCGTCAGAATTGACAAACGTCAAAATTCAAGGCGTGGGAAATATCTCCGAAAACATCCGATTGCTCCCCAATCCGTGCGGTAAAATCCTGGAAATGTCCGAAGTGGCTTGGATCCGTGGGAAACGAAACTGACGTGGTAAAGTGGCGCTTCGCGCACACTAGATCGGTGTGCAATTAGGAATTTTACAGACGAGAGTAGAAAAAGTTTATTCAAGACTCTATTCTAGTCTATTTTTCAAATAGAGAAACCGTCTTTATTGATCTTTATTATTATTATTTTACTATTTACAAATCTTCTGAATTCCTCTTGCGTTGGTTGTTGTTAAATCCAACTTACTGACGTTTTGCCAATAATTCTATTGGTTTCTTCACAGCTTAACTCAAGACTGAACTGAGAAAGATTCAGTTCTGCTCTGAAGAAGCCAACAGGATTATTGAAATATAATTGATTGAATTCGTTTCGGGGCGTCTAAAAATAAAAACAATAAGAATAAAAATAAATAATAATGTATATTACTTATTAAAGTTTAAATGTAATTTACTATCTCTTTTGTGTATGGTTGTCTAAAAATAAAAATAATAATTTTTCACAGAAACTCACAGGCTACTGTAAATCTATTTATAAAACTTCTGAATTCCAATTGCATCGGTTGTTGTTCAATCGAACTTACTGAGGTGTCGCCAATCATCCTGTTGGCTTCTTCAAAGCTTAGCTGAAACTGAACTGCAAGAGTTTCAGTTGCGGTCTGAAGAAACCAACAGAATGATTCAAATTCAATACCTGATTTTTAAGTGAAGTAAGTTTATGGGTGTCTAAAAATAAAAATAATAAAAAATAATAAAGGCTGTTTCTCGATTTGAAAAATGTTGTATTTATATTGTATTAAATTTTAATGTAATTTGGGTATGGATGTCTAAAAAAAAATAAAAATGATAATAATTTTTCAAAGAAACTGAACTGAAATAGTTTCAGTTAAGCGCTAAAAAACCAACAGGATAATTGGCGAAACATCAGCAAGTTTGATTCAACAACAACCGATGCAGGAGGAATCCAGAAGTTTTGTAAATAGTATTACAGTAGCCCGTTTAAGAAAAATTCTTTTACGCGACCATCATAATTTTTTGCAATAAAAAGAAAATATACAGAGATAGTCAAAAAGTAGATGTCGATAACAAGTACCTTTGTAATTCTGTGTCAAATTTCACGTGTCGCATGTCTAGTCAATTGACTTTTTAATTGACTGGTCAATGAATGTTTTAAATAACATCTTTTGTAGAGCGTTATCTGTCAATATTTATAATAATATGTATTTTATATTAAATTATTATGCGAGTCCCGATTGTTAGCGACTCGGGGAATTCCAATAATAATATCAATTGCTCACTCAATTGGCCGGTCAATTGTACACAAAAATTTGACCGGTCAATTCCACGACCCTAAGCATACCCTATACCTATTTCTTACTTTTTATGAGCACAATGATTAAAAACAAAAAATAAATAAATGAAAGGGTGAAACGTTAGTACCAGTAAAGTTTTTCACAATTAAATTCATGTTAGTAAAGAAGGTGAATAATGTGCATCTAAATGAAACCCAAAGAATTAAAATTTTAATTTTTATTGGATGTAAAAACAAAATGACGACTCAAGAAGAAGATTGCAATTTGTTTAAGTCAAGATAGACAGAAAGACCCATTACACGATCCACAGTGAGTAAAATTGGAAGAAAATTTATAGAAAAAGGGAATGTCAATTTTATTAAGTGTTGAAAATGCCCGCCATTAACTTCTTGACGATACGCCGATAGGTTTAAAAACCCTTCCAAAACATTAGGATATTAATTTACCTTATTTCGTATCTAATTCTTAGTTCTAAATCATCTAAATTTTGTAGTTTTTCCTTATTGACTTTTTATTTTATATATCCCTACTTTATATTGAAAATCTTACAATTGGAGATTAATACCATTTGTAAGTCAAATTCATGCCTTTTATACAAAAATAACTACGATTTCCATTGCACAGACACCTTCTATCCAGTTGATCCCATGGCACACCACCCAGTGCTTTGCTTTAGGTACAATACTCAAAATTGTTGAGAAGTGATAATCAACAATCAACAACCAAACTCACTTGCACGTATAAGATTTTGCAGCATTCAGCCAACAATCAACATTGGCCGTTACAATTCGCTAGTTCGACAGTTTTCTCAACTGGACATACTTCCTCTAAATACGCCCAAAGTCCATTAAATTTTCATGTAAAAAACGGGTTAAATAAAACATTTTCCATTTGCGACTATTATTGGCAGAATTTTAGTATTTTTCGTCGGCTTTGCGGTTTGCTTGCTCGCTGATTTTAACTTAAAGGTGTCTTTTTTCGCCGAAACGGTCTGTTATAAATCACCTGCTTTGAAAAAAATGTCCAACGAGCGGCAAGCGTCAGGCTAGGGAAAATATGCCTTTCATATTATCGACCAGTCAGAATTCACAATTCTCTCACTTTTGAATGCGCTCATTAACAGTTGTTTTTTAATTTCGACATTCCGACAAAAAAGGTTTGTAAAATTACACACTAAATCGTTGCCCACTTGTATATCACACGGATTCTTGCCTGAACATTTTTCATAGGAAATTCTAAAATTTAAAGTTACCCTTAATGACGTATTATTACATTTATATGTGATTATAATGTGTAATACTTTTAAGTAATTAAATAATAAAATATGTTATTTATAATTTATGTTATGTATGTATTTTTACAAAATAACGATTCATTTTATCGTAAATTGAAATAGGCATCGAGTGTTTTACATGAACTATAGTAAAAATTTAAAAGTAATTTATTATGCATGTTACAAATATACACTTAATTTGTATGTAAAAATACTTTTCTAAAATCCTTTGTATAAATACTCAAATTTGTGAGTTAAAAACGATATAAAGACACTCTTGTTGCATTAGTGTAGCGAAAATGATGACATGGATGGTGTTTTAGAAAGGGCAAATTTTAAAATTGAGAAAGACGGCTAATAATGGGGATTTTTGTCATTCTTTTGCTTATTTATTTTATTTAAATATTTGTAAAAAAACGAGCATTCGAATATATCGATTAAATGTTCAATTAAATGCAAATAATAATATTAAATTAACAATAAACATAGAAACATGGAAATACTTACTATTAATTATTTATAAAACAAATGAGGTTATATAATATACAATACCTGTAAATGCTCTACGCAAAATACATTTCGACCACAACAGTGGAAAGTAGGATAAACAATTGAAATTCATGATTTTAAAAATATGTCCCCTACCAAACGACTTAGTCTCAAAACTCTCAAACAATCTATTATTTCCCTTATTAATGCTAATGTGTAAGAGAAAAACTAAATGGGGCGTTTTGTTTCTTTTCCATTCTTTTCTCTTTCTTGCTTTTTTCCATGTTGAATACGTTAGCTAAAAAGAAGAATATCTCGTGATGACGTTTTGATTGGTTGGGCTACTGAAGGCCTTATTATGATTACCTTATTATGCGAGACCAAGGCTACCAATACCATAAATCAAATTAAAACATTTTTTTTTTTAATTTTTAGATGCGATTTTCCTCCTACATCATTTTCAAATCGTCGAACTACGTTTTTAGTTTACATGTTTTAATAGTAATTGATGCCTATTCTCATACACAATTTCTGTAGAGCCCTCAAATCGATCCCCATAGTTTTGGCTATTGTCTTCTGGATGTTGACTGCTCAATTTTTATTTTCATTTTCGTAAAATCAAAGATTTATTATTACCGCTGATCACAAAATGATTTTTTCTGATTCAGGATGAACAAGGTGTTTTTTCTAGTGGGATACACAATATAAACGTTTTATTTTTAGTGAAAAATCAACCGCATGCTGACATTGTTCCTTGCCATAAGTTTGATGAAGAAACCCTCCGGGATGCCACTGGACTTAATAATTGTGGCCTAGACTGCAAATAATGCTGTCAAATTTTCGGCTATAGTGACAAAATAATTTCGGAATTATTAATAAAAAGCGATTTAAAAATAGACTTTGACTCCATATGATGACGTGTTTATAAGAACTTTTTTAATTAAAATTGGCCCAGGAATACAAGTCGTATGTCAAATAGCACAAGGACGTCCGTAAAACGTCATCGAGATATCTCACAGGACGTAGCGTATATCCTAGGGATGTACTGTTTCAGCTAAGTGACATCCTTAAGATGTCTCAAGGGTATGCGATGATACTAATTGGAACGTTCACAGTATATCAGATACGTGTGTCCGTAGGATGTTTGTTAGAACATCCAGTTAAACTAGTTCAGACTTCGTTAGTATATCCTGTGAGGATATAGGATCTTATATAGATATAGATATAATTATTAGGTTATTTCCATCTGCCTATGAGAAATACTGGAAAGGTAATGTACAGTTGGTTGTACGACTACAACCATTCTATCCCAGTATTTGGTACTTGCGTGTGATGGATTGGGTATGGTGGGTGAAGTCATCACTGCAAACGATATTTGAAACTCACAAGTTTTTTCAATTAATATTTAATCTTTAATATTGCTTTTGATGGTAAAAATTAAGGACTGCCGATTGATACCATTAATAAAACACATTTTATACACATCTAATTTTTTTATATTGTAGATATGAAAAAATTGTAGGTATATAATATAGCAAAAATATAGAACAACCTAACCTAAAGTATCTTAAATATACAGTAAGATACTATATCTTGAACTAAACTCTAAAAGAATAACTAACATTTGACAGGTTTTCTGTCATTCTTTGATGAAAGTGCCTCTTTTCAGCCAAGCAGCTATTGAATTCTCACATTCTTTTGATGTTTGTGATGTGTTTGCCTTCATATGCGCATCTGAAAATATTTTAGTATTGGGAAAGATAGGTTTTATATATCTGTACTTTATAAAAAAAAATTGAAAGAACGAGACTGGTATCTTACATGTTCAAAAAACAGATTTCAAAAATCCCTACATCCACCTTTTAAGTAAAGGCTTTAAGTAAAGGTATACGTTTATGTATTTCATTTTATTAAATACAAACCTGATTAACTCCCATCGGTAAGATCTCTTTCATGAGAGTGGGTACTATCGCGCGTCAAAAAAACTAGGACAAATATGACTTTTCAGTTTGACAGCAAAGGCCCATAAACATGCAATATTTTTTGTCAACCTAAAAATTTTCCTAGTTTTTTTTTCATGTGAAAATTGTACGTTATACAGGGTGATTCCTAAAATTAATACTTTGTTTTTGGGCGGTGATTCTTGCATCCATTTTAAGAAAAAAGATACTAACGCTACTATAAAACTAAAAATATAATTTTGTTCTGGGGGATTTTTTGCGTACTTAAATAAAAAAATAGTTTTATTTTGTATGCCTAAATTTAACTGCTCAAAACACACAAATATATAATATATATTTTATCAAATTACATTTGTTATACCTTATTTATATTACATTTACGTCCTATTAATTTTTAAAAAACATATTACTTACCAAGTATTAAGTTTAAAAATTTCTCCTTTTTCTTCATGCCCAACCAATTAAATTTCATTGCAAGTCCATTCGAAATCAGCGGGGTCAGAGCTTGTTTTATAAACTCATAGCTGCTGCCGTCGCCTGATCTTGCTATCTCATTGACCTAGCAAAATAATAAAAGACTACACAAGAATGGTTCGTTCAGCTTAGAATTTATCAAATCTTATGTTATATATTACCGTAAAGCTTTACTTACATGAAAATACCACAAGAAAATAACTGAAATGAAAGAGACGGAGGCGAAGCCGACGAGACTCGAGCGAGTCCGGCACGACACGACCGCGAGTAGTTGCGTCATTGGAGCAGTCGAACAATGTATATATTATTTTTACGTTTTTGTAATTTTTTTACTTAGATAAATCCTTATTTCCTGTAGTATTTTTATTAAATGAATGTTTCTTGTCTCGTTCGTGTCCAAAAATAGTAAAAACAAGTTGATTTTAACGGTTTGATTCCATTTTTTTTAGGACTTGCCAACACTGACCTCGATGTAGATGTGCACAAAAACGTTGCCAATAAAATGTCTCCCAAAACAACACAAATGTAAAAAAACTAAGTATTTTCCTTCTGAGTTGTTCAAAATTTAGCTGTTCAGGTTTCATTTTGTTTTACGGTTTTCACTTTTTCCCCATATTTCTATTTTAATGTTCTCATTATGGCGCAAGGGGATATCCTTGGGCCATCTATTTAGAGGATATCTTGGGTATATCGTGTACAGTAAATCCGCATGCTATCCATTCAGAGGATTTGCCTGGGATGTATTTTACAGTATATACTTAGTATATATGCTAACGTATATCCCAAGAATATCCTCCACATGTCCCGGGACATGCGACTTAAATGGGACATTGACCGGTTATACTGGGGATATTGTGTGCTATCGGGGATAATACTCCGGTAATATTTTAGACCTTGTTACTTAATTTTGCTTAGTTAGTTTTCTGCTTTGGTACAAAATACCTTACACTGACTTGATCTTTCTCTTGTATAACTTGCCACGCCAATTTAAAGCTAAAAAGTATCTTTTTGTCAAATTTAATCATAAAATAGGTAAACGTTAGTTCATTACTTGTAATTAAACGAAAATTGAATCACAAGTCAAAGATCTTTACCAGACTGCAAAGACTACGTATTCTGTACTTTAGTTGAGTTCAAACCGTGATTACCTTAAGAGACCTTACCATTGGAAAGCCGGAACTGTAAGAGGTTCAACATCGATTAAGTTAGGGAAAATTTGTATTTTTTAGTATTTATTTGTTGCCTATTTAAGTTTAATCATCAAGTGGGACACATTCAGAAGTGAAGTTGAACTTTGGATATTTACTCTGAAAAATTACTTGGAGACCTATCATCAAAAACTGCAAAAATCAAATAGGAAATAATCAACTCCGTCATAAATACTTAATGTTTTGCTTCAATCTAAATACATTCGAGAAGTGGCTACAGATAATTGGACTTCCGGTGGAACCGTGGGAATCATAAGCAGGTGCCAGCGTATACCTGTCTCTTTTCGAACGAAGTGTTTGATACGAACGTCGTCCGAAGCACGAGATCAAACGCTTTTGCTGAAACTAATATTAGGCGGTATACCAACCAGGTGACCGTCTAATTAAAAATCCCCATTAGTTATCGAGGAATTTACGAATAAATGAATATAAACCTGAGTAAAATATCGAGCCAGATAAGACGTTTAATCTGTCGGAACGACTAAATTTTATTGCGATCCATTCTTTCGATGAACTTTCCAGATTACATTTTTGACAAATTTGATTCAAACAAAAAATCATTGATAAAAAGTTTAGAAACTAGAGATATTAGCAAAAGTAGCTTCATTCTAACGGCAATTAGAAACAGTTCCCTACAATCAGGTTTATGCTCGATACGCTATATTAGTGTGACGTCAGCTGTTGAAGTTTGGGATCCAAACAAACCGATTTGCCATATAAGTTTATACGGTTTCAGTTTTTGAAGGATATTTAATTATTGAAGACTATGGAACAGAGTTCACGATCATTGGTCAATAATGTTCAATACAATTATTGCTTTGTAAATATTTAAATTGGGAATAAATCATCAAGTTAAGAGTATTTTAATGAACATGAATATTAATAGACCCTATATATTAGTAAATTGATTATCGAAACTGATTATTTGCGTTTGGTCTTAAATGATGCCACAGTAACAGAAAAGATTATTGATTATAAGTACATTTTCATTCTCAATAAAATACTATTGGTTTCATATTCAATTTTGATATTTACAAGGTAGTAATTGCATAGTACACTATTGATAAATAATCAAAAAGTTCGTTAAATAGTTTCTAAAAATTAAAAAAACGCGCAAAAACTGAAACACCCGCAAAAACCTACATGGCCAATCCGTTTGTTTGGATCTCATTTGCCATCCAAAGTGGCCAATGCTACGTCGTAGTTCGTGGTTTATTTCCAATTTGGACCATGTTTGTCAACAGTCCGAAAATTTGACGATACTAACTGTAAATAAATACCTAGTATTTCTCAGTTTGTTTTCACGATTTGAAGGGAGTTACCATTTTGAGTATGGTACTTATTTCAAATATCAATTACTAAGCAAGGTTTTAAAATTTAATTTTTTGTGTTTGATAAATATACTTGTCGGCTTAATACAGGAAAAGCTATAAGGTCTTCTTCATTACTTAAAATAGGTTACAAATGAAATTTTTAAAGTTACCTTTGGGATTTTAATTTTAATTTTAAAAAGTATTTATTTATTATTTTATTTTATATACCTTTGTCATTTACAATGTAAGGTCACTTTTCTTTGAATATAAATTGAATGAAATTAGTATTAAAATCAATTGACACAGTAAGACTGTAAAAAACAAAGTTACTTATGGTAGCATAATTCGGGTCTACTTTTAAACTGAATATATACATATAATTGAAAAAAGAATTTTAACAATCTAACTAGGCCTTTGACAATGCCAAATTGAGTTCGGTATACGAGGTGTGTTCAAAAAGTAAGGTAACTTTTAAGTTCTATCAAAGTACTTCTTTTCATGGGTTTCTTCAGTTTTGGGAACAGGAAAAAGTCGCAACAGGCCATATCGGGTAAATATGGTGGCTGACGCATGAGAATACTTTTGTTTGTGGCCAAAAAGTTAGACACAAGCAATCGTGATGCACGTTTTCTTCGTATCTTCGTGGCAAGAACTCTTGATGTACTACGCACCAATAATCAAAGAAAAGAGTAAGCAAAACCTTGACATTTGATCGAACTTGACTTGCTTTTTCGGTTTTGGCGAATCTGGGCTCTTCCACTGGGACGACTGGGCTTTGGCTTCGACGTCATAAAATGAATCGTCACCAGTTATGACATATTTAAGCATTTCAGGATCATCATTGATGTCATTTAACAGCTTTCGGGCGCTGGTCCTTTGACGGTTCTTTTGTTCAAAATTAAGCAAATCCGGAACAAAACTTCGAAAAAAAATTGCATGACAAGAACCAATAGAAATGCCAATCGAGAGTATTTAAGCACTTCTCAAATAGTGATTCGACGATTGTTTAACACCATTTGTTTCAATTCATCAACCCTTTCATCAGTTATTGACGTGCTGAGCGTCCAGAGCGAGGTTCATCATCGGCGTCTACTCGGGCATCTTGGAACATCTTGTACCACTTACACACTCTCATAGTAGATTCACCATATGCCGTTGTCAACATTTCAAGTGTTTTGCAGGGCTGTATTCCATTTTTTACACAAAATTGTGTGCAAATTTTTGGTTCCATTATTTTTTGACAGCAGAAAATCGCAGGGCACACAAAACATGTATAACGCTTCTGCCTCACAAAAAAAGTAAACCTGCAAACTGGCTGAAATTGTGAACATAGGTTAGGGAGATGTGTACCAACATAACAAAAAAAATATCGAAAATCGAATGTACGTAGTCCGCCCAATTACAAAAGTCACCTTATTTTCTGAACACACCTTGTATGCAATGTTGATATTATGTAAAAATGATAATTCTTTTTTCAACGACAGTAAGGAATAGATATAGGGAAACTTGAAAAAAATTAGTTTTTTTCCTACAATTCGAAAAGGAAAGAATATATGTGTTAATTTTTCAAAGAAACTTCCACAGGCTATTGTAATACTATTTACAAAACTTTTGGATTCCTCCTGCGTTGGTTATTGTTGAGCAAGTTCGACTCAACAACAGCCGACGTAGGAGGAATCCTGAAGTTTTGTATTTAGTAATATACGTTATTTAAAAAACTCAATGAACCGCGTGTCTAAAACTCTTATATAAAATCTTATTTTTGAAACACCGTGTATGATCGCTCTGAAATGGTATACCAGTAAAAAATACCTGCGCCCTTATAGAAACTGTCTGAAAAACTTCGCTTTTCTGTTTAATTAAAGCACAAAACTATTAATACTTCTTTAAGGGTCCAACTTTTTTATTTCAAAATCAGTAAGACTACGTAACCTGAACAAAATCAACTTTGTTTCTTGAGTAGAGTCCAAAAATTGAATAATACATACAGTAAATCCGTTAGTTTTTTTCCCAGAGACTTCTAATAGGCCATCCACTGTGCACCACTCAGTATATCTATTTTACTTTGGTATTAATTATAAGGAGTTCAAGGTTAACTTTGGTAGTAAAGATCATGTAGCCTCTGCTCCAAAATGGAGAGTCTTTTTTTGCTTGAAAATGTTCAGAAAACTATTTCCTTTGAAACGAAATAGAAATATTACAATGGCAAAATTTTTTCTTGAAATCATCAAGTGCAGCATAAAGCGCCCTCTAATGGCGGAGCCAAAAAGTTCATCATATTCGCTTGTCGCATCTAAAAGAACCCTCGGGATTTAAAGTTGAAAAATGTAAATAACAAAAATGTAAATTAATTTAAATTGACTTATTTAGATCTCAGAAATATGTATTATAATTTTGTAGGTAAAATTAATTGTATTTTCATATATTCATGTCTGTTCTTTCATTGGCTTGGTATAACTGCATGCTAAAAGAAATAATAGTCGACAAAAAAACTGAATTAATTCGACAAGCGTCACCGTGATGGCAGAAATCGCGAAGAAAACGAAGATTTGCTTAGGTATTCGTGTCATCGATCCGGACATTAAAATTTACTGTGGTACGTTGCCTCGTTTACGAAGTATATTCCTATTAAAATAGATTAGTTTTGCCGCTTTAACAGCGCCAGTTTACTTACGTGACAAGTTTTTTCCCGCCGCCATATTAAAAATAAATACCGCAACAGCTGTGCGGGGGACAAAAACCCATTAAGCTTTCCAATTTAGGTTTTTGCTTTTCATAGTCACGTAAAAGTAAGCTGTACGAGATGTAACGTTGGCAATATAAAAAATACTGCCAAGCGACTAGGACGCGTTCGCAGGATATTGAAATGTTTCGGCAAAATTTTTTCAGAAAAAAAGCTTAAAAAATCATCTAGTAGATCAAATCCAGAAATATAGCTAGCTCATATCGGATAAAAAACGGTCGTATTTGTTTCAAATTGCTGAACCTACTATGCTGCTTACCGATATCGACTAGCGAATCAGAGTTAAATTTAAATATGACCACGTTTACATGGCAAATAAGCGACCCGAACGGTCTTGAATCCAGTGGAATTATAAACTGAACTTCAGTTTTCAGGTCACTACGCTTTTACTAATTGATAAACCTTGCACGTGTGGACCACGTGTCGTTTGGAGTATTATTTAATACAGTACAAAAGTTCTACAAATCACAAAAAAAAACTATAAATTGGGTCGGGTGTGCTATTTGAGAACACTTCAAACTTCATCCATGTCTGCATACTCTGCTGATCTCACCTCGAAAGGGGAAGTTTAATTTTTCTCAAGCTTAAGTGAAAAACTAAATTAGGAAGTTCTTAAGAAAACTAAACCCAGATCATCACCGTTTGAGAAAAACAACTTAACTTCTGGATCATGTTGTGGGTAGTGAACGTCATGCAACTGATTTAGTTAAGCGTTCGGTTCGTTTATTAGCTGCCAGTTTTGAAATAGAAAACGTACACTTTCAAACTCCGATATAGCAGTATCCATGTCACACTCAGTAAAAACATTTTATGGTTGCAGTGATGTATATATCCAGCAAAACTTTGTTTTTTTGAGTGAGTAAATAAATAAATAATAACTCATAGTGTCATACAATATTTAAATGTAATTTTTTTTAATGAAACATAGGAGTAAATAGTGCGTTGTCAACAAACTTTGTCACACGTCATTTGAGTATTAATAATTAATAGTATGTGAAAAACCTGAAATTATTATCCACCAGTATCACAAAGGGAAAACAATGTTCAAATTGACAGTTAGTTGCCTATAGCAACAATTACTTGTGTTTAATATAATTAAGAAATATGGTGACACTGGTAGTAATGATGTTCGCGATAAAAACTCAAAAGAGAAGTTTTAGTTTTTATAAGGTGTGTTTGGTAGAAGTAAAAGAGGTGTATAAATTATCAATTTATTGACTTTTAAGTATGCCAAAAACGGAAAAAATGAATCGTGTACATTTGGGTTAAGTCAAATGGACCAAACGTAACTGGCACCAAGCGGATGTCTGAGTAAGGAATAATGGGATTTTATGTCGGTCAAATGGTTGCCAACTCTACACTTTCTTTACGGTACAGCAAACAGTCAAATTTGTTTTTACGAAATGTAGCAAGCACATGCCCATCCGGAGATTTTATCTTTCAACAGGATATAGCCAAATCTTAATAAATAATAATAATAAATCATTCCCGCATTATATTGTTTATCTGTTGGGAGCCCTATTTTTAATTAAAAGAAATTAAATAAAAGAATTTTAGTGAACTAAGTGCTTATTCCATCATACAGTTTATTAGAGCTCGTAGATGTAATAATCATGATACTATAATATACACGTTTGTAAGATAATAAAAAAATAAAATAAATAAATAAATAAATCATTACTTTGCTATTATTTGGCTATTGATTTCGTGGTCAAAAAAATATAAAAAGAATATTAAATTTTTTTTTGAAAATGTTAGAAAGCTAAGTATTTTGAGTTTCTAAGTATACCAATTAGTATGCGTTTTCTTCGGAAATTTTTCAAATAAGATTCACTCTTTGATCATTAAATAATTATTTGGTTAGCAAGAATTATGGCGGCAATTAATCTTACTAAACAAGAACATTTATATAAATGAGCAAGGGGAAAATGATAATCCTCATTACTAGTTTAGTCTTTTCACGCACAAAACAACGCGAAGTGAAAGAAAAAACAAAACCGTGACTTTTTTTAGATTTTTTGAAGATTTTTGGTAAACTTCAAAGAATTGCGAATTATGAAATGTTTTATACCATGTTTTCTTTTATAGTATCATACATTTCGAGAAAAAAAGAGTTTCTTGTTGACTGGCAAAGAACTGAAGTTGAAAAACATCAACACTGGAGTTGGAGATTTAGTTTTTGAAAACAGGAAAACACAACAACTAGTCGGTTTGGTGTAAAGTCGCCATTAGAAGACGAATATTTCGAAGAAATAGTTGACTGGCGATGCCTATGTCTTCGTCGTCGGCATAGTAGGTCTTCGGAAAGTTAAACGCGTGCAAAGTGGGCTCCGAGTAGCGGCACGATGTAAACAACGGGGGGCAAGGGGGCGGCAGACATTGCGCTGGCGTGGCGCTGTTTTGGGAAGCTAGTCGGTCCGTCGTTCCCACGCTTCTGTGATGGCATGCGCGGGGCTTTGGGGGAACGGGGGACTGCAAAGGCCGGGATGCTACCGCGTGCGATCGGCACCTGCCGCTCTAACACGTGCTGACACTGTTAAATGGGCGGAGCTTGCTTAGCGGTGTCGCGCAGACCCGGACTAAGCCCGCTCTGGTCGATTATGGTACCACCTAGATGAAGAGGACGGAACTCCGCTTCAGACTTTTTTGTTTACATACGGGCAATATCTAAAGTGTAAGGGGTTTTTATAAAATCGAGACGACCTTGAAATAGTCCTGGGACCTTTTCGTTTTTTTCAAGTTTAATGTGATGGCCGAAAAGTAGGTTACCATGGTCAGCGGTCAGTCTATATATAATATAGGAGCTCTTCTTGGGCTGAGGTTCTTCAGTAATAGCAAAATTCTTTACATTTTTTAAAATGTAATGTAGATGTTCATGAAACATCTAAAATACACACAAATATTGAATTAATTAAACATTTCATTTAAAAACATTTTCATGTCTTAGTGATATTTTAAATAAATTAGGAAAGTTTAAACAAACAACCTCAACCCAAAAACAACTCCAGTATTATATGTATTTGAAGGTTGAAGAATAAAAGCTATTAAGTAAATATGTAAATGATATTTTGGTAGAAATAATCTTTCGCCCATGATCTCTACACTTCACCCATTTTCTTTCCAAACAGCGATATCCACGCACTAAACTCCTTTTCTGAAGATTTACTGGGATCTGGACTTATTTTGAAAAAATAATGCCGTAAAAATGCCGCATTCAAACTTATTGACAATCTGTCAGGGGCCATGCTGTTTGTTGAATGCCGCAAGGCCATTAGTTATTTTAATTGTTTAGGTTAGTTGGTTTCTGTATTAACAGCGTAGACAGGGCCTCTATATCTCCAGTATATATGGGTATATATCACCAACTAATGCTACGGCAAAAAACACTAATCTTTAAAATATCGCTTTCTTGCTTAAGTTAAATAATTAAATACAATAATTTTCTTAAATTGAAATGTTGGACTAGATGCAACTAATCATTTTTTTCAAATCCCTGTTCTAAAACACTAACCAAGCTTGCGCACAGTATCAGTTTAAGTCGCCAGCTTCGTTAACCACTCTGGGGAGCCATCGGTACTTTAGTCATTGGTTTGGGAACGAATGGTCATTTGTATTGGTTATTTTAGACACTGATTTTAGCAGTTGTCAGCTCCTATGGTTATGTTATACATCACTTAGTGGACTTAGTCATGCAGTTTTGCTTCTTTGCACTGAACTTTGAACTTCTTCCGCCATACGATCATCTCGTGGCAAATTAAAATCGTAACTAAAATGACTTTCATCAAACTTGTTCAATTAATATACATACTGTCATCTGTTCTATTTTTATAATTTGTAATTATATAATATTAACATTAAAACTCTATTTTCTGATAAAAACCAATAGTTTTCTTTTTTATATATGTAATTATATTTCAATGTTCCGCCTATGAACGGATCCCTAATTTAAACCGTTATACTTTACACGTTATACTTAATGATTTATTATAACAATCAAGAACTGAACCAAAACTTCAAAAGAATTCTCTACAAAATGTGGTACTCGGGAATTTTTTAGACCAGCGAATTAAAATAATTAAAATACTGAAAAGATTACTGAGAATTATTTGAGAAACGTTTAAGTAGCGAATAATAATCTATTATATACACCTACCTATTTATTTTTAAACAATATTATTCATTGAGAAAAGCCGCTGAATATGCTAAAGTACATTTTATCTGCATTTAAAGGCGATATATTTTTTTAATTGACTCAGGAACCACAGGTAAAATAGTTCATTTCACGAAAAGTGGAAAAATAAACTGAAACAAAATGATTACGAACTTACCAACCCTTGTCGTGTCCAAAACAGAAAAATTACAGTTGTTTTTTTACAACAAGAACAATTATTAAATTTGAAAGAATATGCGCATTAGTACCTAACTTAGTAAAAGAACTTTTGCGCATAGTTGTTCTTTGCGTTAGATGACTAGGAAAATGACCGTAGTTATATTGAACACCATTTTAAATCTGAGACTTATTGATATGATATGACTTTTCTTATGTCATAGGCAAAGAAGGAATCAACAACACAGTGAAAACCGAATCTCCATATCTTTATCTTATCTTCGAATTTGTAAAACATTTCTACCTTAACTATGGTTAATATTAGAAAATGTTAAACAAAACCCATCCAATCCTCCAAAGGCTATGGGCATAAGGAAGTTAAAATCCAAGAGGTTTCATTTGGTATTAAAAAAGGGACATCTCAAAGAACCTCGGTGTGCCAGTTTGGCAATTTTTGAAATGTCGACTATGATCTAATTTCCAATCTGACGTTTTGGACTGAACCAAACATGGTTCATTCATCACTACTTACCAGTTTTGATTCTAAGCACTGCGATAATAAGAAGGTTCTTTCGATCTTTTTCTGGTGGTACGGTCCTGGCCGCGGAACATTTCCATCCTGCGATATTATTGGCTGGACTATTATACTGTTCAGTTGATATTTTAAGGGATTTAAACACGGTTAATGCACGTGGACTTTTTAAAACACAAAGCTAGAGCGAAACGCCGCGGGATGAATCCATTTCGATGCCGAATGGTTGAATGTTTTTTCTTTTCGTGATTGTTATTCGTTGACGTAAAACCCAGTCGTCGGTCGGTGAAAATTTATTAAATGGATCTCCGATTCACGGACATGACCGGATAAATAATCATCCGTTCATTGATATTCTCGCCGGTTGACGCATTGTTTACAAATCGGCTTGAAACGATATTTTCGTTACGCATTTATAACAGTATAGAGAGGTACAAGCATACATGATAGAATGTACGTCCTTTAGAAGGACTTTTGATGTTTACTTAATCAACACATGAGGGAATGCAGCTATTGTTTATGTTATTCTTATGCGATCGTTACGTTTCCTTCTCTTTATGAAATGGGTATTCCCTAACGATTATTGAAATTATCTCACATTGCTTTGGTGATAGACAATTTTTTTCTACTCCCTACTCTTAAAATGTCCAATATGCAAAAAGTTACCCAAAACCTACTGGTCGTAGAAAATAGCATATTATGCAACAAGTGCGGTAAACGGCATTTGACTCACGAGTTTATTTGACACGAGCGGAGCGAGTGTTTAATAAACGAGTGACTTAAAAAGTTTACCGAACGTGTAGCATACTATACTTTTTCTACGACCGTTAGTTTTTGGGAACATTTTCGCAAAACAATACGAATACATTCACTGAGATGACAGTCAGAATTGACAAACGTCATAAATTCAAGGCATAGGAATTATCTCTGAAAACATCTGATTGCTCCCAAACCCGTGCGGTAAAATCCCGGAAATGTCCGAAGTGGCTCGGATCCGTCGGAAACGAAACTGACGTGGTAAAGTGACGCTTCCCTCACGCCAGATCGGTGTGTAATTAGGTATTTTACAGACGGGAGTAGACAAAGCAAATTATTACATTGAGAAAGTCCACACCAATAGTTTTAACAACTCTGATTACATCCTTCAAACGAACAATGAAGAGTAAATATTTTCTACCTGTTATAGAATTGGCTCAAGAAAATGTGGAACGGTGAAAAAACAGTCAGACCGTGTCCGTTGGCTAGTCTAGCAGTTCTAGGAATGAAACTATTGATGCATTAATTTGCGTGGTGAATTAAGTATTGGTATTGGTACTAAAGGGGGGCGCCCTCGCGGGCGTCCAAGCACTTAGGCCACCCGATGGACCCGTTGCGCCCCCAGGCCGCTCTAGAGGGCGTCCAGAATGCCGCCCCTCCTATAGAAGTTCAGCAACTCCTTTAGCCCAATACCGAGTGGAAAGAGGGCAGAGTCGGCTCCTGGGATGGACTTGTCTGGTACACGGGCGGGTCCAGAATGGGAGATCTGGCCGGAGCTGGAGCGTACTGCGAGACAACGGGATCGAGCTTGTCGGTCCCTCTGGGTCAGTACTGCACTGTGTTTCAGGCGGAAATTTTCGCTTTATTGATGGCGGCCAGAGAGGTGCTTCGGCTCAACCACGGAAGCAGGAGGGTCTTCTTCTGCTCGAATAGTAGGGCTGCACTTATGGCGCTGAAGTCAGTGCGTACCCGCTCCTTGTTGATAAAGGAGTGCAAAGGGGTACTGAGGAGAGTGGCTGAGGAGAGGAAGGTCACGTTGGTCTGGGTCCCGGGTCTCACCGGTATCCGGGGCAATGAGGCAGCGGACGCCTTAGCCAGAGAGGCCGCATAGGCATATAGGGCTAGAGCCCCGCTTGGGGATCGCCCCGTGTGTGAGGCGGGAAGTTCTCGAAGCCTGGGCGAGAGACCGGGCCGCGGGGGGCTGGAGAGTTGCTCCAGGAATGGGGCAGGCGAATCTTATGATGGAAAATTAAGTAGAGAAAAGTATGAGTTGCTTTATTTGCCCTGCCAGGTACATGCGGGTTAAATTTTATCAAAAATTCTAGGAGCAGCAGCTTTGCGATGAAGAATAAAACGCTCTACCAATTCAAAAGATAACAATACAAAATAATGGATCCTTCTCCCAATAAAACCAAGGTATCTGGAAAGCTTTATTAAAGACGTTATCAATATGATTGGAAAAAATTGGAATATTTTCTTTGATACTCGAAGCATCACCTAGAATTCTAGAATAAGTTGACCAATTTCATAGACATATTTTAGAGGAGCATACTAACAAAATATATAGTCAGAATCTAAGTTAGTGTCCATTAAAAAAATCCAGCTCAGATCATTATTTTAATGTCAATTTGTCAATCGGAATGATTTGAAATGATAATAAAAAATATATATACTACAGCTCAATAACATACATATACACCAGGTTGTAGCTTATTTTCTATATTAATTATTGTTGCTCAAACAATATTTTTCCGTATAATTATATATTCTGACATATGGTGAAGGTGCAGGGATCGTCGATCGATGCCTTTTCCAAAGTAAATTAAAGGGAACGGCACACACAGGACACGAACAATACAAAGCTGATAGAAAGTAAAACAAATCGAACTTAGAAATAGTAATAAATAAAAAGGTGCAGAAAACAAAATATAAATTTAACAGAGAAGTTTAGTTGGACTATTTTGCTGAATTCAGCTGTTCTTTTACATTTATTAATTCAGTAAACATCTGGCTTTTTTAAGCTGTCCCTATTTTCTCTATTATGACCTTTATGACCTTTTTGGTCAAAATAGAAAAAAAATGCTCGATTGCCTGAAAATTTTACAAATAATTCTTATTTTTTCGGTCATTCTTTTCATTTTTGTTGTTGTTCTTTTGAAATGTAACAAAAAGAAAACTTAAAAAAAAATGAGAAACTTTCTGCAGAAGTTCAAAATTTAGTACTAATGAACTTCCGAGCGAATTATTTTTTATCATTTAGATAAAACTGTCAGCCGTACCTCAGAAACTTTTGGGCGAGATTGCCAAGGCTGCTTCTTTCCTAGAGGTCCTAACATTCAATTTTAAATGAAAAGAAAATAAGTTTTTGTTTAGTTTTTGAGATGCAGATAATTTAAAAACCAAATAAACACTTACTATTTTCTTTTAAAATAAGGAAGCTTGAACCTTTGGGAAGTAAAATACTTAAAAACTGCGGTGTATCAAATTTCAAAAAAATTGCAGGCACTCTCTGAAATATTTGGCTGTTTGACTAACCCTGTATACTGTAGATATCTGTTCATCCTACAAAATATTAAGTTGTTGCTGAACTTACACAATTTCCATAATCAAATTTTGTTAAGAGGAGGTTGATTTGGCGGTTCGATATTAATCCGGTTCGAACCAGGTAAAAACGCGAAATCATTCGCAGTTTTCGAAAATCGAAAGATAAAATCGCTTTCACCTACGAAACGCACTCAAATTTAGCCACGAGGCGTATGTACCTTAAATGAGCACACCGTCATTACCTCTTCCAACTGCATCTCAGTTATTAAGGCAATGATTTTTTATCTCTCCTTTGATTTAACGGTAAGAATCGATTTTTATTTAATTACCGGCGGCGATGCAACAATGAGTAATGATTTTGAGTTTGTTTTTCTTATTATCTTTCGTCGACCGGCGAATTTCGACTTCCGTTCCGAATTTAATTATGGAAAACCGGGATAATTAAATAACAGAATATAAATGAATCCCGGACGGGTTTTTGTTTTCTTGTTAGCTTCCTTTTCGAAACGTCATTTTTGAGAGAAAACGTATGCGCCATGCCCAAACAGCATCTAGGTTTTATTACCTCCTGTAGCGTTTGTGATCAACGATCCCAGATAAGATGTGTTGTAGTGGAGTTTGATGGTCGTCGCACTACAAACTCGTGCTTATTCAAATATATGTTAGAAACAAAATAAAACACTACAAAACAAAGAATCAATAACCCAAAAAAATTACAAAATGTCCATCACGCGTGGAGAACGGACGACGATAACTTATCCGACAGTTGTCAAAAGTCAATAGCGTCACGACTGTCAATGATCCGTGACCATTACAGTGTGAGTTTATAAATATCAAACCAGTGAACCTTGGGTTAGAGTTTAGAGTATTGCGTATATGGAATTAGACACACAATAACCTGCATTTTGTGTCGTTTTCTTTCTACTCACACTTAACATGTTTTCCCAGAATATTTTACTAGATCCGAGCAGATTTTGAACTGAAATTCGTCAAATTGACGAACTGTCAGCGGCCATATTGGTTGGCTTGACAAGACAGGACATTGTACTTCATCGTCCCTTCATAGTTTCCTCAAAAGGGGCTGTCTCATTAGTATAGACCGGGTCTTCATATTTACATAGCTATTTACAGTATGTCCATGGATGCAGGAGACAAGATATATAGAGTAAAAATTCAAAGATTCGGAAAAAAACGTTCTTTATATGGGTTTTTGTTGACTTTAAAAATAAGGATCGCAATGCCGTTTGTTTTTTTTTGTAAAAATTATCCAAATATACCATTATGAAGTAGTTAAATATCAAAGTTAGTAAATAAATTCTGGTTAGGCGTATTAAGTAGCCTTAAAAACTATGCTAGTTCATCTATCGTACTCCTGCTTGACATCGGTATGTTTGAACTGTGGTAGAGTGTGTAAAGATGGAGACAAAAAGATGGCGATAAAATTGAACAGTTTTGCATTATAAATCCTTGTTTTATGATCGAAAACTGACAAATTAAAACAAACTGTATCCGTTACTGTGGTAGACAAGAAAAGATATGATGAAAATGATGCTTCGCCCTATTAATTTTGCAATCGGTTAATGATAACCCTTCTCTTTAAGAAAACGACCACAAAGTTTGTAGGTCTTAAAAACGCCATATTGGAAATGCGTTAAAGTAAAATCAGATCCTTCTATATAAGCCAGTTTTTAACCATACCTTGAAAGATGGGGGATAGCTAATAATGTCCTCAGACGAGTCAACCTTTAATACACAGGGCTTCGTGACTTTTCAGCATGTGAGTTGGTGGGCTCACGAAAATCCAGAGTTTAGAAATGCTAACAACCGTCAATACTTAAAAAGAGTAAATGTTTCTTTGAGGACGTCTTCAACAACTGACATATCAAAGGCCCATTGAAACTAACCAAGAAATTGGAAGTAAAGTATATTAGAAGCAGTAGTTTCTATTTCGCTGAAGGAAATAAGGAGTTTTAAGAAATTTCGACGTCAATTAGAAAAATGCATATAGTGCGGAGGGGAAGTTTTTGAAATATAAAATTATATTCACTTATATTTTATAAATTTTAATATACAATTTTTTCGTTGATTACAAAAATTATTTTCTAATATTGCGTTTCCGGTTTCTCCAACCCCTATGAGTGTCATTTGAGATTCTTAATATAGTCTGATCTACAGAAAATATTGTTCATATTTTGACATATACGTCACCATCATGAAAGGTACAATCAAATATAAATGGGATCTTGAAATTTCTGATTTTTTTCCTGAAAATCTGTAACTGTATTTTGAAATTTAGAACATTTGTATTTAACATTTTGGGTTTACGATGTGAAAAAGATCACTGTACCCTTTAGCAAATTTTATATTTTGTATTTGTTTCGTAACCTGTTCCAAAAAATAAACTCCAGACATTGCGAACCTTATTTTTAAAGCAATCCAAAAATTATAAAATATTAATTGCTGAACATACTGTATATCATCCTAAGAATGTTGGTTATGTCTGGATGATTTTAGTGTTGCCTATCCACAAAAGAACAATATCAACTTGATTTTAAATCCATTATTACAATTACAATAATACAAATTTAGCACAACACATCGGATAAAAAACAGTGGTCATTTATTTTAAATTGATATTTCTTAATTAACGTTATAAACTAGTTTGTGGAATCAGCTTTAATGTTAAATATTCTTTTGGGCAAGCAGCAGATTTCTTGAATAAGTATATTCTCTCTCTAAGAAAAGAAACCACTGGAAAGGAGATGCCTTCAGTCTTAGAGATCTACTGAATATAGAAACAAATCACCTTTAAATGATTATATTAATTATATTGACATTATTTTACTAGCCCCCGATTAATTTGTCATTAATTGCAATTATAAATTGCAAACTTAGTATTCCTTTTTCTTATGAGTTTTGCAGTTTTTCTGTTTTCATGGGCGGATTGAATGATAGATATAATAATTTTTGGAACCAAAAAAATTCGGTGGTGCATTTTCAAAATATTTCCATCACCAAATGAAACAATTTTTTCCCACAATCTCAATACTCCACCCCACAGATACAGTCGGTCCCCCTTGGCTTTATGCATATCGGCATTGTTTAGATACCGGAATACATTTGACGATGAGAGCGTGATTAATACCCGTCCCCGTATGGAATAAGGGGGCACGTGTGACAATAGTTACTTCCTGGTTCCGGTTTCTGATTGGACCATCGTGTCGAGGGTTAAACATTATAAATATAACGGTAAGCTTGATTTTGATACCAGTTTATCCTCGGACGATGATGGTTGTGATGCGTGGATTTGTTCGCAGTTTGTGAGGTTGCATGATCTTGTATGGAATGCAGTGCGTAAGTTTGTGAAGTTTGTTTGGTGGATTGGAAGAAATTTGTCATTTGAAACGACAAATGAGCGTATCGGAAAAAATGCAGCTGGATTTTTTCAAGTGTCATAATCATTTTTCCGATAGGTATAAATAAAATAAATAAAATTTGGGGACTAATTTCTTCATACACTTGACACTTTAACATTCTCAAAGCATTGGCGAGTATCATCTGTACATGAAATTACTGTGGCTGCCAAAGTTACCAATTAAGTGGAAAATATTTTTTTCAGTTTTTTGACATCTACCAAAAGTTTTAAAGAGCAATTTTATTCCTACTTTTTAATTATTTACACTGCTAGAATTTACAATTTTGATTTACAATTTGATTTTTTTTTTAAAAAGGCGATAATAATCATCAGCATACTAACTGCGATTTTTTGACTCCGTTGGTAGCTTGCTTAATTACCAGCGCACAGGGTGTTACATATTAAATAGCGAAAATGGCTATATATACCCACAATGGTGGTAATTTTCATAATTTTCTTTTGTGTTAGTTTCTTAGAGCAAGTTGTACTTTTATTACTGCCTTATTTAAAGTAGATAACAAAAATTCCAATATTATGCATTAAGATAGTTAAAGGAAAATTTGCTCTTTATCATTATAAATGCCATCGCCATATTTCAACAGGATCGAGCAAAAAAAATTAACATATTTTCAAGAACCCGTTCTTTCCTTAATTTCCTTAATTAAAACTTAACATGCTCAGTGTGAATATATTTTCAAAATATCATGAACTCTTTTTCTCATTTATATTTTTGGGTCCTTTTGATTTCAGTGTCCACTGTCGGTATCTTACTTTGCTTCATTTTTTGCAAAAATTAATTGTCCGCCGCTGCGTGAAAGAGACGCCCGTTATTCGACTCAAATATCCTATAATTCCCGAGAGCGTCATTAAAGAATTAACAGGAATAAATCCGCTATGAGTAAATTAAGTGGCGGTATGACCGGCATTGTATAACATGCAACCCGAGAAAATTATCGCAAATTATCCATATGGTTCGACCGTAAAAAGTTACGAAATTGATAATTATTTCTAATTACCGAACGAGTCTTCGGTTTTCGTGATTTTACACGCCTTCCAGATTACCCTATCTCTTAGTATTTTGATATCGACAATTTTTCGAGATCCTCGCTTTTTGCGAGCAAGTGTATAATTTCAAAAACGATGCCTCTTCGAAAGCAATTTCCGAACGTATCTTGCCATCTTTGGGGAGTGTCGCAATAAACTCGTATATAGGCCACTAATTCCGTATCCGTGTTGAGCCGATTCGTTCGATATAATTTTGCTAAACTCAGAGCGAAGATAGCCCATAAGAATGAAGACTCGATCTCTTCTGTAACGAGTAAGTAATTGTAATGAGACTATTAGTAACATTTTCATTAAAAAGTAGTTCCACTTTTTCCATAACTAAAAAAGATCCAATTTTTCAATGTCTGCTGTTAAAATATCCCGAAAATGATTATTAGAAACAAAAAACAAAGTATAATTTACAAAATTCCTCTGGGCAATGCTTTATTCGCCCTGGTATCAAGGACAAATAACAAATAAACTCTATGTTAAACACTAAACACTATATACTGATAAGGCTTTCTGGGATAAATAATTGCTTTGAATTTGAATTGCATTTTAAATGTTTCATGGTTTCTAATATTTTTGATATAAACAGGAAGTTCATTATATGTGTGGGAAGATTGATAATATTAGGTTATATAAGCCCTTGTTCCTTTTAATGATATTATTATGTATATAATTTTGTGTCCTAGTGTTGTGTGCATGTATATTATACAACATTTGTTACTTTTTTTTGTTTAAGCTTCAGGTGCCCCAGTTAGGAATCAAAAGGGCTTTAAAAAGAAAGAATTGTATTTACTAATCTTAACAATTACTAATTATGGTGTAATTTTAGTAGAAAATATTAAAAAAGTAGAAAAAGTGTTCTGCACAAACAGTTTATTATTTTGATACCTGGTCAATACGTTTATTCTTTAATTTTATATTCGGAATTTGTAAAGTATTTGTAAAGTAAATTTGGTTTTATTAACATTTATTTTTACTTTATTAAACAGTAACCGGTTTTCAGCTCAATTCAATTTGTAAAATAAAATTCTAAATTAACTATGATATTTACATCAGGGTAGAAAAACGAACCTAATAGCTTTATACAATATGGAGTTTTGTGCATCATCAGAATAACTTTCCCTTAATATAAAAACTAATTAAATATTAGCATGGATATCTATAAAATAACTAACTTTGTCAAAAACGCAACCAGAAATACACTGCTGTTTAATTTTTAAAATAAATACAAAATAAAATACAAGATTATAAATTTGTAATATAAAATTCTAGATTAACAATGACATTTATATTAGACCCAAAATAAATTATCAGCCAAGATCAAAATTCCGGTAATACATGTTAAAGCCCTTTTAAATTTATTAAAAGTATCAGAGCGGCCGGTAAATCGTTAGATCGTTACATCGTTGAGACCTTCATGTAATATGGAGTATACATGACTAGAATAACAGTATCATCATAAAATAACCACAATTTCTTAAATGATTAGAATAGATTTCGCTGAAATAAGTAATTTTATCACGAAAACTATTTTTCAAATTAATACATAAACATTAATTGTGCCTTTAAATATATTTAATACACCATGAACTTTGTATACTTTGCTATTATTCTAATTTATAGTTTGGAGCAAAAGTGTCAAATAAAGTTGTAAATGACGCGCAGCTATGCCATACAATCAGATTTTGATCATCATTGTCACATTTTTTATTATCTTATAAACATAAACATAAGATGGTTAATCTACCCCACAAGACGCGAGAATAATCATCTGCAAACGAATCCCGTCAATTAAAGAATCATTAGCGATGTATTTGTTCTGGTCGCGAAGAATCATAATCATTCTCGGAAAAGGCCTGCCTCAAAAATTACCAACCGTCCCTTTTAAATATTACAATCAGTAGGATTTTAGAAGGAAATAAAAAGTAAAACATCGTAATACGGTAGCTTAATTGGTGGGCCCGAGAAAAAGTGATTACAAAACACCTGCTCCATGTTCTCACGGTTCTTCTCCCGCCGAGGACTACGCTTCTTTGACCCCCTCGAAATAAACCAAAACGGCATTGAATTGCGTCACAATATCAGTAGCGTACCGGATGAGTTATTGCCGACATCTTACGTTATAAAATCTATTTCCTTATAATTTTTTTATGGAAACCCTCGGTAACATCTTTCAAGAGTATTGTTGAATGTTTTTATTGGGCTGACAAACTATTCTCGACAATTAAACGTTACTAATTTTGTGTTGGGATTCAGAGATGCTGCTCTATGAATATCTGTCGATCCTGATAACCCCAGTACAATTATTTCAACTCAATTCCATTATGTTTTTTAAATTAAACGAATTAAATGAATTTTGAACTTGAAAAAAGCAAATAAAGTTAAATTTGCGAAATTTCACTTAAATACAAGAGGCACATAATAAGACGGCAAATATTTAAATTCGTTTCAATGAAATGCTTCCTAAATTTGAATCTTACGAAAATTAAGTTCTTGAACAAATGTTGTTATTTTGATTTCTCTTACCTATTACTCTATGGTGGACGAGTTCTGAGACACCCAGTAAAGAGACCTTACCTATACACATATAGAGAATAGAGAATAAGATATTGTTTGATTACTTTTTCTATCCCACTTAATTTACATTATACCAAAATTTTTGACAATCTCACTTCTTAAACAAACTAACAAAAAGCGAAAAGCAATTTTGCATTATCACTTGTGTAGTTTGAACACTCTCTAAATCGGACTACAGGAGGGTCCCGATTTCTTCATTAACCAGACATTTTGAAACTTTTCTTTGGTAAACCTTACATTAAATCGCTTCACAAGAAAACTATATAAATTTTGAAGTTTTAAAAATTTCGACGAGACATAAAGATTGATGCATTCTCCTATTTTATTTAGTCGTATTTGTGTATTGTTATCATTAGAAAAATGCAGAGTTGATCTACATTTTAGACAATAGGCAAGTTATCAAAAACTTCGATAATCCTGAAGTAAACTCTGCCTCATACAATTGATTTGTTAAGGCAACGGCTTAGGCACCTACCTGCTCTTGAGATCTTTTAGGAACAAGAGCGAAGCATTTTTATGTTTTTATAAGTATTAATTCAAAACGCACTTAAAGTACTCAGGTATTTATCCAATACGTACCTGCTAACAACAAAGATTTGATTTTTTTTAAACAGAATACATGACTACATCACATTTTAGGTTTTTGTCCACTGTCACTCCCAAATATTTTCTTTTGTAATTAGTTTCTAGTAAAGTGTGAATACGTAGTTCTGACGATTATTTCGAGTTATTGAAATAGTTATAATGGGTGTTTTTTTTTCGATGTATAGAACTTCAAGTTGGCATTACTGTTCAAGATGGTGACGGATTTAACAGCTGTCAAGTGACTTATTCTCAGTTTGATTTGGCAATTCATCATGAATAGACTCACGCCTGAACAACGCAACGTATCGCGCACTACGTCCATTTTATCGTCGACAAAATCGTCCATCAGAGCAGTCAATTCGATTAACCATGGAACGTTTTCGCACCACTTTTACTCTTATCGATAACTCGCATCCCCGGAGACGCCGTACGGTAAAGAGACTATTGTTGCTGTAGAGCGTAGCATTGAGAAAGACCCGAATGAGTCCATCCGCCATCGAGCACAGGAATTGGATCTGTGTCCATCCACTTTATGGAAGACTGTGCGGAAGGATCTTGGTTTACGTGCTTAGAAAATCCAACTCGTGCAAGAATTGAAGCCAAATGATCATCAAGTAAGGCGTCGAATGGGCCCAAAACGAGATTGCCGTTGTTCCCGATTTTCATAAGCGAATTTTGTTTAGCGATGAAGCGCACTTCTGGTTGAATGGCTACGTCAACAAACAAAACTGCCGCATTTGGAGCGAAGCTAATCCATCCAGAAATACTGACTATATGGTGCGCCTTATGGGCTGGTGGAAGTACGGACCAATGGTACTTCTTCAAAAACGATGATGGCCAGAATGTTACAGTCAATGGTGATCGGTATAGAGCTAAGATTAATAACTCTTTCATTCCTGAATTGGATAACCATAATGTCCAGGAGATGTGGTTTCAACAAGACAGCGCAACATGCCACACAGCTCGTGCCACGATCGATTTATTGAAAGACACGTTTGGTGACCGCCTAATCTCACGTTTTGGACCTGTGAATTGGCCTCCAAAATCTTGTGTGCTAGACTACTTTCTGTGGGGCTATGTAAAGTCATTGGTCTATCCGGATAAATCACAAACGCTTGACCGTTTGGAAGACAACATTGTTGGAAAAAGTCATCGAAAATTGGACGTCCAGATTGGACTACATCCGTGGCAGCCGTGGCGGTCATATACCAGA
Organism: Cylas formicarius; assembly: GCF_029955315.1. Lineage (NCBI taxonomy): Eukaryota > Metazoa > Arthropoda > Insecta > Coleoptera > Brentidae > Cylas > Cylas formicarius. Next base: position 10,027,630 of record NW_026844326.1, on the reverse strand, counting down.
AATCATATTTAAAATGTAATGCCACAAGATTATCTTTCGGATAATTAAAATTCATGTCAATCGAATAATCCATTGTTGTTTTATTGCAACTTAAAGTTCTATACATCGAAAAAAAACCCCATATATCTATACTTACTTATATTAAACACGAATTTAAAAAAAAACTAAATAAGAAAGTAAATGTTAATTGGATTATTACTATAGACAACACAGTAATAAAAAAGTAAGAAAATACAAGGTTGCGTAGAGACAGTAGAGAAGTACAATTTTTAAACTAAAAAAAAAATATCTTGGCAACAGCGAAATAAATTTTGGAATAAGGTTAAGAATGCTGCGATGATATATTTTTTTTCCGACACTACATTACCGGTCAGAGGTATGAACAGATTTGGAAAGTTTCGAGGCTTTCGAAAGATGATTTTAACGGTGAATGCTGAGCATCTCTTATACTGCTAGAACTGAAATAAAAATTCAGTAACAATAATAAATAATTAACACTCTATAAAGAAGAAAGAAAACTTTGGCAACGTAATCAGAGGACCTAAATATACAGCTATATGCTACAGAGCATTATGGAAGGAAAAATAAAGGGCAGAAATAGTCAAGGGAGGAGAGGAATCTGTTAGCTTAAAAATTTAGGGGAATGGTTTGTAATGACATCAAACCAGCTACGTGGAGTGTTAATAAGATCAGGATAGTCATGATAATATCGAGAAGAAGATATTAAGTGATAATATAAAAGCGCCCCTCAAAAACATCTTCTATTCTTTTCTATTTTTTGGGCATAATAAATGCATTCACTATAATCAATTTGGTTTTCGCCGTAGTACGTCGCCAATCGAGGCAGTATGTAAGACATAGTCTGATTATATGACAAATTTATGTGACTCGAGTAAGGTTTCGACTGTGTCTTTCATGATCTTTTAACTGCCAAAATAAAATGGTATGAAATCAGGGATACAGATTTAAAGCTTCTGGAGTCGTGTTTATCATGTACAAAACAGTGTGTTGAGTTGCAACCTTAAAAAGACTACTATGTGGAGTACCTCAAGGCTCATTTTTGGGGCCATTACTGTCACATATATCAATTACTTTAGTCTTTCAATGGCCTTAGTCTTTCGAGTCTTTATATATTATACTGCTGTGATGACACCGACATGAGCTTTGGGAATAGACTTTCAAAAATTACTTGTGAATATTCAGCAAATAATTGGTTCAGATTACTTGGTACTGTTATCGATTGCAGACTGAATATGTTGGTGAATTGAAAGAAAAACTTAGCAGTGAACTGTTCGTTCCGAGACGACTAAAAGGATATCGTTGATAAGTAAAAACTAAAACAGATCTGTTCATAGTTTAATACTTAGTTTAGTTTAATACTTTAATTAAACCGTCAGAAAACCGTCAGAAACTAACTATTAAACTTGCAAACTATCCTACTTCATATATATATATATATATATATATATATATATATATATATATATATATATATATATATATATATATATATATATATATATATATATATATATATATATATATATATATATATATATATATATATATATATATATATATATATATATATATATATATATATATATATATATATATATATATATATATATATATATATATATATATATATATATATATATATATATATATATATATATATATATATATATATATATATATATATATATATATATATTCTCACGTATTGATTCACGGATGGAAAAATGTGATGACACTATATTCCGGGATATCATCCGTTCGCTCGTTGAACTCCGACTGGAATCCTGCATCCGACTGGAATCCTGCAAATCTTGCATCCGACTGGAATCCTGCAGACGTTTCGCCAAAATCTCACTTGGCATCTTCAATGCTCGCGCTCCGTGCTCAGTGTTCGAAGTGTTTTCGGAGCGCGAGCATTGAAGATGCCAAGTGAGATTTTGGCGAAACGTCTGCAGGATTCCAGTCGGATGCAAGATTTGCAGGATTCCAGTCGGATGCAGGATTCCAGTCGGAGTTCAACGAGCGAACGGATGATATATATATATATATATATATATATATATATATATATATATATATATATATATATATATATATATATATATATATATATATATATATATATATATATATATAGGTGATACCACAGAAGTTATAAATTGACTGGGAGGAGTACCACAGTCAAAAATCATTGTAATTATATGACACATAGGCTGAAAAATTCCTATGTGTTCCATTATATCATCTCATTTTTTGATTAATTATTCCAGGTTACATGGTTGAAATTATTAAATAATATCAAATTTCCGTTTACGCCAGTTAAGTAAGTTTGCATATCGAAATCCTAACTGTCAGGTCGTGCCGAATTATAATAAAAACAACACGATTTGAAGTCATTAATTGACAAAAAAAGCGAGGTTAACGTTTTAATCAGATCCGACTGCGCAGAAGACCGCCGAAGCCGACCATTAAACCGGCCCCTTTGTATCATACAACGTTGCCCCTTTCCGCGAATTTATGGCGATCAAAATCGCGATAATTTAGTTCTTTTGTCGCATAAACAGCAAGGACGACGACAGATCGCAAAACGCGAATCGCGAATAAAACAAAAGATCATTTGCACACAACATTGTAATTGTTCGTGCGTTCGGAACAGTGACGGACTGGTATAAATTGCCGCAGCTCGTTATCGCTCATCGCAAAACTGAAAAACTGTAAAAAGAAGGAGATTACTTTAAAAATTGACCTGGAATTGGAAGCAATAGAAAGATCTGCACGAAGAAAAGTTATTGAAACATTGTTTAAAAGTTAAGAACAAGAAATTGGATTTAGAGTTTAAAACAAATAACATGAATGACAATAAAGAAGGAAGAAGAAAATGCTAATCGAAATAACTTAGACTTAGACTGAATCATTATAAAAAAAAGCAAAGAAATAAAAAAGCTAAGGAAAAATGTGACACTTTTTATGTATACGAAAAAAAGAAAATGAAATAATTGGAATAGTGGAATCTGAACTTAAAAGATGGCAACAAAATTCTGAAAGATCTGATCTGGCAAATGAAAATGAAAAAAAAAATAAATAATATATAAAATGGAGGAACTAATTTGTACAAAAATAAAGCCTACTCTAGAACCCTAACGCTCTGCACGTACACAGAGAAAGAGTTATACAATTTGTTAATTAAAAAGCCAAAAAAATAAATCTAATAGGGCAAGAAGAGTAAAAGTATTGCTGTATTTAAAGACAAAGATCAAAAATGTATTCGAAAATTACAAAGCTATAACTGTGCCGTGTGTATTTTCAAAAATATTAGAATACGCATTCAACAATCGGTTTTTTAAGGGAAAATATAACAATTTAATCAACTCAATGCGCTTTTCCAAGTGGTAAGAATTCAAAGACACACCAATACATCCATTCTATGAAAAACTGATAGAAATGATACGCATACGAGTATACCGATCACCACATCATGCTGGATACCCTTAGATTGTAAGGAAAGCCTGGAAGGCCTTAGTGTGGATATAATGTATAATCTAGATTACGATATGGGGTTGGTCAACTCACTGGAAGATGGCCCCAGGACAATAAGATACATAGGGGCCCTCTCAAGGGACGGCTACAAACCTTATTTAAAAAAAATATATTTTTTGAGCCTATCATGACTGTATGTCTTAGATGTATGTGTTTGTAGGTCTCCAAAAATAAAAATTCATTCTCAAGAAACTACATAAATTTATTACTAGAAGAAATTAAAAAATAGGAATTAGTCAAAACTAAAAAAATATTTAGTTGAAAAAATGTTTTCCCAAAGTTGAATAGTTTTTACAATGGTATGTTATACACAAATTGATTTTGATTGATTTGATTGTGTTAAACATCAAAGTGATCGAACATCGCTCATCATCTCAGAACTTTATTAATGCCAAGCAGCTGCGATCAATATAGAACAAACAAAATCAGAAGACATACTGATCAGAAAAGAAGTGCGACAAAGTTTTTACTATATATTCGGAAGTTATCTCTAGAGAGGCGGAATTAAAACTAATGGAACCACAATAAACATAGACATGACCATTTATAAGGCACAAAATATTCCGTAGTTCAACATATTAAAATGTTTGGTTTGCATATCAATGTCTCGAACACGAAAGTAATGAACGGTCTTTTCGATCGGTCATTCTCGAACAAAGTTTTCTCGAGGTATTTCAATGCAACAAAAAAAGTTATTGAACACCAAAAAAAAAATGAAAAATTTATTGTTTAGGTCACGTGGCAAGATGTTAAAGATACGAGTTTCTTCGACTCATAATAATAAATGTAAAAGTGTACAGAGAAAGTATCAGAATTAAGAAGTTATAATTCATGGCTAAAAGAGTTAAAAAGATGGTTTGACTGTTCGTCTCCGGAAATCTTTCGAACTGGAGTTTACAAAGTTACAATCGTGAATGAAAGAAGAAGAAGAAGCTCGTCATCGGGGTTGTAGACCAAAAATATTTACGAGGCATTAAATAAAAGAAACCACGATACAAATCAGTTATCTACGAAAGTAACCATAAAAAATAATTACGATTCGGTGTCCGTCGCCCTAACAAAGGTCCATAAAAACATCCCCGCAACGATATATGGGCGGACCTTTTTGTCCATTATATAATTGCTTTTGTGTACGACGACGGCTCTATAACGTTGAGTTAGTCACACAGGTGTCACAGTTATAAAGCAGTGAAAAAAGTGAAACCCCAAAACAGGTTAATTTCTTTTATGCCTATGTGGGAACGACTTTCTCGGGCGTCCGACCCATGAACGGTTTTACTTTTTATACCTCCACTAAATTTAAATCACGCATGGGAAAAAAACACCCCCTATTTTAATGAGCGATTTTTATATGGACACTTCGATTTAGGGACTAGCAGGTATGCGGTAAAGAAAAGCAGGGTGATTTTTTGTGATGAAATGTTACCGTTTATCTAGCGCAACTTCTAGTCAGAGAGGTTCAACCTAAAAAGTGGGGACTACGCTGATGTTTACTGCAATTTTATAGAAATTTACTTGGAAAATTGAAGTTTTACAAATTCTTTGTGGCAATGTAGCCAAATCTCATGAAATATACTCGTTTAGGGAAAATTTTTAACCAGAAAAAAGAATTTTTTGGTTGATAACTGCATTTATTTCATTAGTATAGAAACATCCGTTGACTATTACAAGATATCGTTTCTTCATCAAAAATTAACAAAATTTAGAGAATAATATATAAAGTTGCGTCACTCTCGCTCTCGGCTTTTAAATAAATAAAGAAAACGTGTTCTTCAGCAATAAAAAACAAAATTATTTTTTTCTATAGGTATCATATTTTGTAGAATTCGACAAAAGGCAATTTGAGGCCATGATACACTTCAACCCACCTCGAAACGAACACTCAAGTTAAAAAAAAGAGAAGCCCCGCAACGTCAGAGTTGTAGGTATTCCTTACCGATGACTCCATTGCAATTCAGTGACCACAGTTTATGTTACACAACGCAACCACCGTAACGCAAGCTCCCTTGAGAGCGACAAAAAGTGTAATTGAGTTCCAGCACAAATGCTTCCTTTTCAATTAAAAATTAAATCGCAAAATGCCGTCAATGATGTTAATAAACAAGCGAAAGGTGAAACCGAAAGTCACTGGGTAATAAGTTAATTAAATTCATTTATTTAACAAACCATTATCATGAGGAAGAAGCGAGTTTGTTAATTACGAACTCGTGTTGATTGACTGATGATGAATTTACAATCTGCGTTGTTTTAACGTCAGGAAAATTGGTTAAAAATCGAAAATTGTCAACAAAACTTCTTTTAAAGATTGCGCCTAAATGAATGTGAGATGCCATCTTACAATATGTTTATTAATTTGGGATACAAACCAAAGGTAAGGACATCTAGATTTTTTTGGCTGCTTTTTATTCAGTATTAATCATTACGAAATATAAATAACAAGAAAAAAAATTGATAAACTTTGAGATTCCTTTGGCATTTTATTTTACTTTTTTTTAATTTACCTGTCTCTGATCAAAGATGGCAACGTAGATATAAAGATAAAAAAAAAACAAGGCATTGAAATATTACCAAACATCAATAAATTTACCTATGAATTTTTTAAATTTTGAAATAAACACTAAAAACTGAATGTTTATTTAAGTTTTTGAAAAGAAAACTAAACGTTTATCTTATCAGTCTTCGTGACTAGTTTAAATACATATTCAAGTGATAATTACGTAGCGATTTTCGTGTAGACGTTTGAATGTGTGCATACATATGCCCTAATGAGACGTTAAGAATTCAAAAAAACTCTACAGAAATTTCCGTCATATCACGATAAAGAAAAACAACCGAAAGTCTGTTAATTTTAACATTCGAAAGGCGTGTCTGTTAAAGATGTTACAGTCGTGCATCCCTTTAAAACCGCCGTCTCGCTAACAAAATGTTTTCTTAGACGCTGTCCTCCGTTGAATACTGTTGATTGATGATATTTACATAACTTATATTAAGGGGAAAAGCGTATCGGAAGATTTTATTTTTACTTTTAAATAATAAATATTTTTGTTTATTTGTAAACATTCCACACGGCATTTTCTGTTTCTTTTAGAAAGCCAAACTTATCAAAGGAAATCGGTAAAGAGACACTTTGGAAAATTTATATTTATGAACAAATATTGTACAATTTGGCTGCAACAACTACCTTTAATGTAATACATTTTTAATTCGTCAATTTTAAAGCTGCTCAATGGAAAAATAAATATCATCTAGGCCGCTAGGTACCAACATACTTGTAATGTAGTTGATTTTGTATAATTATCTGAATACTTAAGTAATTTAAATGACTTATGGATATGACATTGTAATCTTGTAAGGTAAATCACAACAAAAGCATAAAAAGAGTACTCGTTAGTAACTAGTGGATTGGTAACTTTACCTATTTAGAACATTGAACTCAAAACTGAATAGAAACGATGTTAAATCATTGGAAATGCATAGAAAAGGCTCTCACCAAGAACGACAAACTCATCAAACTTGACTCAGTTGATTGGATACAAATGTCCATCAGTGAGAAATACAAAGTTATGCATGCATAGAGAATAAAAACACTAGATTTGGAAATATTTACCATGAAAACGTTTAAATAAATATGTTTAAGCAAAAACTCCCGTTCACTTCTTCCGCTCGAGGGTGTGTTACTTAATGATAGGTACAATTCCAAAATGTTTTGTTTTCAAGATACATGGTGTCAAATAATACATATTTAACTCATCGATATATTTTAAAGTGGACTAAAATTGTTTTCCTTTTTGTTTTTGAAAAGAAAGTAGAATACAAAAAATTACCCATATAATAATATAATATAATTTGAGTCGCTGGAAGTCGTAATTCTCTTCTCCTTGGCCATAAATTGACATCAGTCATTGCAAATTAAAATAAAAGAATTGCTCAGATCAAGTATCGCACTGAATTTTGCTGTTCTCAGTTCGGGAGAACAAAGGGTTGTTTCAGGTTGATAGTTTCAAGCTAATTTTTAGCCACCTTCTTCTGTGTGCAGGACGAGAGTATGCAGTAGGCGACTTTTATATGACCAAAATTTCGCTATATATTGCTAGTCCTTTAGTTTGATAGCTAATTGTACCTAATCAGATACAGGGTTGGTGTGTAATCGACCACTTTAAAGAGTGACATTAGAAAAACTTATCACACAATTTGCAGGGCAGTAGCTTTTATAGAAAACAAACATATCTCATAAAATATGTAAAACATAACGCAAAAATTATTTAATAACCTTAGAAGTAAATTTAAACCGATAGAGGGAGTTTTCTCATATTTCTGGAATTACTATCCCAATTTGTTGCGCGTTTTATCCTAGCAATTATCCGGATACGCGTTGCTATGCCTTGTAAATACGTGAAAAATGCTATATTTATATCCGATAACTTGTGTTATGTTCAATTAATATGCCACATCTCAAGCTGACAGTTTATTGATAAACCAACATATTATAAGTTAGTTATTACCACACAACCACTTTTATTATTAACCATTTATATTATTTATTTAAATATATTTCAATATTTTGAAGAAAAATGAGCAAAAGACATCTTGTAATTCCAAAAAGTTGTTACAGATTTATATAAAAAGCCCACTAGCTCAAACAAAATACAGTCTAGCAAAGTAAAGTGTAGTTAAGTGCATCTTAGTTAGCCACTGCACTAAAGGATACTGTTGAAAGTGTGCATAAAAACCGAAAAAACGTTTTAATTTGAGCATCTGTATCCAACCATTGAGCATGATGTCAGCATCTAGTGTGCTGAATTTTACGTTTATAGTTGACAATATGCATTAGCATGTTTACATAAACATACCAGAGTGGAGGTGACCATTCAAAAATTGATGCTAGAGGGCTACATATTTGATATCAACCCATTGAAGCATCGGCGAGAAGATATTTTACAATCTAATATACATATGTCCATTTGTTCGTTATAATTGTAGAATTTAATTTTAGTTAACCCTCACAAAAATTGAATGCTATGTATTAAACAAAAATATATAGCGTATGTTAACTTCTTAGAACACATTTATATTCTTTAGTCATTTTAACAACAAAAAATTAATTCGCATGTAATTTACGCGGAGATAAATATCTGAACCCGATTTCTTTAATAAATCTTTGCGCAGGGTATCCGAATTAATTAACAAATTACTACAGGTAATCGCGGCTGTGTTCATTAGTATTCAGTCAGTTGTCAGTTATTTTGCGCGAGGCGCCGACTCCCGTCCACGGCTTGCTACGACTTGTCGTGGGAAAATCGGGCAGGTGTAACTTTGGCGAGCGAAACCTTAGCGTCATTAATCTAAAAGTCGCAGTGCCGGATTTGAGCGTAATCATTCGAATCTGTCGCGCGTAATCTGTAAAAAGAATGACCGATTGTCGTATTCATAGAACTGTTGCTGGTTCGGAATACCATAGAGATAGATACGTGACGTTTACAACTGGAAAAATGTGAACTTGATGAACTGAACTGAACTGAATTTTATTGATAACCATGAGTTCCTCAGTCACTGATAAGGGAGAATTATTCCAGCTTCTTTGATGATAAGCTCTACAGTTTCTTACTACTGATACTATATATCAAGACCGAAAATTTTTAATGAGTAATTAGGATGGTGGATCTAAACTATGGGGAGAAATCATAATATTGATAAAATAAATCTCTTGTAAGATACTGGAGGAATGGAACATCAGCATAGTCCTTCTAATTTTTGAAAAGGGTGAAAAGGAAAAACCCAAAAATTACAGATTCGTTAAGTTACTCAACACTCATCTAAAGCTTACCATTTGAAGAAGATGGTATATTGGAAACTCTTGGAAAAAGCTATCGATAACATCCTGTTAAAGCAAGTCTTGAAAATCCTAGAGACTAGACACTACGAACTTCGCAAGAATCAGAGTAGATGGAGATTAACAATGCTAACAATGAAATACGACAAGGTGACTCATTAAATAAACCCATTCTTGTTCGACCTTGTGATGAACAAAGTAATGAAAGACCTCAAAAAACGTTTACATGACTTTGCACTGTCCTGTGAGAATAGGGTTTAGCTCAACTTGCCTTCGAAAAAGACAAAAACCGTAAAGTTATAAGTTCTAACTTTATAATATCGTTGAACAACGATCTCAGCGTCCAAATAAGAATCACCAATAACGACACCGATGAAGTCAGACTTCAAACTATTAATTCCTCCGGATGGCTCAAAGAAGTAAGGTCGAACAGAACCAGAAACAAGAGCTGATACATAATAACATGGAGAAGAGTTGTGGTGAATAAGTTCAGTGGGCCACAGATATCCTGAATTCATTAATAGAAAGGAGAAGAAGGAGACGACGTATTAAAATTTTGTCCAATGGAGGAGCCTTCAATTTGATGGTAGTGAACCGATTCTCCGATTTTAATACTCCACACCATTGAGAAACAACCTTTAGCAATCCGAATTTTTCGCTCTTTGAAAATCTACTCAATAATAGTATAGGAAAAGAAGTCCAAATCAGTGTCTCAGAAATGATAGTTAACACAAAAATCCCCCACTAAATGGTAAAAATTATGTATTGAAAACCTAATAATTTTTTTTTAATTTTAAACTGATGACGCAAATCATTAGTTAATAAAGCAAAGAATACGAGGACCTAAATTTAAATTGGATTTATTTTCCACAGCAGCATTCAATTTTCACATTTGCTGCGGTGGATGTAAAAATTAACTCGATAATGAAGTAAAACGCTGGATAATTGATTTCCATCAGCTCTGCTAGGGAAGATGGTTGCAAAAAAAGAGCACACTAAGTCGTAGAAGTGATCAAACTCCCAGAATTGAAGAGTTTCATAATTCTTAGAGTGATATCAAACATCAGGCAATAAAGTATCGAACAACACGTAAATGATTTGATAGGAAGCAAACTGAAGCAAATTTTATTTGTCTTTCATCATTTCTCAATCTATGAATTTTTAAGATAAATTATTTGTTAGAAGGTACTTTGTGAAATTGTTTTAATCATTTTTGGATTAAGTGTCATTTAAAAAACTGACATAATCAAAGAATAATAGCTTTTCTCGACATCCATCTCGAGAAAGTCAAAATCAAGAGGGAAGACAACACTACTTACACGTATATTACTTTGGATTGCGAGATGCAATGTTTTTACAACAAAGCAATCGATCATGAGAGGCACGACAGACTCATGCAAATTCTACGTTAGAAGACAAGCAGGAATAGGGTAAAGAGTGAACGCAATAACCATATCAGTTTTGCTGACGGCACCTTGGAAATAGTTCAGGGTACCGCGGATCTACAAAGAATGATAGAAAAATCGTCAATAGCAGTGAGAAAGACAACTTAAAAAAACTGCAGGCTTTCGAAATGTCTTTATGTGTATTAAAGCGAATGGAAAAAGAAACAGAGATAGTGGACCCTGGGAAGTTTGCTTGGTCACGTTATCAGCGGCAAAAGCAATGCTGGAAGAAGATTTAGAGAAAGTAAGAGAGGATAACAGAATTAGTTCATACAGAGGCATCAAAAGCAAAAATCGCCATGAGGATAGCCAACCTTCAAAGAAGAGACGGCACATACAGAAGGATTGGCTTGATATATTTTGGTTTTGAACTACGTACTAATACTAACTATTAAGTTCTTAGTATGTGGTCGCATTAATGTGTATATCTGGCAAAAGAAGTTAAGTAGCTTTAAGTAAAGCACCTGATCATCTGAGTTTGAGTTTGTAAATTTTAACTTGACTTATTATTTATAAATGATATCGTCAGTATATCGACTGATTTAGGTGTCACAAAAATTTAACAATCAAAATTTGACATTTATTTTCGTTTTTCAAGAAATGAAACATTTTTAGATAGATGTTTAAAGTCTTTTGGTTGAAATACTACTTCCCAAAATATACATAATTACAACAAATTTCTTAGTATTTTCAATTTATAAGTACATCAATTTGTACTTACTTATTATAAACTTTATTTTATGCATATATTTAAAAGAAATTATAAAATGTAAAGGTATCAGAGAACGAGAACGCCCAATTCATCGATTTATACAAATAAATGTCCTCAACAGTCTTTTTGTATTGGAAAATTTGCCTCACTTTTCACTGGCGTTAGCAGTGTACGACAATAATTAAAAATAAAATAAAATTAGTTACCGCAAATGTTCAGCCTGCTCGTTAATGATGTACTTTCCTCGTCGTAATTAAAAGCCTAATAAACGTAACTGTGCTTCCTCTGTGTGGTAGATAATTAATCTACTTTATTCCGACGACTGCCGTCCTGCCACCAAGAGATTTATTGTAAAATATCGTACCGGTTAAGGAACGATCGGGTGCGTATGAATTAAATATGAACGCATCGTTAATACGCACCACGTGACCGAAATTCTTAAAAGGGTATTGAAAGATATTAATGAATCAAAACCAGAAGCCTGTGGCGGGGTTGTATTTTGCCAAGCGAGCAAAAACAGGAACAGGTCTCGGGGAAGCGTTGGGCAGGTTTCTTAAGCGCTAATAAGAACACCAAAAAGACTCGACTTCGATTCGAATCACTTATTATCCACGCATATTCAAATTCGGAGAGATAACTGTAGGAATAAAAATCGTCTTGGCCATGTAGTTTTTATTTTGATTTAAACTCCAGTTTTTTTTTAATTTGTCGGTTATTAAATTTAAATCCAGCTTCGAAAAGCAAAGGTAAATTACAATTCTTAGCGTCGAAAATTTGTCAGCACCTTATTTATTTGGTAAAAATAAATTATGAAGGAAAAATCTAAAACCGTTTTCTAAAAAATTAAAAATTTATTTTATTTTATTTTTTGGTTAGCTTTTGTGAGACTCACTATTTTTCATTTTCTGTTCGTTTTACCACTTAAAAAACCTTTTAGATAATTTACGATTAGCATTTAATTCTTGATTATGCTTTCTTTTTGTAAATGTAAGTCTACTTTCTCTGTAGTGAACTAAATAGAAGAGTCACAAATGGTAGAATATGGAATAGAATATAGTTAGAAAGATAGAAGGGTTCAAGAAAGCTTGCTGGATATTTGGATTAAGATAAGTTCTGATTAATGAATATACAGGATGCGGCAAGCAAGGCGAGATGGAGAACTACTTCTCAGCAAAGTGGTATTATCCATTCGACCAGATTATAAACAATTCAGAACAGCTGTGCCCGGTTCATTTATAGTTTGAAAAAGTTTGATCGTATATCAAAAAAAATTGTTTAAGTGCATCAAAACTAAATAGCTGTTCTAATATTTACTAGCAATAATTATATTTAGCAATATATCTTGATGGACTATTTAGTGTTTCACTATGAAATTTATAATGCTTCAATAAGGACGAAAAACATCTTCGATATACCCAGCATAATCCTTGTAAATTTGAACGCTGTTTTAGCTATAATGAGATTAAATTTTAGAATAATTATATTAAACATATTGCATCCAGTTGAGCTCTAGTGTTTAGGAAAAATTAATATGTTGGGGTTAGAAAAGTGAATGTCATGAATAAATTATCGTTCTACTGTTAACGAAGTTTAGACTCTTATTATTAGAACTTGCGGCTTTATTATTATTATAATATTTAAAAAATGCTTAATGTTGAAGAGCTGACATCAAGCTCTTAAGATGGACTTTGCCTTTTGAGGTATGTAAGAATATTAATAAGTATTGAATTTTGTGAAAAAATTTGTGCAAGAATTGAAAATATATATGCACTAGAGTGTAGTAAAGAGGCAAATATCGAAAAAAAAGTTATTTCTTAGCCAGTTGTTACAAAAGTCTGTTTTTAAAATTCAATAGGCTTTCAATATTTTTAATAGCATCTCTGTATATGTTCTCATGTTCAAATCATAAAAATATAAAAATTTGTATGGTATAAGGTGTTTACTTAATTACGAGACCTAAGTCGTAACTCATGGCTAATTTTTTTAAAAAACTCCTAGTCGATAAAATTTATGGTATTTTGACTTTCATATGAAATAAGAATACACAGGAGGCTTTCATTAAAAAAAATTGAATATAGATGGAATTACCTATTAACAGATTATTACTTTGGAGGACAATTTATATCGCACTCTCGATTTCATCATTCAATATCATATTTTCACTTTTATAAAAAGTATATAGCTGTCTATCTGTCACCCTTAAAACCCTATACACCAGACTAATATGTATTCGAATTTTTGAGACCATCTTGTCTAATGACTAATTACTTTAAGAACGTTGCTCATTTCGGCTACCAAATACATCCAATATACTATACTGAGCTGCTTATATAAATTATTGACTAATTTCAATAAGCAAACAGTCGTCGTAAAATGTAATAGTAGGCAGTTATTTCAAAGGGGTTTACTAACGTTCATGAAAATTAACTTCTCATGCGTATAAAAAGCAAAAATATCTGGAAAATTCCCTTACTTTGATAATTCGTTAACGGTAATAAGTATTAAAATTAAGTTAGATATGGGTAGGTTCACGTTCTGTCACATCTTGCAATATTACTGGTCATATACTTTAATACCAAATAATAATATATTGAAGTAAAATTTTTTATTGTTTTATTGGGCAGACATTTAAGGTCTGTACGCAGCACCTTTTTAGTGATTGTACTATGTTGCGCCCTAAAGATAGTTTATTTTGTATTGTATCTTGTTGCATCTCATTACTGAGAGGTGGCACGTTGTTATAAGTGGTTTTAAGGAAGTGCTTGTAACAGACTTGTTATGAATATTTCTCGTTTTAGCCCTCGCCCTGAAGATTTCTGAGGCGCTGTGTAATTTTTATTCCAAGTAGCTCCGTTACCGATTTTCAGGTATTCAATAAATATACAACAACGAATAAATAACATGACACAAAAATTTAAAGATGGCCAAATACTACTTAATAATTATTTTTATTGGTGTGTTAATAATAACTTACGTCAAAAATCCAATTTTTCTATTGTTTCGAATTGTTAATGTTCTGACATATTTTCTTACCTCCATAATGCTTATTGTAGGTTTATTTTCAGGCTTAGAAAATATGACAGTGTCCCAAAAACTAAACTCCATGGATTGACACCGAAATGCAAATATTTATCCGTATTATCGTAGATTAATTCTTATTTCATCACGCTATTATCTAAAACGGGGAACCGCAATAATAGGACACCGCGATTTAAGGAACTTGAACCATTTCTCAATTCCTTATTATCGATTAACATGGTTTCGCCATAGCTTTATTTATATTGGATATTGGAATGCATAATAATGCATACTTCTCTCTTAAAGATCTAAGCTTTAACAGCTTTCATAGAGAGCTCTAATGCTGTTTGCACTTTGCAGTTAAGTTTCTAATTTTATTTAATAATTAATAAAATTCGAACGTGTTTATATATATATATATATATACATATATATATATATATATATATATATATATATATATATATATATATATATATATATATATATATATATATATATATATATATATATATATATATATATATATATATATATATATATATATATATATGATGACACTATATTCCGGGATATCATCCGTTCGCTTGCGACCGGCAACGAACAATATTCTTGTTTTGATGGTTGTGTGTTTTCCTTAACAGAAATCTTGTTGTAGAATTTATGTATCCTTCTTTTAAAAATAGAGTTAATTAAGGCACTTGGGTAATTGTTTAGTTTTAGTGTGTACACTTAGCCTTATATATAGCTTCTTTTCTGTACTCTGGATCAGATAGATTTATAGCTCTGTCAGCCAACCCGTCTTTTTTTGTGATATTTGGTGTTGGGAGTGAAAATTAAGGTATCGTCCAGACCATGTATCTTTTGTGTACCACATCGTTCTGATTTTGTTTTCCTTGCGTATTAGTGTCATGTCTAAGAAGTTAATTTTGTCATCTTTTTGATATTCTATGGTAAATTTTATTTTTGTGTGATATGAGTTAAAACTATTCAGAATGAGGTCGCCCTTTTCTTGAGGTATTGCTAGAAAACAGTCGTCGACATATCGATAGAAACAGGGTAATTTAATAGTCATTTTGTCAAAAACTGTTTTGTCTAGGTCTTCGAGAACAAGTTCCGCAATTAAACTCGAAATAGAAGCACCCATGGCACAACCGTCAATCTGCTTGTAATATTTATTATTATATATGAAATAGGTCGAATTTAGAGTTAATTTTATGGCTTCCACGAAATCGTCTAGTGGAATGTCTGTGAAGTTTGATCATGTCCCATTTTTTATTTATTATGTCTATAGCTTAATCGATAGGAATTTTTGTGTAGAGGGACACTACATCTAGAGATGCTAAAATGTGGTCATGTGGTAGAGTGATTCTGTTAATTTTTTCTTTAAAATGCCACGAATCTTTAATAGAGTATTCATTATCATTCACTATGTTTTTTAAGATGTTTTTTAAGAATTTTGATAATTTTTCGAAAGGGGACTGAGTTCAAGAGACAATAGGTCTTAACGGGATATTTTGTTTATGCAGTTTTGGTAAGCCGTAGATTCTTGGGGCGATAGCATTATTAATTTTTAATTGTTTTGCAGTTTGCGGCGAGATTAGGAGAGCTTTTTCCCATCGATTTGTTATATCGTTGTTATTTTTTTGAAATATGTTTGTGGGATCGATATATATATATATATATATATATATATATATATATATATATATATATATATATATATATATATATATATATATATATATATATATATATATATATATATATATATATATATGATGACACTATACTCCGGGATATCATCCGTTCGCTCGTTGAACTCCGACTGGAATCCTGCATCCAACTGGAATCCTGCAAATCCTGCATCCGACTGGAATCCTGCAGACGTTTCGCCAAAATCTCACTTGGCATCTTCAATGCTCGCGCTCCGAAAACACTTCGAACACAGCGCGAGCATTGAAGATGCCAAGTGAGATTTTGGCGAAACGTCTGCAGGATTCCAGTCGGATGCAGGATTTGCAGGATTCCAGTCGGATGCAGGATTCCAGTCGGAGTTCAACGAGCGAATTTATATTTATATAGTAAGATATATACGGTTAAGTCTAAATAATCATAAGAGTAGATTCGCATTTTGTAAACTTACAATAAAAGCTTTAAATAAACAAGAAATATTTTTTTGTAGAACACAGCCTGATACCTACAGGGTGTCCCACGACACGACCGCTTGGGAGTGTGTTACTGGGATGATTTCAAGTTAAAAATTTCAAATCAACTACAAGCATTTGAAATTTTAAAGAATATTTAAAAGAAACCCCTTTACTCTTTATTTTATTGTTTTTAATTTGTTCATTTTTTATTTTATTTAATTAGTTGTTCAAAATATCGACTCACTTGCTGCTCTTCTTAGAATTGAAGACTGCTAACAGTTCCAGGATCAGTACAAATAGTTTCCGCAATATCAGCAACAGTTGTTCACTGTTTTCAATACTTTCTGCATAAACTAAAGTTTTCAGTCTTCGCCCCAACAAGTAATCTAAGGGATTAAGGTCAGGTGATCTTGCTCGCCAAGGAATTGCTGAACTTTTTCCAATCCATCCGTTTGCAAAATTTTGATTAAGACATTCTGTTACTTGGCCACCAAAGGGAGGAGGTATCCCCTCGTTCTCTTACAATAAGACAAACATCATCCAGTAATATTGGAAGATCATTTTCAATGAAACGTAAATAACGAATGGCCGTTGAGTCGTTCTTCAATTATAAACGGACCAATGAGGCGGTCATCAATAATGCCAAACCGACAATCTATCTTGAAAATGGGATTCCCGAGTTTGTCATATATTTTCAAATGCCCACCAATGTGAATTAATATTGTTGTTGATACCGTTTTGGGCAGCTTGTACATGTAAGATGTGGTACGGGACAAATCGAAATTGTGTAAAGTTCTCCATACTCTCTTGAGCAAGTCCTTTTTGAAGGGGACGTTCAGATGTGGCTGTAGGAAACTTGCCTGTTTCTCTCATATATTGATGGATATTGCTAAAAACAAGGCACTCTATGAATGCGAAATCGTCAACGATATTCATCTACTGCCGCTGGTCCGTTTCTATTACACAGTCCATAAACAAAGCGAACGTCGGAATTTTCTTCATTCGAACAAGTAAACATTGTACCTTGAAGATTATTTTAATGTAACACAATAAGCGGTTTCTTTTTAAATGGTCTTTAAAATTTCAAACGCTTGTATCATTTCATATTTTTGACTAGAGGTCACGCCAGCATCACAATCCCAAGCTGTAGCAGCCATGCCGTGGAACACCCTATATAGTAAGATATATATATATATATATATATATATATATATATATATATATATATATATATATATATATATATATATATATATATATATATATATAAAGTTATTTGTAAATAACAAAGGCTTTAAATAAAAAGGAAATATATTTTTGTAGACGGCAGTGTAGTGTTTTTACGATAACTGTCAAGTGACGTCATCCATAGTATATTTTGATGTTTATCAATTCGAACCGTGAGATTTATTTTCATACCAATTATACCCAATTTTGACAATTGGTACTCATGTCGTTATGGTATCGGTAACTTTTGCCAATTTCTACGAATTTCGAGGTTTTTCGCTTAAGAACGCCTCTCAACTTATTGTCATATTTAGCAAAAAATGTAATAACTACTTGTCGCGAAACCGAACGCATCAACAACCCTTTCCGCAAAATGATTATTTACCCCGGCACCCCGCTGAGCTACAAACACACACACGACCCGCGTACGTCATTTGTAACGCGTCACGGCCGTTACCGCTCTCCCCCTCCGCCGCCCCTTCCCGGCGTAATACCCGCGCTATAATCTCGTAGTGGGCTGTTCGCGCCAATGGCAGGTGGCATTTCGGAGCCTGGGAAACTGAGTCCGAACTAAGTTCCCACAGCGAGCACGCACCTGGCATACGACTAAAAGACGAGATGGAACACTTATGGCACACAAACACACGTGGAAGGAGGGTGTCTAGCAGATAAGATGTGGAAGGCCCCCGCGTGGATATAGGAAAACGGTTTTTTCGTACGTTTCGTTAGTTAATTGGCTCGATTTCTTCTGACTGATTGTTGGCTGTCCCTTCTACCGAAATTAGGTGACGGGACGATTTTTATAACGCAATTTTGCGGAGTCTCAGCGTTGTAGTTCAACGTTTTACGGTATGCCGGCTCAGGACTCTTTTGACTTTTACTAAAAGGCAATATAAACGAAACATCGATACTGCTCATATGATACCTATCTACTTTATACCGAGTCATGCATTGCTGAACGGAACATAGGAAATCCCATGTATATTTTTAGGTTTCAATTTGAATAGATTTTAATAAGCCAATCTTCAGTTATTGAATTAAATATGATGGCAAATTAGAAAAAAAAATAGTTTAGGTAATGAATCAAAATCCAGTAGAATACATTTTGACAATGACAACTGTTGTTCTAATTATATTGTTCTACGTTATAAAAAGCGCTTTAGTTAAAGCTAAATATGTGTTATTCAATTGAATAAAAAGTAACCATAATTAAGTTGAATTATGCAGGAAATTGTCCTATAGCAGCTGAAATATTTTCGGTTTATTTTCCTTCTAAAACTATGCCTTCGATTTCAACAATTATTACCCAATTCGAATCCAAAGGCACCGTAATAAATAACTGCAATATGTCGATAATACCGCAGAAGAAAGGGACAATATTCTTCCTATAAATACGAATCGCCCAAAGAGCTCCAAGAAGCCGATGAAGAAAGAAGAGTAGCATTTTGTTTTGATATGCTGGAAAATAAATATGTGTTTTACTACTCAACGACGAAGCAAATGTTCAAAACTGTCGGTATTGAAGCCAAGACAATGAATATCGTTTTGTCCATACTCGAAGTCACTACCCTCTAAAAATAAACGTTATGGGTCATTTTTATGCACTTGAAGAAGTTATTCGTGAAGATGAGAAGATCTGTTACGCAATGGATGGTTGTCCCGCTCATAATTCGTTTATGACAAATACCCCCTGTATTTGGGAAATACTTTCAACCGGGTGCCGAACCCTTTGGCCACTCAAGTCACCTGACCCCTTGCCGAACGACTCCTTTCTGTGGAATCACTTGTCAAAATGTTAAATTTGAAAATCTCAACTAGTAACAAAACGCCATTTGCTTATCAACTAAGCAATGTTAGAAATTAATTTTATGGTCGCTTAGCATATTGTTTAACTGTTAATGGAGGGTTGTTGAACATTTACTTAAAAATAATGTTTCTCTTCGTAGCCGTATTTTTATTATAATTATTCGTTGTTCCTTGTGGTTTAAACCATTCTTTAAAATAAATAGTATTAATTTGATCCTAAGAAAAACATATTGATATACTTACATACTGAGTTTATTTTGAATGTCTGAAATCAAATGTTCATGTATTTATTGTAAACTAACATTAATTTTATATATCATTGTCCAGCTTGACGTTATCAAGTTTGGGAATTAGCGTCATGGAAAATATTCGCTGGTGTTGGTTGTCTTAACCTTTGTCAATTTTGCCATCATATTTAATTCAATAACTGAAGATTGCCTTATTAAAATTAATTCAGATAAGTTCAGCACATGAGTTAATTATCGAGAAGTTGTATTACTACTTTGCGATAAAATGTACAGGGAAGCCAATATCCATGCACCTAAAAATTTACACTGGATTTTTATATGTTGCGTTCGGCAATGGAGCACCCGGTATATTCACTTATGGGGGGTTCTATTTACCTAACTGTGATTTTTTATGTCTTTTATTGTTTGTTCTTACTGGTGATTAATTAATAATCCAATAATTAAAATTTTGTGTTAATTAGACGATCATGACCATATTTCATTATAATTTTTATATAACATAGTTTGTCATACAGATAGAACCTACAATATATCAGCTAAACGTCAGTATCGTATCCTGTCCATTTCTGAAATTATTTCTATGATTAAACTAAAACCAATTGACACCTTTTTGTTTATTGTTTTAAGTTAACACTGAATTCCGGTTTAATAACTTCTGCCCTTAAAATTTAACGAATTTTTGAATTTGAATTTATATGAATCGAGCGCCATCTACCTTTCCGTCTAGTGAATCATGTTGAAACATCATCATCAATTTCAAACATGGAGTTGATAAAATAGTGCAAAGAGTTTATATGGTTTTAGAACTAGAATTTATTTTATGTCAATACCGTGGAGAAACACGTCAATATTGTGCAATGGTAATTCTGAAATTTGTTCTTGATACTTTGAAGTAGGAGAAAGATCCTTTGAGTCTTTTGGATAAAAAATTAAATTCAATTGAATTAATGAAGTCCTCATTAATTTGACAATATTTGCAGTACTAGTACAGTCGTATTGACTCAACTTTTAACACTACATACAAATTTAAATGTTAGTTTCATATACTTATACTTATGGCGAGTATTTAAACACATAATTTTGCTTAAGAAAATAGCAAGAATGTTCATTGCCTACCTAAACGATTTAAATATAAGCAGTTTCGTCGATTATTATAGATACTGTATTGAAATAATATCAGCAATAATTAAATAATAATAATAATAATCACCTTTATCTGCCATGTTGGCTTCTTCAGTGCTTAACTTAACTACTTAACTACTTCTCTGGCCACTTGCACCATATACCAGTCAATTATGTCACTTAAAGACTAGATGTCCTATTAAATGTATTGATTATTTTACAAAAGTTGGTTTAACAAGGTTAAACAACTTATAAATGGGACTGGTGTTTTCGATTCCTCTATGTTTTTAAGACGAGTTACACCAATAAAGCATTCGGTAGCTTGAAAAACTGTTGTAGTCCAGGACTTGACATGTTTATTTGCCTGATCTTCTGTAATACTTAAAATTTCCGTGAGTCCTATTCACAAGAATAGTGTTAATAAAAATTATATAAGTTATACATTAAGTGAAAATTCGAAAATATCGAACGCCATTGATAACTTAGTGAAGGATGTAACAAACAATTTGAACACGAGTAGAAAGGTTGTTGCTGTGTTTCTAGATCTGGCATAGACTTTGTTAAAATAACGGTGGACTCATTTGGAAAACCAATTAGGGGAGTAAATCACACAAAACATTTGGGGACTATAATGGTCCAAAATCTTAAATGCGATTACCACTGCCAATATCTATGTAAACAATTAGATTTCATTTTTATAAAGCGCTCACGGAACCATCGTTCCGTTAAGGGATACTAATAAGAGATGTCACGTATAATATCCATTTAAACCCCTTAAAGGTGATTCGGAACCATATTTGAACGTTATATTTAAGAAGCTATGGTTGGATTATACTCGCTTTTTGTATATTAGTTTATATATATCTTTAGTTTAATAACAAACTATATTTGCACGGTATGCAACTTTGTCTATAACAATGCCCGCAAACAGACATATCGGTCACACTTATATACAACAAGAGCTATAAGTTTGTTAAGTATTCCGACTAGTCAAAAAAGTATAAACCAATCATTTGTAAGCAACTTAGGGCCTAAAATATATAATGCCCTAATGACCTGAAAAGTCAAATATTTATTTCAGCTGTTAAGTGTGAGTTAATATTTGGTAAATAATTTAAATTTGTTACATGTATGTATGTATGTTCTTAGTGTCATAGTCTCCCACTACACTAATATTTTATTATAATATCTGCCACAAAGGTGCCCTGCACCTAGAAACAATCGAGATATTAGATCATGTACTGTGATATAACTTTACTTAATATAGTTATCAAATTACTATTATTCAAAAAATAGATATAAGATATATAAATTGTTGCAGATCACCTTCTCAAACGAAAGTATTTTTAAAACTTTTTAATTTTTATCTATACTAGAAATATTTTTTATCATCAAGTATTGTAAATAAAATATATCTTGCTTAATTATGACGTTGTATTTCATGGATTAACTACTCGGGACGACCGTTGCCTTTTTTAAAAACTTTATTTAAATTTACAACCGTTTAAAAATTGTCTGTTACAATAACATATCTAGACAGAACTCTTCGTCCACACCGTTAAACTACGTTTTTATATGTAGAAATAGGACTCTGCTGGGTCAGCATTCTTGGATCTTCGCTAGTGAGATAACTCCTCCCCCGTAAGCTTCAACTATACCGTCAAGGGGGTAGTTGAACACATTTTAGATCTTTAGGTTCTTCGACTTCTTGCTGGTGTTTCTTGCTGGATTTGGTGCATCTTGACTGTAACAATCTTCTATAGCAAATAATTATTGTTTGATGATCAATTTTGGAATTTCGGCTTGTTATGTCCCATGAAGATTCTGAATCTCATCCTGAGCGTTGCATTTAAGTTTAACGCTCTGTACATCTGGGACTACTAAAATCCATTGATTGGAATTTTCTAGTTGATTAACTATTAGCTGGGTGATTTTGAGTTGTGTTTTGTGGCAGTTTGTGATTTGTGAATTTGTATAGTATGTAGTATGTAGTAATGGACCGGTGGGAAATGCTTGTTGCTGATGTCAAAAATGATTTGGGTTATGCCCATTAAATTGCATATTTTGTTTGGAATGAAAATTTTGGAAATGCTGGTTATTATGTTTTAAATTCTGAGGTGGCTGATTATGAACTATTTTGGTCATATTTTGAACATATTGCGTGTTACTTTCTTGCATTACAAATGTTAAGGCTTTCAACAGGCTGCATACATCTAATGGCTATACCAATAGGTTCTTTTAAGCCCGACAAAAATGTTTTCAAAGCAAGGTCGTTATAGAGTTTACGTTTTACTTGTTTTGCTTCATTAGTCATTTCATGCGTTTTAATTTAATGAACAAATTAAATTTAGGATATGCAAAACTCGATCGTAAAATTGAGTCGGTTTTTGAAAAATAGTCAGGTATCTAGATAAATCCTTTGGGTTCCTATCGAATTTAGGGACGCAGTTGAGATGCTCAGATTTTAAAGTAGCCATACTTATAAGAGATTCACTAAATTGACTGTCTGATTCTAAATTATGTTTTTCAAAAATAGTTTGTTGCGAAATAATTTTTCTGACCTGAGCTGGTTGAAGGTGTATTATTACTTAAATCGGTAGCTAACGTTTCAATATTATCAATTATTACGTCAAGTTCCGACATTAACAAATAATTGCAACTTACAGTACTAGTTAGGGGGAGGTTCTGGTCATCCCTTCTATAAGAACAAGACTTCGATCGACGATATTGGTCTTCACAAAAATTCTTGTCCTTGCGAATCTAGACGATACAGTTTCTAGTTTCCGATGATCGTGTTCTGTACAGGTCTTCGATAGACTGGGGTTTTCGATTTTCAGAAATCGACTCTGCCAAACACTAATCACCAATAGGTCCGATTTCCAATTAATCGATGAAAAATCGACGTCGCGACGCGGTGCGCTAGTCAATTTCTGGAAATACTACTACGACTGCGCCAATTAACTACTCAGGACGCTCGTTGCTTTTTTTAAAAACTTTATTTAAATTTAGAACCGTTAAAAATGGTCTGTTACAATAACATATCTGGATAGAACTCTCCGTCGACACCGTTAAACTACGTTTTTATATGTAGAAATAGGACTCTGCTGGGTCAGCATTCTTGGATCTTCGCTGGTGAGATAATTCATGCATAATTCTAACCCTCAAGCAGGCGCATATTAACATTATGACCCTGAAAACAGAACATCAAATCTGTTTGGTCAATTTTCCCGTTATTACTCTGTCACTTGTTATAATGTTTTAAAGTGCAGAAACTGCCAAAAATTCGTAACAAAAGACTCAATACATACGAACTAAAAG
This sequence comes from Cylas formicarius, assembly GCF_029955315.1. Taxonomy (NCBI): domain Eukaryota; kingdom Metazoa; phylum Arthropoda; class Insecta; order Coleoptera; family Brentidae; genus Cylas; species Cylas formicarius. The sequence continues at coordinate 10,003,196 of NW_026844326.1, read as the reverse complement.
CATGCTCTGCACCAAAAACTAATTTAAAAGTTCAATACCCCCAAACATGGGCATAACAATAAACGGAAAATTTATAGTCATTAAAACGCGAAAGCACAAAAATCATACCATCAACCTAAATATTAAGTCGAAATTATATTTATGATGAAAATAACCGAACATTACTATAATAACGCAACGTTGCCAACCTTTCTCGAGATTACAATGACAACCCATCATTTTTGAAGGCGTGACTTGAACTTATTTCTAAAGTAATTCATACAAAAAGCTAAGATTTACACTTGCTATTCTCAAATTGACTTCAATTAGGGTTTATTTACTGCATGGGTGCCCTGCATAAGATCTTCTTTTCCTTAGATGTAAATGCACGGTTTATTTCTTTTCAAAAGAGTTTTTATCTTGGGCTTTATTTTTTACAGACAGTACGGTTAAATGTAATTCCAATTGTTAAATTCCATTCGAATATTATTAGCAATTTCCTTTGCTCACAAAAATTGATACAATGTTACCTATTTGATCATTGTGGTTTTGCTTCCCCAGAGCATAAGAAAAGTGTTTTTTCGTTTCTATTTTTTTTCTTCCAAAGAGGTCCAACCAATAAGTTAGAGGAAACAAAACGCATAATGCACAAATGCACAATTTATTTATTTATTATCTGAAGTGACAAATCAAAGACCTGTAACTTATCGGCAACGTTGCCACCGAAACCGACTCCTCGTAAAAAAAACGCCAATTTAAAACCAGTAGCCACACACTTAAAACGTAATACGTTGACCGCGACGTTTTTTCCCCTCCCCAAAAAGAATGAAAATAACGACAGAACCATGCAGCAAAGATTATTGCTTTTACGGACCGCTGTAAGTTCTCATTTTCTTATAAGTCATGGCATAAATTAGCGATTTTAAATAGCGTTTTGTTTTGACTGAGCACCCCGGGGACAGTTTTTGGTAGAATCGGAGTGCTACATTATTTGTAAAAAGTTTTGCTGAAAAAAATATTAAAACGGGTTGTTTTAATCCAATCATTCCCTTTTTTGGATATTATCGAAAGAGGGTTCGTGTTCTAATCAATCATCGACATCTCCAGAAGCAATACTGTTTTTTATTGCAAAATTTAGCTATTGAATGATCCAATAAATTGTCTGTATCCTCAAAACAGGTTTCGCATTACATTCAAATAGTTCAAATGAAGATAAATTAGCTCTGAGAAGTTTTGTAAAACAAATTAGTAAAACGTGTGGTATCGACAGTTAATATCTCCAAAGAAAAATTATTTTTGCAAATTTCCGCTAATTAAATAGTCCAACTAAAGATAAATTGGTTGCGAAATGTTTTCCAAAAAATTGTAAAACACGTTCCCTTAATCCAACCGTGGTTTTTTGAAGGGTTCGTGTTCTGGTCGATCGTTGATATCTCCCGTAGAAATTGTTTTTTTTTGCAAACTTATGCTAAAAAATAACATAACAAAATGATGAGTATTTTCATATAATACATAATTTGGAATTAATTATTTTAATTTAATTTAGAATGTTGTGGTATATTTTGTCGAATCTCTGATTAGTTGTTTGGTTAACCCTGAAATATTCAAAATATTGAACTAAATTAAACTGCCTCTTGCTAGTGTTATAAGCAGATTTTCGCGAATAGAATTTGAAGTACTAGATTGTAAGTGATTCCGTAGTTTTAAAAACTGTTGAAATTATCTAAAATTTACCAAAAAAAAACTGGTTTAAGGGCTTAAAAGCAAATACTGTTTTCTTTGTTGTCTTATAATGCTTATTTTGCTTATTTTTTATTTAATTAAATTAATGTTTCGCTATATAAATACGTTTTTTATATACAATTTATAGCTTTGTCCTAGCTTAACTTTATTTACTAATATTATACAATTCAGATGAGCTTTTTCATAATCGAGGTAAGAGATTTTGACTTGGTTGCAAAGCAAAAGCAATTAGATATAAAAGACATGCTTGGAAATGAATATATATTTAGGGATAGTTTTGATCAACTTAACAAAACTTAAGATTTCGACTTAGTTTGAACGAAAATCTAGCTTAATTAAATACGATGCAAAACACAAAAAAAGCTATGTGTTGATTAACTTGTACGAGAATGGAAATTAAATGAATTTTATTTTTTGAGTTCCTTAACATATCGCGAGCCTTTTAATAAACGAAGTAAGAGATTTCGACCTCTTTGGAACGGAAAGCGAAAGCAATTATATACTATACAAAACAAAAATAAGTCTCTACATTGCACGCCACTTGTCGCGAGCGTAACAAAACGCAACGCGCCACAAAAGACGAAAAACAAAACGGAGACGGAAAGTTCGTTACAGCTTCCAGCATTCACAGATATGCAAAAAAGACGACAAAGGTAAGCTCCCGGTAGCGAATACGATGAAGAGAGACGGGCGTATTGAACATCACGAGTCTGTCGCGTGTGGAACGCGCGCTACCTTGGAAGCATGCGCCGCGCACAGGTAAAGCCCTCTCCTCTATAAAACGTTTTCCTTGACGCGCTATAGCCACATTCAGTCGGTTGCAAGCGGTCGGTGCAGTCCTGCAATCAGCTGTTTGCGCGTCGATATCCACAAACGTCAAAATCAGCTGTCGTCATTGTTTTGATTCCGTAACATGTGCCTGAAGCAAATGTTGGAGACAGCGTCAAAGACCAAATCTCCTAGGTCGCCTTGGCGAAGGAGCCTTAGAGAGGTAATTACCTAAATTCGGTTTAATTCAAAGTTTTTTATGGCTGAAAACCGATACGTTTTGTTCGATGTTTGAACCATGGCTAAGAGGTGTTTTCTTTTGCAGCCAATGAAACCTAAGCTCTCTAGGCGGATAGTAGCCAGCGCCAGAGTGAACTTGAACCGCTATTGGAACAAGTTCGAGGAGGTGTCCTCTCACAAAGCTCCGCTAGTTACATGCGACTTGCCATCAATGTATTCCACTTATCAGGACAACGAGATCAATGAAAACCTGGTAAACGAATTGATGGAGTTGTGTAACAAATAATTTAGCTTGTATTTTATTTTTCGTGTGTCTTCCGTAGTTTGTAAGATAGTTTTTAGCTAGGATAGTGCTAAGCTGACCTTTGATCCGTGCAATTAATTATTGGGATTTTTGCAATACGACTTTATGGAAAACGAAGCTGGTTTCGTAGCTTTGAGATTTTGAAACTGTGCAATTTATACTTAGGAAATCTGTGATACTAGAAATAGCTGATTCGTGTGATATCTAATCTCGAAGTTACGCGAACTAGATTGGTCTTCAGTTACGGTGATATTAGTTTTAATTGTCTGGAGCTTTAAATTTGGGCTTTAAAATTTCACTGATATGTACATTTTTAGACACCTTTAGTTTTGCTCAAGCTTTAATATAATGTCAAAGTTTGACAAATTCCACGTATATAAAAAAAAACAAAATTAGCTTAGGAATTTTGTGATACTCCCGAGAGCTTTAATGTCTTTATACTTAGCTTTGTTAAATTTTCCCAAAATTAGTTTCAAAAGTTTTGGAACTCATAGGCCGACCAGTGTCAATTTTTGTACATAAACAAAAGCATGCTTTATATACACTAGTAAGTTTATAAATTAGGAGCACATTTTTGCACAAGTCCTGTTCAAATAGGCGTTTATATAGTACTCGCACATCACTATATAGCTTTTTTTGAGTAAGTTCTTGAAAAAAGGCTCATTAAGCTATGTGATAGGTGTATTCAATATGGTACTTTTTTTTGTATAATAGTGTGTATATTTTTCTGTGATATCAGCTTAACATGATTTCGATTTCTTTGCTTTAATTTGTATTTAGCTTAGTTTATAGCCTGCCTTTAGTTTAGGTAATGTGTGTATTTTTTTTTCAATCACTACCAATTATGCTTTCATTAGGTTTTATACTTTGTTCACTATTACTTGCATTTAAATAAAGACTAAAGTACTTAATTATTCGTATCATTTTTACTTTACTTTTACTGTAACACTGGGAATTTGAAAATCAGTTCTACCATACCCAAATGTTTGGTGTTCTCAAGAGGTTCAATATACAGCATTAAATTTTTATGTTTTATGGTAATGGCATGGTATGGTATCATTTTTATTTTACTTTTACTGTAGCACTGGAAATTTGAAAATCAGTTATACCATACCCAAATATTTGTTGTTTCCAAAAACTTCAACATACAGCACTAAATATTTGTTTTATGGTAACTGAAAAAATATTGAAAAAAATTGAATTGTTAAAAAAAATAACATTTAGTTTTGCGATACACCTTAAAAACTTAAGAAATTTCATTTCTTATTTCTACAAACGACCTTGACAAGTGCCACACATACAATAATACAATGCTTCGCCGGTAAGGGGGAAAACAACCCCTAGGAAGTTGCCGAAGATAGAGACAGATGGCGCCATACGTTCTAAAATAGTGCTGCTTAATAAATACAGATTTCAATTAGTTTCCAGATGAAATCTGTAGGATTAAGATAAGATAATTTGTGATGACGCTGAAGTTGTCAAAGAGCGTCAAGTTAAATGGGTACTTAACAACCCCATTAATGGTATAAAAACTTCCGTCAAAGGTTTAGGCAATTATCGTAAAGCCAAAAATACACATTTTTCAACACCGGATGCCCATTAGAAACGGTTTTTAAAATCGCCGCTCGTTCAAGTGGATAATAAAGCTATATGCTTTTTTTAAGTGCTGCAGATAAATTTAAGGAGTTACGTCCTTCGCTTAGGACTAATTTCCTTTCGTGTACGTTTTAACTTAAATTTGCAAAACACTTAGCGGTGCCAGACATAGGACAGTTGTACCTAATTCACAATATGAACAGGCTCCAAAATATATGTTTAACAGGGGAATATAAGTGCAACTTAAATTAAAAAAGATTTTAAGAAGATAATTGCTTGTTTGCAATCAAGAAATGTAGGATCATTGATTAACGCGTTCTAGGATATTAAAAAAATATATTATTTCCCTCATTAATTCATCATGAAGTTTCACATATCTATTTTCTCTTCTAATTTGTAAATTTTTACCCAATCTTTTCTTTTTTCGTAATCATCTAATCCACATAATGGGAAGGGTTCGTTTACTAATCGAGCGTCAATATCATTACAGGCGACTCAAAATTTCTAAGCATATGTTAAAAGAGTATAAAGAAATATTAACTAAAAAATTTAATACCTTACCTCTGTGTCGTCACTTTTTTAAATTTATTTTTTGTAGAAACAGCATATTTTACTTTATTATTATTTTGAGTATAAAAGTGTTTACTGGTGATTTTAAATGGCTTTGCGTTTGTATTGAATATGAAATATTGAATATTATCAGCTAGTTACGATCTCGATTTTTTCTAATAAAAACTCGAATCGAACCTCGAATCGAAAACCGTGATGTAACAAGTGATTCAATTGTTACAAATTACAAAAAAATATCGAAGTCAAAATAGCAATTTCACTTCAAATAACTTCCGAATGGCGACGCCAAGAAACGCAAGCCAAAGATAACATATAATCCGTTACGTTTGTCGGTTATGGCGACGAAAATATTCTCGTGTGAGTTACCCACGTGTTCAAAATAGACGTAGACGGCGCCACGTTGAAAGGCGCCAGCAAGTTGTTCCCGTGCCGGCCAACATCTTGTTCTTTATCTTTCATCGACGAAGTATGCCAATCATTATTGGTTAGTTTACGTAGCCCATTCAATGTTGTAAGTATGCCAAAAGTCGCCGGAAAGCACAATATGGCCCGGACGACGGTGTTTGAACAAGCCACCAAGTTTGACGAAAGACATTAAGCAAATATATGTGATTTTCGCCGAAATTCTTGCAGAACCGGGCGGTATCTATAATAAATGGCCACTCAACAGCATTCGTCTCTTGCTATCAGAGCTGCTATTGTCTTCTGACAGTAGTGTATGAGATATTGCGAATTAGCCAAACTTAAAATATTTGAAATAGATTGCCCTAAATATTTAAAGCCTGCCCTTTATACACAACTGTTCAGACAAGTAATACATTTGATAAAGATACGGTGTTGTCGAAACAATTGCCATGTCATAATATAGAATTCCGTGAAAATCTGAACTTTTAGTACTTATTTATTTTTTTCAAGTAATACCTATTATTCGGAATATAGTTAGATACCTATTTTCCAAATAAAGACAGTTTAGAAACATAATTAATTTACTCATTAACTAACCTTTATTTATTTACAAGTCAAAATGTTTTTCAACAGGCTGTCTAAGTAGATATTCTCTAAAGCTAATAGAAACACTAGAAGTAAATTACAAAACTTTGCATACTTAAAGCAAATTTAGGGTTAACTAAAACTTCGCTTCGAAAGACACAGTCGTCAGATATACGCGGATATCTAATATTTGGAGAATTTCGAGAGTAGTTTGATCTGAATCTTCCTATAGAAAATTGTAATCTGGTGCGTATTAGCCTATGTAGAGGGTGAGTCAAACAAATTTGACATGCAACACCCTATTTTTAAATTTTGTTTTGGTTACTTTTAAAATTCTCAATTTTTTTTTATTAATAACCTACCTAACCCTATAGTTTTTAAATGTTTTTTTTACACTTAAAATATTATGAAAGCACCTACTCATATTTGATATTAGCGTTATGAACAGGGTGTTCCAAATAAATGATTGTATTTGCATTATTTTTAATTGAAAATTTTCGAATTAGTTAAATGGTACATCATATATATTATTATTTTTTCTGGAAGATCTTACAAAAACTTACAATTTTAATTAAGTATCTTATATATCCATTTTTAATAATTTGCGATTTATTTTAATTTTATTTACCCTTCTTTCTGACTAAGACTATTGCTATCATATTAGTTGACAATGACAAAACACGGCTCTGTTAAGATTAAAAAATGAACCAGAGAAAGACATTTCTTGGAGCCGTAAAATTATTAGCAATTTTTGTGAAAATAACGGTCAAATTTTAATTTAAAAAAAAAAAACATTATATTCATATTAAATACCAATTACTACAAATTAACTTATCTCATTTTAAATTATTATTATCGCTCAATAAATTTTATTATATATATCAATAGTTCAATTAGTTCAGCTTAGGAAAATTCATACTTAGTTTTTTTAATTTACTAACACCACAATATATTTTATGAAATTTATTTACTTAGTTGTCATGTGAAAATTTTCATTTTGTTGCGGCCAACTAATGTTATAGCAATCGTCTTAGACAGCAAAAAGAGTTAAACGTTAAAATAAATCGCAAAGTTTTAGTTATAGGTATATGACATATTTCATGAACGTTGTAGGTTGTTCAAGGTTTCCGAAAAACTAATAATATATATGGTGAGCCATTTAGGAAAATCGAGATTTTTCAATTTAAATTGATCAAAATATACTCATTTATTTTGAACTCCTCGTAGCATCTAATTAAATTTTTTTAGGTAGGTATTATTATTAATAAAAAAGGTTAAAGAAGTTTAAATTCAAAACAAAATTTTAAAATGGGGTGCTCAGTTTAAAAGATTTACGTTTTATCTTCAGAACTTTTGTATTGACCATTTTCTCATAACTTTGTTGTTTGCTGTATCGTTGACTCATCCTGTACAACTGACTCGAACCAGAGATTGAACAACTGAGTGTGTGTCGAATCTGCTTTTGCTAACGGATATGCGAGACAAAGGACATATGCATGTAACATAGTATACAATTGTATTCAATATTTATTACATACAATATTTAAGGAATAATTAAATGAATGAAATATTTAACAAAAATATTAATATCTATTGTTACAACCTAAGGATCATCAACATAAAAGTAAATATATTTGGACCGGCCTATGAAAAATACATTTATATGTCGGATGTTAAAATAATCCCTATGGTACATTTGTATAAGTACATTGGGCGACGAACTAATTTGTGAAGGTGACTCAATAAATTGTTAACACTTTTGAAAAGAAAAAATACATTTGAGCAATTCTAATTGACCTTTATATAAAACGTCATATGTAAACGTTGCAAATAACTTTATAAAAGTTATTTTTATACTAATAGTAATGTATGTCTCTATTATATCTAAAAAGCTTATTTTGGACACTCCCTATTTGATCGATATACATGGGATAGATCGCGTTCCATGCGGTGGATCTCTAAATCTAATTTTAAATCAACATTCTTTGTTGCTGTGTATTTACAGTAAATCTATTGGGATCATCCTGAAGCTCCAAAATGTTGAACATACTTGCTAATGTCAAATATGAAAATATGAAAAAGTAAAGGTCCGGCTCCTGTAAATTTACAGCAGACGTAGTAAGGTTATTTATCAGAGTGAAGTGACGCTACTTGTTAAAAACTTTCGAAAAATCAGTGTACTAGTGTTCCGAATGACCAATTAAGGTCGTATTTCGAAAAGCAATTATCTTTTTATGGGGTGAAAAAACGTATAACTAAAGCGGCTAAAATAAAATGAATAAAGAAAACAATTTTAAATCCTGTTTTCTTTTTTGAGAAATAATCTTATATTACAGACAGCTGAAATGAACGTTGTCCTGAGCAGATTCACTTAGATTGTTTGTCGTTGTGTACCATCATTATAAATAAAATTTATTTTCTAAAAATAAAATAAATACAACGATATCGGTTTTATTGCAACAAAATATAGCTAAATAAGTGTCTAACACTATTTAAAAATGTTCTGGCTTTTTCCTGCGTTGGTTGTTGATGAACCGAGCTTGCTTTCGCCTCCAAAGTTTCTTTGGAAAAAAAGTGTCTCATCTCTGGAAATATTTTCAGTATACCTGCCATTATTACACCATAATTTTCGTTCTTTTAGCAAACTGTATCTAAATTTACTGTTAAAATACAAATAAAAAATATTTAAAACGTCAATGATAATTAATACTCAATCACGAAATTCAAAATTTTTAAAATCCATGTGCGCTTTGGAAATCAAAATAGCAATAGTGGTGGTGTTAAACTGTCAATAATATTGTCGATAATATTAAAGTTGCAGCGCTTTGGTGATCTTGTTTGTAAAAGAAAAGTGTTTTCCACTTGTAAAAAGTGTTTGATATATTTCGTGTTTGTTTGAAAAGCATTAAAAACCCCACTTTTTTTGTTAGAATCTGTATGATGGAGTATACTGCTATAAAATGCGTAGAGTCATTCAAAGTTATTGACATTTATCTTCTCACTCACTTCCTCCCTAGTCTTTTTCTCTTAACCAAAAACAAAAAAACGGTATTTAAAATCCATGTTGATCAATATCTGTATCAATTTAACCATTAAAATTGATGAGTAGTGGCTTCAAAGATCCTTAAGGGAGAGGTGGGTCTATAATTTGCTTCTTCTGTAACTTCACGAGATTTCGTCAGCGATAGAAATTTACTTTTAATCGGCAGTGATAAAAGTTAAACAATATTTTAACAACTTCTTGAGTCAGTCTCCTATTCATCTTGCGTCTTGGAAATCTGAATCAACGATAGGGTCGGGTGAAGTTTTTTCTGGAAACTGTTTGCAAAGTTAGTAAAATGCATCGCAAGAGGGAGTAATGATCTTACTTTTCCCGTAAACGGTAAATCTTTTCTAGGATTTTCTAGTTTCTCCGTAATTTAAAAGACAAATCGTCCTATTATCTGTCCCGCCGTACCTACATAAAATATTTACATTTAAAATGGGCACTGCAAATAACTACAATACGGTAATTTTTAAACTCATTGTCCAACGAAAATAGTCTCTTAAGACGATATCTCAGTTTGGCAGGGTCGCCCTTCTCAAATCTCTCAGGCAGGGTCGGATTTGGGAAAATTTGTCTGCACGTCCCTCACAACGGCTATTGAAAAACAAATTGCCTGTTTCTTTTTAAGACTGTCCTGTGCCACGGAGAAAATGTCGGGTCAACTCGGCACGTGCATTGTGCTCTTAGACTGTGAGACGATTTCGGATCACTAAGCTCGGGTCCGTATAGACCCACCGTCTAAATTTCTCGCAACGCGTGATGCTATAAAAGACTGCCACAAAAAGTCTTTTAAAATGGTTAACCAATTGTTACAGACTTATTATGCTGTTATATTGTATACAAACTTGGGTCCTACCGGGTATTGTCAATGCATTTATGGCTTCTGCAATTATGTGAATGGAGTTTTAAGGATTTAATTTAATGTGGAGATGATCAGGTCAGAGGCGTCTCAAACATACTTATTAGGCTTAGGCTTATTGCACGCTATGTTTCAAGCTGAAAATTATGTTCCCTGATCGTCGAAGCTGGAAAAAGGTAAAAAATATACAGTTTAGATCCCAGCAAAAACTGGTACAGTTCAAACATATTTATTGGATTTACGTTAACATATTGGGCCAGTATTCGGTTTCAGGGTTCTAATTTTAAGAAAACAAATCAAAACGTTTTTCAAATCGATACGTCAAGGAGTTAATAATATGACGACCATTTTTAGTAAATTGTATAGATTTTTTCATGGAAAAATATTATTCCGAACCGTTGCTTCTGGTTCATTATGGAGAACTAACTAAATTGAACCAGTGTGTTCCTATATTGAACTAACCAAAACCTTAACGGAAGAATTTAATTTTTATTTAAAACCCAAATAGCGAAAAGCATGAATCGACAATTTAAAAACCAGAAAAATAGAAGTTTAAACAAATAAAAATGACACAAACAAAGAATTATTAAATCCAAATATTACACTGTTTGTAGGAACTAAGTAAGAACAAATTTGACACGAATTGTATAATGTTAAAAATGAATTTTGATTAATGAAATACTTCATTTTAACGCGAATTAGAACAAGTCAAAACATAAGCATAAGAAATAGTTTGGTTACTCCAATTAAGACAACACTGTGGTGGTTCAATTTAGGAACCAGTAGGTATTTTGTAAAATACTCAATTTTACATTCTAATATCTGTTCGTTTGATTATTTTAATATCGATATTAATAGCCTAAAAATTAATTGTTTCAATAAAACCAACAACAGTGAATAATTTTAGAAAAATGCTTACGAAATTATTCTCAAAATCTTCATTTAAAATGGAAAAACCACCATATATAGGTGTGAAACGTGCATCAATATTGATGCATTCGACTATAACGGCTAGTTAGTAACAACAGAAAAAAAAGTATTTCCACGATATTGTTACCATTGATCTTGTTCACCACAACATTCAATATAAGTAACTTTTTCTGACGATTAATGAGGAGAGTTGAAATATGTTTACATGAAATAACAGAGCAAAAAAATTAAATAGACCAATAAATTGGAGAGAATCAAATAACGAACTCTAAATTAGCCGTTAATATTCACCGCTACCTAAGGCCGAATAAATCTCCCGTTACTCAAGTTTAAAGGTGTTGTCATTAATAATGCGATAAGTTGCGAAAATAGCAAATATTTTGGGTTATGAATTAAAAAAAAAAGATTAACTTTTATTTCATTGCACTTGAACTTACGCCATTAAAATATTATTTATTTCACTAGTTTCTTTCTTGTTTGCTATAAAAAAAATCTAATGAAGTCGTTTATATGGTTAGTATATATTTGAGTCAAGTAATTTCTTATAGAAGACACATTCGCTTTTTCGAAAATGCAAAATATTGGAAAGCCAATGCGATTTGACCAATATAACGACCTGATGCTTGCTGCTGGAACCTAAACATCTCGTTGGAGAGGCTTAAAAATGTCCCGTAAGACTAAAAAATGTTGAATTCAAAATGACGTCACAAAAATTAGGTTATAACCGATAAACTGGCTGAATTTAACAAGAGGTGCAAAAAGTCCCTAATAAAGACAATGGTAAACCCAAAATCATAAAGCACCTTCGCTTATAAAAATAATGGAAATACAACTCAACAGAATTAATTAAATTTGCTCATAACAATATCATCTGACCGCACATTACAGCTGGCGTTGTTATTTTGAGAATAAAAAATGAATATAATGATAAATAATTCGAAAAATATTCCCGATACGCTACTGATTGAAACAAACATTTGCCATTTGTTTCGTAGCGAAGTAGCGATAGTAATAACTGGCCGAATGATTTATTCCGCTTAATCAGAGTTTTTGTTTTTCACGATACCCATCTGACAAGCCAAAAACGACAGTCATTAATTTGAACACAAGGTTTATAATTAATTATGTTTTAACCGTGTGGGTTTTGATTCTCTGCATCAAAATGAAGGGCATCGATCTGCGCAAAGTCAGTGTTAAATACCTTAAAAACCATAAGAAAATAAACCGATCACGTTCTAGGTCAATAAATGTCCCAATATGCCACAGAACACAAATCGTATGGTTGAATAGCGCTGCTGTAGGCCAAGTCCTATTTACAGAGATACGACGAAGGACAAAAGTAAACATTTTTCCTATGAAATAGAAATAAAGTCACTACAGCTGCTTGTTAGTTCTCATTATTCGGAAATGGTACGATGTTTTTATTTATTTCGCCGTGTTTTGACACTTTGCAAAGTCCGTTTCAATGCAAACGGTAACAAACGATCTTCATGTGTGGTACCGTCCAACATTTGAACAATTAATGTTCCCGTTTTGCTCCAAGCACTATGGGGTAGAAGTGATAATTTATATATAACCAGTGAAAAAAATTGAGTCTGCCTAATTAAGCTACAATTAATGGAAAAGCGCAACGTAAAACAATGCACAGATTTCCGAATTATTAGTCACATAAACCACGCGTTAAAAACATTCCTGCAACATCAAAATTGTTAGGAATCAGTCAGAAAGCAGTAAAAGTAGAGGGGAAAAATAAAGGTGAAAGATAAATAAAAAAAAAAAAAATAAATATATATATATATATATATATATATATATATATATATATATATATATATATATATATATATATATATATATATATATATATATATATATATATATATATATATATATATATATATATATATATATATATATTTATATTTATATATATTATACATATATATATATATATATATATATATATATATATATATATATATATTCACGGATGGAAAAATGTGATGACACTATATTCCGGGATATCATCCGTTCGCTTGTTGAACTCCGACTGGAATCCTGTGTTCGAAGTGTTTTCGGAGCGCGAGCATTGAAGATGCCAAGTGAGATTTTGGCGAAACCTCTGCAGGATTCCAGTCGGAGTTCAACAAGCGAACGGATGATATCCCGGAATATAGTGTCATCATATCATATATATCATCATCAAAGATAAATTAAAAAGATATGTCAGGTGAAAATTTAAGAGGAAATAAAGAAACTAAGAAAAGAAGCGAAGGTTGCCACATTTAACGGAGTCCATATTAACAATATAAGATATTTACGGTTCCGATTATTGACTGACAGATACCAGTACAGAAAGTAAATAAAGCGATCGAGGAATACGAACTGTCTGTCTCTAAATGTAAAAAAGGGTAAGTTTATGCTTTTATCCAAGGCAAAACAAAACAAAACCCAAATGTTTGTAAATAACCAGATTTTAGCCATTGAGGGTAATTTGATATTTATTCTGATGGTTCTGATGTCACGTCAAATGTCACGTTCTTATTTCGAATGCTGCTATTTTCCTGCGACTTGCGGCGTTTAGCTTTTCACGAAGCCTCATGTTTCAGATATTATGCTCTTTGAACAAGGCAAACCAGGCTGATCGTCGCAATCCTTTTCCTGATATTTAGCTCAGAGTGACCTTTGTTGGTTATTCTTTCGGCCTGCTAAATAACAGAGTTAGTAGTTTAGATGTTTTGACGTGACCTTAAGATTGTTTGCGATCTGCCTATTATCAGCAGACAACTTGGTCTTATTTAGTCATAGACCAACACCTTCTACAAGTTGAGGAAGTTCAAACATTTCTGTCTCGGTCTGTGGAAACTACTGTATCATCTCCATATTATATATTTGACACATTTTACCGTCGATAGAGAAACAGTCCCCAAAGTTTTACAGAATCCTCCTAGCAATATATTCTGGTTGTTGGGGGTCTAAGAATTTTTGCAACACTGAACCCTGTTGATAAATTTCCCTTCTCTTTGTACGTGGGCTGTATTTTTTTATGTACATGGGATGCTGGGGGATACATCTTCCTTAGGCTACCTTCTTACAATATCAAATGCTGTATTATCGTACGTTGTACTCGTATAGTTGTCTATTATTTGTCGATTTGTTATTTAATCGTTCATGTATGATTTACAAGAGAACTTTACTGGCATGGCTAAAAAGACCGACTGTCATTACCACACGCAAAAGCGCCTTTTGCGCAAAAACAAATCCTAATAAAAAATAAAAATAAAGGCAGGCCACTTATATGGGATGTTCCATTTAACTTTCATTTTAATTATTATTTAATAAAATGTATGCCCCAACTTTGGGGCGATTTTTTTCATTAATGTGGGTGCAAACAATTTTTAAATTGCGGTCTGCGTTTTTGATTTTTAGGCACCGTGCGTTCAATTTATCTTGATAACATTTTAATTGGTTGTAACTTTTTTGTTTTTAGAGATATCAAGATAAACAAAAAAAAAACAAAATGTAGATTTAGTAGCCAATTTTTTTTCCAAATGACGTATAAAACAAAACACTATCAATTTTCTGACATATAAGCCTACATCATAGTTTTTTTAATAGGACCCTGTATATTATGTATGTGCTTAATAGAATATCTTATTCCGATTACAATGATACATTTTATCGTCGACAAAATCGTCCATCAGAGCAGTTAATTCGATTAACCATGGAACGTTTTCGCACCATCTTTACTCTTATGGATAACTCGCATCCCCAGAAGAAGCTATTGCTGCTGTAGAGCGTAGCATTGAGGAAGACCCGAATGAGTCCATCCGCCATCGAGCACAGGAATTGGATCTCTGTCCATCCACTTTATGCAAGATTTTGCGGAAGGATCTTGGTTTACGTGCTTACAAAATCCAACTCGTGCAAGAATTGAAGCCAAACGATCATCAAGTATGGCGTAGATTCGTCGAATGGGCCCAAAACGAGATTGCCGTTGCTCACGATTTTCATAAGCGAATTTTGTTTAGCGATGAAGCGCACTTCTAGTTGAATAGCTACGTGAAGAAACAAAACTGTCTACTCGTCTTGACTAATCGGCAAAAATAGGAAATTTTTATAGAATTTCAAAGAGTGCCCTGACTGACAAATAAAAATATGTTTATGTTGGACATATTAATAAACGACGTTGATGGTTGAATTATTGTCCAATGCATTATTGTTAAAATGGTTTTTCGCGAATTTTGCATGCGTGAAAGGAGTGATATCTTTCAAGTATACTTTCTGAATAACAAAAGTGCAACCGCAGCTCGTCGTCAGTATATTAGAGTATGTCGAAACAGATATTCCTAAGGCTGGCAAAGAAATTTCCAAAAAACGGTAACGTTTTAAATGCTAACGAGGTATGACGGAACCATAATGTTTTATATCAAGTAAATAAGGCAAACATATTAGGATTCTCTGAAGCACATTCAGTTTCCTCTATTACGAGAGTGTATGAAGAGACGGGGATCAATTCGCTCAAAAACTAAGTGCAGAACATTGTCAAAGGTAGAAGCAGTTTTGTTTGGATTTTTTAAATAGACATAATGGGAAAAATATTTTTTTGAAAAACATTTGGAGTGATGAAAGTTCTTTCACTACAAGAAAGGGTTGTAATACGAGATATAGGTCTTTAAATAATCCTAAACAAATACACGCAATAAAAACTCAGAGGTACAAATCAATTAATGTATGGCGTGGAGATCACAATTTGCAACTCTTAGGGCATCAAATAAAACAATATAGGTATAGATGATTTACCGCGCTGATTATATGGCGCTGATGATTATTTAGCGCTGATTATATGACATCACAATGTTGTGCAAGCTAAAAGTTTTCATAACATGGAATATCCCAGAACTTGGATAAGAAACGGTGGAGCTATGGATTGGTCAGTCAACAGCCCCGACGTAACTTTAATGGATTTTTTCTTTAGGGGACACATAAAAAATTACGTGCACAGAACTCCTTGTAATAATGTCCTGAAATTTCCGCAAAGGATTTCAGAGGCAATCAGTCATTTAGGAGACAATTAGAGTGTATGAGAAATGTGTTCAGGAAAATGGTGGTCACATACAGCAGTATTTAGAATACTAAATATTCTTTTCTTTAGTGTGTCTTTTCATTTTTAGTGTTTTTGTTCTCCTTTAATTTGTAAGTAATTATTGTTGTTGCAGTAAGTCACGGCACTCTTTGAAATTATATAAAAATTTCCTATTTTCGCCGATTTGTCAAAAACGAGTATACTAAAATATAAAGTGTGTGATTGTAATCGGAATAAGATAATAAGATAACATACAGGGTGTTCCCTTTTAGAGAAATATGATGTAGGCTTATATGTTAGAAAATTGATCGTCTTTTGTTTTATAGGGCATTTGAAAAAAAAAACTTGGCTACTAACCCTACATTTGGTTTTTTGTTTACCTTGATATCTCTATAAACAAAAAAGTTGCAGCCAATTAAAATGTTATCAAGATAAATTGAACGCACGGTATAGGAAATGTAACAGTAACTTATTTCTATTTGGTCTATAGCAACAAAAGGCATAAAAAATATACTATAGTATGACACACACCGATCATACCGAACAGCATCTTTTTAGCGAGCCTTTTCTTATGAGGCTTCCAAACTGTTTACTTCTGAATTACGTAACAGCTTTTTGAACTTCTCATGTGAAATCGATAAGACCTGAGTTTAGGATTTTCTTGATAATTGTTAATGTTATCTTGGATTAGATAAATACTGCTATTCGATTCTAGGTTTAGTATGTTTTGTCACTAATTTTAATAATTAATAAATTGATTAATATATTGTCTGTAAATAAATATTACAAATTGTTAATTGTTGATTCTTACGACGCTGCATTGTTATAAATGGAATATTTGTAACTCATTCAACTCATCAAGTTTAGCTTGGTAACTTATGAATGCTTGGTTCAGCAAACAGCAATGCTGCTCTTCACCAAGTTAAAAATAAAAGCATTTTTACTCTATCCTACTCGTGGGCCCAAATAATACTCTCGACAAATCATTTCATTTCACAAAAACCGTGGCGAAAGTGATGGGCCATAAGAGTTAAAAAAGTTTTTTTGTAAAATAGTTTCCTTGCAATGCCTATTGCATCCAACTACTTACCTACTTTGGTTTGAAAAAAATGCTAATTGGTCCGTGGCGTACTTTGGAAATGACGCAATTTATGGGATAAGTCCGTACGAACATGAAAAAACTTTTTCACCCTATATTTTAGACAGGCATATCCCGAACCTTGTTCTCTTTCTTGAAGAGTATTCATTTCTTTTAGGGTGGTGTCAAAACGAGTTTGTAATACTGACACATCTTAAGTTTAAACTATGCAAAGTGTCTGATACAGATGCTTTTGACGAACCCCTACCTCCCAAAAATAGTCGAGCATGCAGTAGGTAGGAAACGTTCGTTTGTCACAGACCACACATATTGTGGGGGAACCATATTTCGGTTGTTTACTCTAAATCTTAGGATCCACGAAGTTGGACAGTCGGCGCCACACAGAAGTGTACCGCATTTCCTACAATCGTTTCCGTTTCGACCGCAAGGTTTTAGCACCAGTCGATAATGGTAATTACAGACTATAAACATGTCAGACGATGGTTCGGAGAAACCGAAGGAGACGGTAATTTTTGGCAATAACAAAAAATAGCAAAACCAAAGCCGAAAGTTTAACCTCGACACGATAAATTATCGTGTTTCCCCCAACACATCAAAAACTAATATAATTATCATCATTAGTGATCATAAAATATCGGCTCGACAATTTTCAACTTGCCGCATTCATTTTCGCGACCCTATCTTTGAAATTCGATTTTTCTAATCCGCCCGAAAATTGGCACTTATTTTTGGAAAATGAAAATTGCTATTTTAAATATTTCGTTTCTTAATGCGGGAGAATAATAAAATGTAAATTTGCAATAACGGCGACTTACGGTCATATCGTAAGTTTAGATATACTTTCCGATAAATTCCGTATTTCGATTTTTAAGATCTTGAAATAAAATAGAGTCACGCTAATTTTTTCGACAACAAATTTAGAACAAAGAGGTCTCCAGTACCTCCTTTCCTAATATATATTTCTAAAGTTTCATCTTATCTAAAGTATCATTTGCTGAAAGCAGTCTTCAAAAACATCAGCATGTCAAGAGAGTCTCCAGTCAGTTTCCATTGAAATACTAGTAGGCCAAGATAAACAAATCTAGTTTTACGACCAATGTGGGTAATTATTCATCTTATGCACTTTCCGAAAGTGATTTTATTCCAGTGAAACATCCTTCAATGAAAGCTGTGTGTTTTACCAACGGTATATCCTTGACTGACACAAGTTTTCCTTTCCAAACTCTCTAACTACCCCCAAACTCTAACCAGCAGATAATTTCGTCTTTCTCTCTGTTTTCAGATTTTTTGTAAGCTTTCCACCATTTCTTCCATCTCGTGGGCGGAATGAAATCATCTTTTTTCGTTTAGACATTATTTTGTCCAAAATAGATTTTTTTTTAATTAAAACAAGTGTATTATTTATATTTATATACTTCCCTTGATGAACTAATGAGTCGTGGTTTCTGTATGTTGTTGGCCGACCATCCAACTCCAGTCACATTCCAACACTTTTCTACTATTTTTGGTGTCCAAAAGATTTAAATACATTCCTTATTTTTAGAATGCGTAGTGTTACTCAGCAATAAATTCAGAAGCACTAGCCATTGTCAATAGCAAACTACCTCTCCGACTACCTGCCACTCCCGAGACCTTTAACTTTTGCAGTTCAGTAATTATTATATTATATGTAATATATATTATAATTTGCAAACACTTTGTTAAATCAATTTTCAGTATTCACCATAAGTTAGGCGCTACCAGTTGTCTGATGCTTTGTCAAATAGATGTTGAGCTGTTAAAGATTTATCACGCTGATTAAGTTATAATGAATAAGTAAATTTAGTCATTTGTTCTAATTAGCTTGTATCCTTTTTATAATAAAAAATAATAATAATCCTTTTCTTGTCTAACACAAACCTTCATTGATAAGACACTATGCTTTGACAAATATTATGCAATCCAATTAAGCAAATGAAATTAAAAATATAAAAATAAACATAAATATGAATGAATTTCCATTGTGGAGGAAAGTTTGGCGTTATACAAAAATGGAGTCCCCTCCGTATCATAATTGAAAAGCATGGGATGTGTTTATCTCCATTTAACTACACACCAGCTACCAACTCAGATCTTTTCGGAGCTCAATGGAGTCGCTTACCCCTAAAACCCCAACACCTTTAGATCATTAACAAACAAAACAGTACAGCTATATATCGTTAACGAACGATGGGAAAATGAGAGGTGCAAGATTACTACCTTGGGTTGCTCAACTAGTAGCCAAAAATTTTGAAGATCGATGCACATGAATCTCGACGCTCAAATACGAGAAACATATCTGAAAAAATGTATTAGCGTGTCGCTAAGTCCCATAACCTCAATTTTGTTTAGGAAAATACCTTTTTCACGGTTCACTCTATCAAAGAAGTCGGTATGGAGACGGATGACTTGGGCTCCATTATCTAGACTCTGAGCAATATATTGCGTTAAACATGCCAAATTGGTGGTCATATTTCGATTGTTAAAGAACCCATGCTGTTTCTGAGAAATACCGTATTTTTCTTGCCACAAACAGATGTCTCAAAGATCTTTGCTCGGGCGATAAAGTACGCCTAGTCTTTTAGTTTGAACATTTTTTTTATTTCGAGTGTTGTCAGTTTTGCTTTCATGCGTTTTTCTTGTAAAAATTAGAGCTCAGTTTCAAGGTTCACAACTTGTCCGATAGTTCCAGTTCTGATTCAGACAGTAATGAAGTGGTCCCCCCAAGAAGACGTATAAAAAGGAAACGCAATAATTTGTTTAATGAACTTAATCATATCGAACTTAAAAAAAATTGTATAATGACTAAAAATGCTGTACGGGAATTTGCTTGCATATTGCAAAATCTTCTGAAGAATCTGGTTGTGATAGGTTTCCACTATTGTAATTTGCGGTTAACAATATTCTGCATCAAAGATATTATAAGTGGAGCGGTTTCTTTGAAAGTTTGTTGAAGCATTTTGACGCTATATAACGGAAAAATTAGTGATACGGTGGGGAGAAGTTTTCTCGAACTGCGCGGTAAAACACTGCTACTGATATCAGGCGACAAGTGAATGAATCGAAAGAACAAATTATTTACTTAATTACAATAGGTATGAAGTTTGTAGTTACTTCTTGGGGAGAGCAAAAAACGATATAGTTTGAGACATACTATATGACAGTAGCAGTTTAGAGATGGCGCTTATATGGTTAGATTTTCCAAAGGCGCCGCGACTACTAAAAAACAGGTATTTAACTTCATGTGGCGATATAAAACTCATCATTTATTTTTCTCGAAAGCACGAAAAACAAGTACATTTATACATAACTCCATAAATATGTATCGACAAGAGCGTGTTTCGTATTAATTAAAATGGCGACGTGTCACAACCGGCGCGAATTTTTTCGTGCGATTAATTAAAATGATGAAGAGCTCAACAGAAACATCCAATTTTATTAAAAATTACCGGTTAGTTGCGGGGTAATTTACCACAAGCGATTTATCAAGGTTGGAATCGTCGACGACAGGTTTTTGGGATGCGAGATCTCGACTTAACCCATTAGCCGCCGATGTCCTTTTTTTTCTGGATAGGTATTTATTTTTAATCACGAATTTCTTAATTTTTTGTCGACCCCTGAAGAGGAATATAGGTTGGAACTTTTTCGTTTTACTGTTAGCAAAGAGAAAAATTCGTGTTGAATAAAAGTGTCGTAATAAGAGCGGTTGTTTCGTTTTTGCCGTTGTTTTTGGGGACCTGCAGAAAAGTATAAACCAGGTGTGTGATCCAAAAAAGGGACATTGACTACAAATGCGACCCCAATAACTGAAGTGAAGTATTAAAGAAAAAAAGTGGTTTGGAGTAAAGATATAATTAATGAAAAACTTTTTAAATGTTGTTCGTTGTGAGTACACGTCTTGCATACTGTTGAACTTGTACCGGGTGGCCAACTACGAAGGACACTCAGACATTGCGGAAAACCGGGCATTGCTAGCAGCAGGCAATGCAGACAATGTGCTGTGAAGAAGGTCACTATGGAAAATATTTCGCATTTAACGACAATTGCAAACTAACCAAAACTAATCAATGTAAATGATCGTTAAATACATTGTCCAGGTATTGCTAGCATTAAGTAAGATGTTTATTAAAGCACTCTTTCTTCCATTTTAAGATTTATTTTTATGTTACATTTCAATTGAATTTCAATTGTTAATGCATATTCTAATAATTTCAGACCTTTTAAAATAAATTTTATTATGATTTCCGCTCAAACCGGAAGCGCAACCATTGACTACATGTTGTCAAAAAATTGGACATTAAGTCTACATTAACCCTTCCAAATTTCAAATCGCTATCTCAAGCCGTTTAAAAGTTATAGAGTGTTCCCACTTTCTCGTGTCTCCCGGTATACCCAAACACTACAAACATAGAAATGGAAGAACAGTCCAAACTGTAATATTTCTCACACAATTTTTTATGATAATATAATATGTTGTTGCAATAATGTTTGGAAAGTGGAGATTGAGCAACTGCGAAGACGCAGGGGAAGGCCGTTATAGGATTTCCTTATATGTAAAAGACCTCTCAAACATAGCACTACGATGTAGCGAGATCATGTCACTATTTAATCTAAAATTTAGGGAACAGTACATCGGTACAGAATTTAATTTTAGAAAAAAATTATTTTATTATACAGGCAGCATTTGTATATATATCTTCTTGTTTTTATATTTACCCAGTCAGCATCTTTTAACTTGCGGCTAACTAGCCATCTAAGCGGTATGTCATATATAAATCTAAAGCAATACTATTTTTTCTATCTTATTTGAAGATCTAACCGTTAGACCTGGTCCATACACTATGACACAGTAATTAAAAATAAACAAAACAATGGAATCACACAACACATTTTCAAAAACAGGACTATATGCTATGCTATCAGCCTATGCTTCTCTGTATACATACTGCAACGTGTTTATCGAATCTAAGAAAGTTGTCTAGAATTACCCCCAAATTCCTAGCCTCAGTGTTTCCAGGTAGTTTCTGGTTTCTAATTTGAATACATACCTCTGGAGTTAAACGAGTAGCATGTTTGAATATCATCATCATCATCGTGTACATCGTGTGTTCTTGAGAAAGTTTCACAATAACTCTCTGCTTCCTGCCAGTAAGATTAACAATGTTAACTGCATTTTCATGAAAACCGAGATATTTCAATATCAAAAGTGTACGTTTAAGTGTAATGGTAAGTTTTTGATTAGTTTGAATAGTTTGAATAGTCACTTTCCCTGATCTGTAGCTCTAAAGATATAGTCTGTAATATTGAGTAAAGCTTGAGCCCAACTATGATCTCTAAAACCAGACCATTTCAATTTAACTGGTACAATATTCCCAGAAGAGTAATATCTGGAAATCTTGCAGACCAATCCAGTGTCTGGGGAATACAGTATAAAGATATTCAAGCAGAAATGTTGTGTATGATTTTGTGTCATTTATCGGGGGATTATTTGTAATCCAATACCTATTTTTTATTTACCGCCCCATTTAAATATAGTTCCATATTTCATTTTTGTTCAGCCCTTGTAGAAATTTAATCTTTGTTTGTTCTTTTAATACACGCAAAGTTGTTCGTTAGCTAACATAATTTTTTGTGGCTGTTTTAGAAGATGCACGATGGGGATTATCCTCCACTTGTTGTTTCTATAAATTTTCTACCAATTTTAATCACTGCGGACCTTGTTTATATTGAGCATAAAACAAATTCCAAGCGTCTTCTTGAGTTCTCGTTTCGTCTCCGTATACAATAAAAATAAAAATTTCATTTCTCTGAGATTCATATTTCTTTACTGACAGAAATGTAATTTCTGTTCTTCATTCTTTTGCTCATTAAAAGTAAAAGAAAGGTATGTTAAAAAAATGGTATTCCATTTATAAAAAGGATCTTCGTATCTGTTTGGCCCATTCGGTATATTTTCTATTTACTGTATAAAATATGAGAGGCGTCTGCCAAGAACTTAATCCGAAAAACTTATTAAAAGTAAATTTAGAATTATCGTCAGCTCATAAATACTTTTGCAATTTTAACTTGCATTTTTAACCCTAATCTAATCATCATCGGATCTCGCATATTCTGGGCGTAAATGGCGCAATAAAATCCAAACTTCCGAATCGATAACTTTTAACTGCCCATTCATAATTGGGAATTTACACCCTCAAATAAGTTTTAAATCGAGAGTGTAAGTATTCGCAAATCTATAGAACGAAATCGCTTCAGAAACTCCACATACCCGTAAATTTGCAAATTCAATGGCCGACGCCCAAGATCGGTTGTAAAAATCTCTATAAATCCCAAAATTCCTATAGAAAAATCCAACCGACCGTATGAAAAACCCAAAGACTTTTTATATACGTGCACTCCTTTATGTTCGGGCCTTAATAATAAAAGGGAAAATATTCCGAAAGGCATTTCTACAACACGTACACTGGGTCCGTTCGAATGTGTTATATTATATTATTATAAAGAAATAATTTCTTCACGGCTAAATGGCCAGGGCTAGAAAAACCCTAAATAAAACAGTCTAAATTGTAAGAGATTGTATCTTGATATTTTAACAATGCGGAGCCCGAGCCAAAATTCTATTCAATGTTTTGAAAAGACAGGCCAATGTTTGGTTAGCTGTCGGCCATATAACAGTTTTTCGGTCGCACAATGGTGCCTTTTTGGTCTCTTCGAGAAATCTTTGATCAGATGAATACTGATAAGCAACAAGCGATAAAGCTTTATTTTCGATAGATCTGTGATTAGAATCTACATCAGCAGATGTTGCGAGCGATAGAGAAAGGCTAGATTTTAGATTGGAAAGGCGTCTTTGCCGTAAGTATAGATTGAAGACAAAGATTAGAATTTGTAGTTGGTACAATGGGCTATTGTAGGAGACTTCTATAGAAATAATGTCATTGAGTAGTTCAGATAGGGCATATCTGCGTAACACAATCTCATCTAAGATTTTCTATCTTAATTAGTAACGGGATTACTTTTCAGTAGTTGTGTTATAGATTTTATCGAATTTAATGTACACAACAATTATTTAGGTTATCGCTATAATTACGGTTAAGGGAAATTTATTTGTTAGGTGTCCGTTTTGTGCGACCGAGTTGCCAAGGCCTCAAACAAGTCAGAACAAATAATCGTAAGAGTTAACAAGCAGCTGTAGCCACTTTGTCATTCGAGGCAAAAATGTTTACATTTCTTGGCTCCGTGATTTTAAAACTACCACGGCAGCCCTATTCAGCCATGCGATTGGCGTTCCAGTGGTAATTATTGGTATTGTACGCGAATGTTTGTTTAAGTTCATATATTGCCATTAGATAGCCAAATAAGGGCCCAACAGCTCAGTGAAAACGCTATCTCACTATCTTTATGTCAATCTAAAATATGAATGAAAGAATTTCTTTCTTTATGTTTTGGTAAGATGTGTTCTAAATTAAAAAGTTCAAAATTTTCTTTATGAAAGTCCGGAAAAGATAAAACATTTAGAGGTTGTGGGAAATTTAACGTTATATTTTTCTCAGTGTAATTAAAAACTTCTGTTTACGCAACCAAACAAAGAGACCTTCTATGACTTGCTCGGGAATAATAACATCATTGTTTTGTGTTACATTCACAGTAATACAATATATTTCGTTTTGTGGTTGTCTAAATAAAATTGGTATATTAGTTGTATTATTCCTTAATTGTTTATTGACAAGATCGATAGAAAAATTAAAACGTTTTAGGTCGTTTAATCCTATTATACCGTCAAAAAATTTATGAAAGTCAAAAAGAATAAAGATATTGAAAATTTTCCTCTTCAATAATTTGGGTCATAGCTAATTCTATACAGCTTGGATTTTTAAGTCTTATAATACTTTGTAATTGTCCTGGTAGTCCTCTAATAAACGTCCTTAAACAAATTTGATCGTATTGACGTAAATGAATTACTTTGCTTGCATTATCCATAGTATCGGCAGGAAATGCATTAATTTTTTGAGCAAGGATACGTCTCAAAACTTGTAATCTTTTCCCAAAATCAAAAGGATGTTCATTTTTAAAGGGGGTGGCCATAAACAAATCCTGTTCTAAACATTCTAAGTTTCGTCTATCGCCAAAACAATTTAACAAAGCTACTTTAATATTGTCCCACGTTACTAACTCCATTCTACAGCCTACTAGAATTTGTGCGCGATCAACAAAATATTGTTTTAAAATTTCGTCGTTTCCTTGGCCATATGTATCAAAAAGGAAATCTCCAGCTGATAGAAAACTATTTAAAGTGTTGGCATCACCATTATATTGCAGAATACTATCTATAAATATTTTTAACAAAGTATAATTTACACCTGAATTCGACGATTGATTTTAATTCATTTTCAAATTGATTTGACTATTCTCTACTTTCTTTTCCACTAAATTTAAGGTGGTAAAAAACGCACTTAAATTGTCTACGTCTTTATCTTCGTTCATAAATTTAATTGATTTTGAAATTTCTTAAAATTGAACTTAAAACTAAGAATCCTAAAATTATTTCCACCGTCCTAACCAGGGAAGATGAAAGGAGAACAATAGGAATTTTGGGCACTAACCTTGATTTCTCTTAGTCGTCAGCCTATTCTTCCTATTGGAATTTTCCTTGCGTAGCACTGCTTGCGGGGGTGATTTCTTGCCTTCCTTGCCCTCAGTCGAACTCAATCACGTTGGGTTTGGCAGACAGTCTATCACTGGTTCGTTTTGGAGTCTAAGGGTTGAAACCCACGTTTCGCGATCAAATCGTCCCGATGACGTGGCTTTCACCGAAAACTACCCCAAATCCGTCACGACTGCGCCAGTTAAGGTTTTCGAACGAAGGGTCTCGTTTTTAAAAAACACCTTTTTGTTTTACAAACAGAACTACGAGGTTTTATTTAACCCGTTACAAGGAGAACTGAACACAAAGTACAAAGTTCTCATATATATAAAGTTTTTATGTAAACGTCTCGTCGCTGGTACTTGGAATACTGAAGCTAGCATTTCATCAGCATATTCTATCACATAATTTGTTGCATACTTTACTTTTTCTACTACCGTTAGTTTTTGGGTACATTTTCGCAAAACAACACGAACACATTCACTAACATGACCGTCAGAATTGACAAACGTCAAAATTCAAAGCGTGGGAGATATCTCCGAGAACATCCGATTGCAAATCCGTGCGGTAAAATCCCGGAAATTTCCTAAGTGGCTGGGATTCGCGGGAAATGAAACTGACGTGATAAAGTGACGCTTCCCGCACTCTAGATCGGTGGGTAATTAGGTATTTTACTGACCGGAGTCGAAAAAACTATTTATATTTTTTGCATGTATTTTCCCAGGATAAACATTTCCAATTGGTAGAACGATCTAAACAAAATTATAAAAAAATTTACTTTAATTATTACTTCATTTACTTTTATAAGATCAAACAAAACAGGTATAAATTGTTGAATGGAATTGACTTTCTGCGCAGTGCAAGATAGCAGAGGTTATACCGTTACCAAAAGTGAGCAAGCCTAAAACTGTCGCAGATTTTCGAGCTATTAGTCTGTTGCCAGTTCTGTTTAAGTATTTGAAAAACTGATTTATAGACAGATCTGTTCTATCTCATCTTTTACCTAAGTTACAGTCGCAAAGGGTACAGTACGGCAACGGCTTTACTCAAAGTTGTGGATGATATTCTGTCAGCAGCAGATAAAGGGAAAACATCGGCTTTGGTCTTATTAGATTATAGAAAAGCTTTCGATGCTCTCAAACATTCTATGCTCTGGGCCCAGTTTAAATTTAAGAAGATTCAATTGATTCGTAATTATCTGGTTCACACATATCAGTTAGTTTCGATTGACAACATTAGATCGAAAGCCTTACAAGTTGACAGGGGGTACTTCAAGGCTCATTATTGGGACCTCTTTTCTTCATTATTTACACTGCAGTTTTGGTGAGTTCAATAGTCACAGGTATGCTGATGACACGCAAATATATATTTCTCTTTCCCCGTCTGATGCAGTGCAAGCGGCAAGGAGACTAAATAAATGCGAAACTAAATAAAACTGAAACTGCCAGTTTCAGTCAAGCTCTGAAGAAGTCAACAGGATGATTGGCGAAACGTCAGCAATTTCGACTAAGCAAAAACCGACGCAGGAGGAATCCAGAAGTTTTGTAAAAAGCATTAAAGTAGCCTGTGGAAGTTTCTTTGAAAAATTTGCATTGTCTTGTTACATACTCGGTTGAGTTAACAGCTCAACTGACCTACGCCGAGCTTAAAATAAAGGCGGTTTTATTTATTTATAATGCTGTTTTTAAGTATATAAATATCTAAAATTTTAAAATGAAGCTATGAATATTAAATTTGAATTACCTACATTTTATTTCAATTTAATTAACCCGTAAAGTAGAAATTTTTCGGAAAACCCAACTTTTTTATTTGCTTTCAGTTCAGTCGGAGATACGGCTTTCAGTGGGGCGCTTATTTGCACTTTAAAAAAAGTAATATTGATGCATTTATCCCTTTTGCAGATATTATTTTTTGAGTTTTTTGAAAGAGCATAATCGCAAAACCAATTAACTTTTTTATCATAAAGGTTATATATATATATATATATATATATATATATATATATATATATATATATATATATATATATATATATATATATATATATATATATATATATATATATATATATATATATATATATATATATATATATATATATATATATATATATATATATATATATATATATATTCTCACGTATTGATTCACGGATGGAAAAATGTGATGACACTATACTCCGGGATATCATCCGTTCGCTCGTTGAACTCCGACTGGAATCCTGCAAATCTTGCATCCGACTGGAATCCTGCAGACGTTTCGCCAAAATCTCACTTGGCATCTTCAATGCTCGCGCTCCGAAAACACTTCGAATACTGAGCCAAGTGAGATTTTGGCGAAACGTCTGCAGGATTCCAGTCGGATGCAAGATTTGCAGGATTCCAGTCGGATGCAGGATTCCAGTCGGAGTTCAACGAGCGAACGGATGATATCCCGGAATATAGTGTCATCATATATATATATATATATATATATATATATATATATATATATATATATATATATATATATATATAAGAGGAGGAAATGTATTCCAAGGTCCAGATTATCAAAACAATAATTTGTAATGCGTTTAGATCGTCTGCAATGGAAAAGAGTATATCAAATGAAAATAATGATGTAAAGAATTAAAAAAGCGAACCAACTTCGCAAGACAGTCAATAAAATATAAATTAATTCATAAAATTACTATTGTTGTGATACAAATATAAGCAATTAAGCAAGGGACGAGTGTGGTTATAAATAGTTAAACTGTACAATAGATAATATTAAGCACAAACACCCAAAACATGATAAAATCACGCCCGCTCGCGAAACGTTTTGTTTATTTAATTCTGACACATCGGAATTCACATCAATTCATTGCAAAATTCACAGTTTTGCGGCATTTTTGCTATGTGTCTTTGCGACAGAAATATCCAAAAACATCTTTCACTTTCCAAAAGTTATTTTTTTCACAAAAACTAAGCAAAAACAGACGTAATACAGAATGGACGGGAAGGTTAAAAACTTCCGTACAAAAATGACTGTACATCCAATTGAAACTTCTCACATCTATGGAATTATATTATATTGTATGATATATGATATAATTGTGTTCTATGTTTTGTGGTGCATCAGTACATTTTTTAATGACTACTTGCAAATTTATTTTTTTTGCATACGTCATTTCCAAGAAAAACAACCGATTTGATGCTTGTGAATCTCTTCAGAAGATCGAAGTAAAATCAAAAGATATTGTTGCTTGTTGCTGTTTTTTAATTTTCCAATAACGGTCTCTATTACAGTGACGATATTATTTACTGATTTTGGGTCAATTTTCTAGTACATCTCGAAATACATCCTCCAAGAAATTTCATGGAAGATGAAACGAAAAGCGCATGAAACTGCGATTATCCACCCTAACCCTCCCTCGTTAACGTCCATTCAACGAAATTCACGCTTAATTGGAAACCACGCTTGTGGGCCACGAAATAAATGCTCTCTTCGTTTTTCGTCTTATTGTCGATTCCTCAAAAGACCAAAAGTTAAATCCGAAAGAATATTCGTCGACATGGCGGCGTGCCGAACAAAAGCAACACTGTTTTGTCGGTAATTCGGAAATATGGTTTCAACAGATGCCGACAAAAGTGCCCGATTCGTTTTGCTCGAAAGAAATATTAAAATAGGCTTTCGTGGACGTCTGGGCTCGCCTTGAACGTGCGGCTAATGATCGTAGCAGAATAGTAGTTCAGAAATTGAAAACGCTTGTTGTGAAATTGCATAAACGTGATTAAATACAGTTTATTTGCTATGTGCGGTGCGGATATCCTTAATAAAGACACGGATTGTAAAAAGGGTGTATTTAACCTTATACAAATTGCCTGGTACAACCTAGTTGACTTTGCGGAATCGACAGTAAGGCCCTTACAGCTGTGCTAAGATGCACCCAGAATTCTCCTAATACTACCAAGAAGGAAAGTGTAAAGCATTTGAAACAAAAGAATACAGCAACAACCGATAAATAAAAATTATAAATCATATTGCAATCATTCATTTTCACATCTTCCCTCAAACAATCACTCTTTGGCTTTCTTCATTTACACTTTTTGGTCTTCTTCGGTTTTGTATATTTTTTTCATGTACAATTTTCTACACTTTGCTTTGCTTTCGTTACTATTTCGATACTATGCAACTTGAACTTAAAATACGAGTAACATTTGATGCCATAAATGTTATATGGGCTTGAATATGACTTAAAACAGTATGTCTCATTTGTGTAAATTTGGTGCTTTTGTAGCAAGTGGCTGCAATAGCTTGCGTTATCCAGCAAATTTTTTGAGATAATTTTGAAACCAGATTTCAAAAAGTTTTGGACTTGTATCTTCACGCTAGTATTAATGTGAATATTTGACTCGCCGTTACTTTGTCATTATCCTATGAATAAATTATTGGTTGTTGGGTAACAATCGGTAGTTATTGGGGGAGAGACCGTATAACATAAATAAGCACAAATAAGAACCCAAAATAGAAACAGGTGATTGCTATGAGAAGAAGACATTCACTGGTTGCCTGGGCAGTGTCACCGGCTGACCACACCTAAGACTGATCAATTATAAGAGGAAGGAATTTCTTCCAGCTAATGAAGGCAATGAAGGAATTACAAGAAAATAATTTACCGAGGTTCCAAATAATGATGATGAGATGGTCACTTCATGGATGATACACAGGGGGAAGTTTCTTTATATTTTGCTGTGCTTGTTCTGTATATCATAAATAATATTGTGATATCATGCACCCTGCAACAGATTAAGTTTTTATTACTTCAAACACAGAATACTCAACCATCTTTGAGGTATATGCATCCAATTTTTCAAAGAAACTTTTACAGGCTACTTGTAATACTTTTTACAAAACTTCTGGATTCCTCCTACGTCGGTTTTTGCTGAGTCCTGACATCTCACCAATCATCCTGTTGGCTTCTTCAGAGCTCGACTGAAACTGTTTTCAGTATTTCAACTGATGATTTTTACACTACTAAATGATACACAAAAGCGCGACAGATGTTTTGCAGTCGTCGAGTGTCTGGCTAACCCAGAAAAATAAAGAAAACTTTTATAAAACTATTAAACAAAGGAAGACCTATTATCTCCAAAATAAAGCTATCAAGAGAATTGCTTTTTGAAGACACTGGTCACTTCTGAGACGAGTGTGATTTTGACATTTGGTAATGACATTGTAATTTATAAATCTAATTTCTTTAATTAGTATAATTATAAGACTACTTTGAAGAAGAAAAGCTTCAAAATTGAATTAAATCTTCATTCGTGAAACCTGTTTCTCTCTAGTCTATTATGCAACGAGTCTTGTAAACGCATTTGAGTCACTTCAATGTCATTCAATAACATGGCCGTCAGAATTGACAAAAATTCAAGCAGTGGGAAATATTTCCAAAAAAATCCGATTGCTCTCGAACCCGTGCAGTAAAATTCCGGAAATGTCCGAAGTGGCTCGGATTCATGCGGAACAAAACTAACTTAGTAAAATGACACTATTCGCACTCATTTTAGAGAAGGGAGTAGACAAGATATTATATCTGACGTGTGTCAATATTTCCACTCAAAAATCATCAAACCAGCAAAACTATTATCCCGGGTTCTGGCATTATGTCATTCCCCACTTGAGTCAATTGAATAGCCGAAAAGAAACTAATTGCTCTATTATGGAGTTCGTATATCAGAGAGTGTCTTTTACGATAAAGTATAAAATAACAGAGACCAAATCTGTAAGCTAATAATCAAGGGTTTTGCGGCAATATAGATATGAATCTGCGCATGATACTTTTGGCAGATAGTATATAGTCCAATTAGCCCGAACCACTATAGTTATTTAAACTCAACCTCGGTAATAAAACAAATGACTATTTAATTATTCACCAGTTTTCTCGCACAGTACTGGCGGATACGTGGCGTCTGTTATTATTATCCATTAATAATTGCGTACGTATCCTACGATAATAGATTTTTCTTTTCGCGGCATAAGAATCAACGGCAGGTGCAATCTAGCGTACGAGGGCATGAAGGTTTTTCTTTTTTATGACAATGAACGGAAGAACAAGAGTAATCACCGCCTGAACTTAAAGGATAAAGAGTTTTTAAATCACGGAGCAACCTTCATAAAGTTAAAAGTGCTCCTTGAATGGACGTGCAGGTTACAGGGCTGTAATACCACAATTGTATCCACAAGCCTCGTGTCTAAGTGGTTCGTATTCATATTTTCGTTATGGTAGATTGACTAAAATGCACAAAAAAATAGTCTAAACCTGTTGAAAATGACCGGTATTCCATATTCAAATGAAGAAAAATTTTCACATGGTAGCGTCTTAGTTGCAGTTGCACGCTAACCAAAGATGAGTTTAGAACATGGTTAAAACAAGATTTATATCGGGCTTACAACACTGTTCAAATCAGGACCTTCTTAAGTAAACAATTTGATGAAAGATCAATTTTATTTAATGGTCGAATATCTTGGCCTCCGAGATCGCAGGACGTTTCGCCCTTATATATCCTCCCCTAGGGTCACGCAAAGAGTTTTCGACACTTTTAGAAATATTCAAAGAAATACAATTGCTAGGGTGTGTACGAAAAACATTACATTACTTGTATTTTTTTATCTCGAGTTTCTTTTATTGACGACCTTTCCAACTTTTTCTTTTTTAAAAACAAAGAGTTGGTAATTTGCTCATAATATCTGACTTGTTAAGAAGTCGTTCTTTAAGATCTTTACTTTTTATTATTGTTAATGTTAAACAAAATAATTAAGACCTAACTTTGGAAGTGTGATAAAATCTTTTGTTCAATTGTAAGACATCATTGAACTGAAAATTTTACGCTCTTTCCAAATCCAATGGGGAGGACATAAGAAAAAGAAAAATTAAGGCGGGTTGCGAAATGACAAAAGACTATTCAACAAAGTGTCTGAATAATGTCACTTTTTGACAGCTGTCAATTTAGTCGTTTTAGATTTATTGCAACCAGTTGACCGATCATACATCCGGCTATTAGATGCACTAGATTTCCTCTAAAACTTTAATCCTTACTGTTCGTTGTTGTTTAGCTGCACAACTAGCTAGTTTAGCTACTGAATGACTTCTGTCGAGAGTTTAATCGCAGTGTGAGGAGATTATACTTGAACAGTCGTCAACGAAACCTGATCAACCCAGACTAGGTAAGGGAGCAGAAAGTTCGTTGATAAAAAGTATCAGTAAAACACGGCCATTTGACAAAAACGATCTAAACCAGTCCAGAGCTAGACTGCAAATTCCGAATTTTTGTATCATATTCAGAACAATTTCGTGGTTTATACAATCAAACGCCCAGCGTAAGATCAGCAGCGTGCTTTCCAGATTCAACATAGATAGTAGCTTGCGCCACTAGCTTGCTGACGTGCAGATAGTTACTTAGCTAAACGTAAAGCGATCAAGCAAAGCTTATTCAAATTGTTATGTATTCATTTAACGTGAAATGAAACTCGACCACGACAATGCAACCGTTTACTCACAACAGCGTACAATACGCGGCCCGGCAAGTAACTGCCTTGGATAGCCCTAGG
Organism: Cylas formicarius; assembly: GCF_029955315.1. Lineage (NCBI taxonomy): Eukaryota > Metazoa > Arthropoda > Insecta > Coleoptera > Brentidae > Cylas > Cylas formicarius. The sequence goes on along the minus strand of NW_026844326.1, from coordinate 9,969,734 downwards.
AAAACGTACCGCATCACGGTTTACAAAAAAAAACCTAAACTAAACTGCTATAATAAACTGAAACTAACTTAACTCTAGTGGTGTTTATGTACACTTGCATTTAGATATGAGTGTCACGTTTACTGGGCGACTTGTAAACGATCTGGAGGGTTAATCTTACTACTTCTACGAAGCACACGCGCACCGTGGTCACTTGGGACTTCATTGACGCTGGGGTTGTTTTCACTGGGTGAGATAACGTCTTCACTTTCTGAGTCCGATGTTTCGCTATCGCTAGACCTAACTGACGTTACAGTATTACTTGATCTGTTTCTTGTTAAGTTGGAAGGTGGAGTCTTCGAGGAGTTTTTTGACTTGAATGTCTTTTCCATGTGACTCCACCGACCAACTCAACCACGTAAGTTCTTCGGCTAAGTATATCTCGAACTACCCCTTGACACCACCTGCTTTTATCCGTGTTTGGACGGTAGTCCCGGGTCCATACTTTCTCCCCAATTGAAAATGACAGTTCCCCTTTCTTTTTGCGCTTAAGTTCTATTTTGTTTTGTTTTTCTTTTACAATATTTTCGGTCAAAGGTAAAATTAAATCAAATCTAGTACGTAAAAAGCGACCAAAAAGCATTTTTGCTGGACATTCTTGGGTCGTAGTGTGCGGTGTATTGCGGTATTGAAAAAGAAAACTATCTAAAATAAGTTGTAAATCGGTCACCCCATCCGCATATCCTTTGCGTAAAGCTCTTTTTGCAATTTTGACGCCTGATTCGGCCAGCCCATTCGTTTCCGGATGATATGGAGCACCCGCTTTGTAAATGATCCTCAAACTTGCCAAAACATTTTGGAATTCCTCGGACATAAAAGTCTGACCGTTATCGGTGGAAACTTCTTTTGGGAGACCAAACCGAGCAAATAGAGCTCTGAAGATTTTTATGGTTTGTGCAGAAGACATGTCTGAGACTATGAAACATTCTAGCCATTTTGAAGTGGCATCTTCGATTACTAAAAATGTTTTATTTAAAAATGGTCCGAAAAAGTCAGCGTGAACACAAGTCCATGGTTCTTTAGGAGTATCCCACATAATTAAAGAAGGTTTCGCGGAGTTTTCCGAATAAAGTGCACATGTTTTGCATGAACGCGCGATTTTCTCGATAGAATCGTCGATTTTTGGCCACCAAATATATGAACGCGCCAAGGCTTTCATTTTAACGATTCCAGTATGAGTTAAATGTAATTCCCCCAAAATACTGTCATAGAAGACTGGAGGCACAATTAGACGGTAACCCCACATTAAACAACCATGTTCTACAGAAATTTCATGTTTTTTAAGAAAATAAGGTTTAAAATCTGTAGAGGGGCAAGTTTGTGCCCAACAGTTTCGAACATAAAATAGAATTTTGCTCAAAACGACATCTTTTGAGGTTTGTTCTTTAATCTTTTGGAAATTTACTGGGAATTTTGAATTTTCGATGTAATTTAAATATGTAATTTGATCTTGTTTCCCCGAGTCGAATAGTAATGGATTGCTGGCATGGTGAAACATATTTTTAGTGTTTCCCCCTAACCGAGATAGGAAATCTGAGTAGTTTTAATTGGTATTGACATACTTAATTTCGAAACGGAATGAAGATAGAATGTATGCCCATCTTTGTAGGCGGTTGGCTGCAAAAACTGGCAACCCTTTTTTGTCGCCCAGTATTGCCAAAAGAGGTTTATGGTCTGTGTACAGTGTGAACTTGATGCCGTAAAGGTATTGGAAGAACTTTTTGACCCCGAATATTATTGCTAGAGCCTCTTTTTCGAATTGGGAATAGGAGATTTCGTTTTTATTTAGCAACCTTGAAGCGAACGCGATGGGTCGCTCAGTTCCGTCTGTGTAGGTATGACTAATTATTGCCCCTAGACCTGTACTTCTGGCATCTACCAATAATTTGATTGGTAATTTTGGGTCAAAATGGGCCAGCACAGATGGAGATACTAACATACCCTTGATTTTATCGAAGCTATTTTGGCAAGCCGGTGTCCTTTCCCAAGGGATGTTTTTTTTTAATAAACTGTATAAAGGATAAAGGATGGATGACGCGTTCGGTAAGAATTTAACGTAATAATTGTTTACCGTTTACTCACAACAGTGTACAATACGCGGCCCGGCATAGTGGCCCGTGGATAGCCCTAGGAAAACGTACCGCATCACGGTTTACAAAAAAAACCAAAACTAAACTGCGATATAAAAAACTCGCATATAGAACACAAATATTTTAGCAAAGAGTAATGTAATTGCCAAGGGACAATATTTTCTTGTAAAATGCCTTTGTCCCCCAATCCACAAAGTCCAGTAGAATTTTTATTTTAATTTTTTATTAAGTTCGATATTTACTCTTAATAAAACGATCTAATTATTCTTTCAACTTATCTCAGATGCAAACTTTATTTTTTTGGGTAAGTATGTGATATATACTATCATGTTCTAATTTTGTTTTATTAATAAATTATAACTCATTGAATTAGTTTATCAACCAAATTTACAAACATGGTTATATGAAGTGTATGCGTGATCTGTGTATTTTAGGTCAGATATAATAGTATTTTTCTACTACATTACTAGTAATCTCTTTGTATTGTAAGTTTTGTCTCGCTTTTCTATCGCTCCGTTGCCATTCCACTGGGGTTAGAAAATACGTCCCTGGATGGACTTCAGAGATTGATACGATTGTGCGCTCGCTGAAGGGCGAACGCGTAAAATCTAAACGAATGTATCCTCCGAATCATCGTTATATTCTTTGCTCTTAAAGGCAATTTCTAGCTGTACCCATAAACAAAGCGTCACCTGTCTTCTACCAAGCCTAGTAGGCACGCTGGTCGCTATAATTAATGTTTCAATTTTAGTGCCATTACTTTTTAATTCGTGAGCAAAAAACAGGGCCCTAAGTTATCGGTGTAACTACTTTTATGGATCGTATATGTAAATTAATCGTTAATATTAGTTTGACTCGTTCCCTTAGGTCTCTAGTTCCGCTCGAACATTTGATATTCTACTTATATTCCATTTTTAAAATGCCTCACAGTTATCCGCTTAAATAAATATTATAAAGCCGCGTCGATGCCATAGACGTGAAGGGAGAAATGATTAATCTATGTTTTTGATTACAGCTTTATGTTTTTCTTAACCGCCTGCATTATTCATTAAACTACTTTTCATCTGGGGTCTATCACATGATGAAAATATATTAAACAAAGGTTGATTCACTCATGTCAACCACGAGTGAATTAAATGTTGAGCCAGGCCTCTTTAAAAATTCCTTGCACTTTTTTGGGTGGAAAATTGATGACTTTACTGCCCAGATGGAAACCGTTAAAAATATGTCTCAGGAGATTAATAACTTAAAATAGAAACTTGTATCAATTAAAGCTGAGTATAGCTGGAGTGGATGAAGTAACAGGATAGAAATGTTAACTTGGAAATATGTGGGGTCCCGGAAGTAAAGGGTGAAAACATTTTAGATATTGTTAAAAAGATTGGAGAGACCCCACAAATTGAACTTCAGGATAATGATATTGTCTCCAGCCACAGTCACCCAATTTCCGGGTGTTGCCTCCAAAAACACCCCTAAAAATGTTGTGGTTAAATTTGAGTCAATTTTGAAAAAAACTGTCGTACGTGCAGCAAAGAGGCGCGATTTACAAGCACTACTTAATACCTCAATATTTGATTACCCAGAAAAAAACAAGATCTTCATCAACCTTTCTCCTTTCTACAAGCGTCTTCATAGGGCAGCAAAAACGTTTGCCCAGGAACGAAAATACAAGTACTGCTGTGTGCAAAATATGAAAATATTCTCAAGAAAAGAAGAGGGTAGCCGTGTTATCCATGTTGAAAAAATTTTTCAAAATGGCTCCAAACGACTTTTTTAGTATATACTATCAGAATACCAGCGGGCTACGAACAAAAGAATCTTAATAGGCTTAACTCAGATATGGACAGTGCGGAGGTTTTTCCTTCGAGTTATAAATTGTTCCGACAGGACAGAGACGCCGTAGTTAGTGGTAAAAAGGATGCTTGTGGTCTTTTGATAGGGGTGCGGAATGTGTATCAAGCACAAAAAAGTGTTAAAGTGGTATAATAGTGCTGATATCATTGAAGATCTCTGGGTATCTTTGTTGCTAAAGGGCGGTAAGCAATTATTTGTTTGCAATGTTTACATTCCCCCACGCGCTACTTTAAATAATTTTTTCGCATTTCTTACTGAATTGAAAATATTTGCACTAGAAATGTAAATAGCAAGCTCTTGATAATCGTGAATTTTAACTTAACGAACTTAAACTGGGACTGGGACAATTTTGTCCTATAGTTGTCGCCCTCTGGCGCGACCGAACCTCATACTACTCTTTTATGTGACTATTTTTACTTGCTAGAATTCACACAGTACAATAATATAAAAAATAATAATAACAAGTTATTAGATTTAGTAATTTCTCGTAATATTTTGGTCACTGTGAGAGTCACGATCCTCTAGTACCGAAGGACACACACCATCCTGCACTTGAAATAAACATTAGTCTTAAGGTCACTAAATATCTTAAATGTAATTCCTATTCTAAGAAAATTTTTTGCCAAGCGAACTACAGCTTAATAAATGAAAAACTCGGCAATGTACAGTGGGAAAGTGTATTGAAATCGGATCTAATCGAGCAGGATGTGACGGTATTTAATATATGATCTTATAAACGAATTTGAACCAACTAAAACTATAAACAGGAGTGAGTTTCCTATTTGGTTCACTCAAAACACAAAGGAGTTGCTGCGGAAAAAAGAGAAAGCAAGACAAAAGTGGAAAAGGTATAACAAAGCTGAGGATTATTCGTTATTTTCGAAATTAAGAATAGATTTTAAGACAAGTTAAATAACAGACTATAAAAAAGCCGAAGAAAATCTGAAAACAGATACAAAACATTTTTGGCCATTTCTTAATAATAAAAAAAATACAAAATCACGGCCTGATAAAATAACTTACAACGGTGCTACAGCAAATGGTTCGCAAAATATGCTCAACTTTTTTGTGACTATTTTAGTAGTGTGTTTGAAACTGGGGATACTCCGTCCTACATTTCATCAATTCCTACGAGCAGAAGTGTCCGTCATATCTGGATTTTCTGAAAATTCAATTAAAAAAATATTGCTCAACTTGGTTCCTAAAAAGGGCCCAGCGCCGGACGGTATACTGGCACAAGTTCTCAAACATTGCCCACTTTTGTCGAAACCTCTTACTATTCATTTTAATAAATGTCTAGGGCAAGGAACGTTTCCAAAAAGCTAGAAAGTAACCCAGATAGTTAAAGTCTGGTGATTCTACAGACGCCGCTAATTATCGTCCTATCTCTCTATGTCTTATGTCACTTTGCCAAGGTTTTTGAGGCTGCAATTTATTCACAGTTGTTTTTTCTGGTAAAGAATGACATAGATCCAAATCAACATGGTTTTCACAAAAAACGTTCAGTTCTTACAAACTCGGTACCGTTCATCCATGACATCCATTTTTCCATGCCTAATGGTTTTGAGACGTGCGCTGTGTATACCAATTTCTCCAAGGCTTTTGATAAAGTACATCATCCAACTCTAATGATAAACTCAGTTTGGTAAAAAATCTCGTTGTACTAATGTTACCTGTGGTGTCCCCCAGGGATCTCATCTGGGTCCTTTACTCTTTAATATTTTTGTTTTCGACGTTGGCCCTTGTTTGCCAGTTTCTGTTTATGCTTCTTTTGCCGATGATTTAAAAGTAAAAAAAGAGATTCGTTCACATTTAGATGTATTAGAGCTTCAGAGCAATCTTGACAGATTTGCTGATTCTTGCAGAAACAATAGATTATTCTTAAATCTTGAAAAATGTTGATATACTCTATTTACAAGGAAAAAAGATTTTATAGATATTAACTTAATGCTTGATAATAAACAGCTGAAAAGAGTTAAGCAAGTAAAAGACTTGGGACTTGTTCTTGACCCACAGTTAAACTTTGAGGCTCATATTGAAACTATTGTCAAAATATGTTTGAGAAATCTGGGCTTTATTTTGAGAACGACCAAAGGATTCAACAAGCATCAGTCAGTAAGAATCGTGTATAATAGTATGATAAGATCCACAGTTTGGGATCCTATTTATAGTCAATATATCATCAGAATTGAAAGCATAAAAACAAAACTTTTTAACAACTTAAACTTTAGATACAACGGAGATCGACACTTTGGCTGGTATGAAGAAAATTTAAAATTTTGCAATTTGAAGTCGCTTGCAACTCGAAGAAACTGTTTTGATATTGTTTTTCTTTACAAGGTTGTAAATAACCTTGTAAAGAAAAAATAAAAATAGCTTTAATGCTAATCCATATCAGGTGCGCACGAGACTGACGTGCTCTATTGAGCGATTCAGGTCGAATTACTTCTCTAACTCTTCTATAAAAAGATGTTCTCGGACTTATAATAATTATGTTTTTCTAAGCGGAATAGATAAACAAACGTATATAAAATTCTTTAAATCGTAGTTATAATTTACCTAAATCAAACCTTTGCTTTCATTGTAGAAATAAGAAATTTATTGCTCACTTTCCCGATTTTGCTAAATAGTATAAGCTTATATTGTGCCATTCTATAATTGGGTAGCTGCGTCTGCCTATTAAATGAATTATGAATTAATAAATAAATAAAAATTCCTTAGACAAAAACTAAAGTTAGACAAATTAATTTCTAATACAAAAATATGTAACAGCAAGCCAGTTATTACAAAGTATACCGACCACCAATTTTACAGCAGGTTCATAAACTTAACAAAATTTTCTAAAAATGAAGTTGAATTTCGGGAAAAAGGTTCCAACTTACAGCACTCGAACATTAATAGAGAATTAGACTGTTTAGAGATCGAATGCGAATTAGCAATTAAGGACATTAACGATTCTAATTTAAACAAATATGTATTAGCTAATATAATAAACTCTCAATTAATAGATAACAACAAACACCAAGAAATTTCTAAGCTAAACTCAGCTTCTAAAAATAACATTATATTTACACGTGCGGATAAAGGAAAGACAGTCATAGCTATGGATCTAGCGGAACATATTTCAAAAACCAACAATTTTCTAAAACCAGAACTTTTCCAATGTATCAAACATGATCCTACCGAGTTATATCAAAGACAAGTCAAGGAAGTAATTACAAACTCCACAGTATTTAGTGGCAAGTATTTTTTAACAATTATGAATCCACAACCGAAATTATATTCTCTAGTTAAATTACATAGACAAGATATGCCCATTAGTTCAGTCGTGTCTTATGTAACAGCTCCAGCAGTTAAACTCTCAACAAAAATTAGTACTTTAAACTAGTATTTTAAAGTTCCAACAGATTTTAAACCAAAATTTGCAATAAAAACTTCTTTTGAATAAATCAACAAAATTAAAGTATCAAAATCCCTTCTAACGCAACGTTATTGTCTTTTGTTGTACAAAACTTATTTCCCAGTATTCCACCTCAGGATGTGATAGATTTAGTAGATTTCACCCTCACTTGGAAACAGGTTAACCCATTGGTGGAACAAGATCCATTAGATTGCTTAATAGTATCTTTAGACCAAAATTATTTTGAATTTAATATACAGATTTACATCTCTAAGGAAGGTTTGATCTGAGCCGAAATTGCTGACGTTTCGCCAATCATCCTGTTGGCTTCTTCAGAGCTTGACTGAAACTGGCTCCTATTTTACTCTGTACCTGCTTATATATTGTTTGAGGGGGGCGCTAATGAGGGGTATATACACCGTCTCGAATGACTGATTTCCAAATTGGTGACAGGTAGAGACCTGAGTCGCGGTTAAGATTGTTAGTTTGTTTATAGGTTTCTATAGACTCTCGGAATAAAATTTTATGCCCAGTTCCATAAGTGTGTTCGGCAACAGCAGATGAGTTTATTTGTCTTAGTCGTAAGGCTCTTTCGTGTTCTTTGAGCCTAGTTGATATTTTTCGTAGGGTCCTTCCAATATATTCTTTGCCGCATATGCATGGAATGCTGTAAACTCCTTGCATCTCAAATGGAATTTTGTCTTAGACGGACCGCAGATGTTGAGAGATTTTTAGACAAGTGGTAAATCTGGTTTTGACGTTATACTTCTTTAGAACTTTTTATATGTGGTCAGTGATGTTTTGAATGTAAGGAAGGACCGCAGTGGCAAGTATAGGATTGCTTTCGGCCTCATTGCTATTGGAAGGTTGTGGCGAAGTGTATTTTTTGATGGAACAAAGAGTGTCGATAATCGATGATTTTTTGGCCGGATGGTGATGCGACCATGCATTAAGGTATCGGTCTGTGTGCGTAGGTTTTCTGTAAACCCAATGGCCCAATGTTAGATCTGATTTTCTATTGATAAGAATATCTAAGAATGGCAGGTTATTATTAGCTTCCAACTCAAATGGTAAAACGTATGTTAGGGTGTATCGATTTTAAATGTCTAAGAAAATCTACTAGGGTTTCTTGAATATGAGGCCAAATAACAAAAGTATCATCGACGTAGCGTTTCCATAATTTTGGTTTTAGATAAAAGGTGTCGAGAGCTTTCTTCTCAAAGGCTTCCATAAATATATTCGTGATGACCGGTGATAGTGGAGAACCCATAGCTGTTCCCGACGTTTGTTCAAAAATTTGACCGTTATAAGAAAAATATGTTCCCGATAAGCAATTTTCAATTAAAGTGAGAAGGTTTGGTTCCAGATTCTCGAATTTTAATATATCTGAAATGATGTCGAAAGTTTCAGAAATAGGAACTTTGGTAAAGAGGGATTCTACGTTGAAACTAACTAGAATATCTTGTTTATCAAATGTTTTAAATGTTTTTAATTTAAATTTTAAATGTTCAATGAATTGAAAGGAATTAAGTACGAAACTGTCAGTTTTCCCTGTAAGGGGTTTTAATAAGGAAGCTAGATATTTTGCTAGAAAATATGTTCGAGAACCAATGGTGCTGACAATAGGTCGAAGGGGTAATCTTGGTTTGTGAATCTTTCCAAGTCCGTAGAGACGAGGAATTTTAGAGTCGTGAGGGGAAACAGATTCTTTCACGGAGTATGATAGAGAAGAAGTTTTAATAACAGATTGACAGTTGACGATCTGATCCGTCTCTAAGAACATCTTGAATCTTTTCCTAACATTCATTTGTGTCCATGACTACCGTAGCATTTCCTTTATCTGCTTTTAGGTTCACGATGTCTGGATTGGATTTTAGAGATTTTAGGGCGATGCGTCCAGCCTTGGCAATATTGGATTTAGGAGGTTTTGATTTTTTAAGGATTTTTGCGGTTTCAAATCGAATTTCATTAGCTGTTTGAGATGGCAGTTTGTTTAGGCTAGACTGGACATTTGAAATGATTTCCTCTTTTGGGATAATACGTGGCGCAAGGACGAAGTTGCAAAACTAATTTTTCAGTTTCCGAAAATTGGTGCGATGATACATTTATTAGTGTTTGGTAGTTTAGAAGATTTTGATGATTTTCCTAGTGTTGACGTTAGCTTGTGTGATTTTGGGTAGTAGATAAATGAAGAAGTAGGTACAGAATAAAATACGAGCCACTTTCAGTCAAGCTCTGAAGAAGCCAACAGGATAATTGGCGAAACATCAGCAGAAAGAGGAATCCAGAAGTTTTGTAAAAAGTATTACAGTAGCCTGTGGAAGTTTCTTTGAAAAAAAAAACAAATTATATTTTTCCATTTCCCATAAACCTTTACACACGGACACAGTCATACATAACAGCTCAAATCACCCTTATACATACAAAATGGTTGCATTTCCCTCCTTTATACACAGTCTTCTTAATACGAAACTTTCAACAGAAAATTGCAACAAAAAACTTAATATCATTAAACAAATTGCACTGAACAACAGCTACAGTCCGTCAATTATCGATAAAATGATAAATAAAAAACAAATCCAGACAACAGAACACGAACAATTTAAAAAAATTACATACATAGGAGAACCCCGTGAAAAAGTTTCAAAACATTTGTCAAAATGTGCTTTAAAAATAGCTTTCAGAACTAACAACACAGAGGGAAAATTTTTATAAAACAATAAAACGACATGTCCAAAATCTCAAAAATCTTGTCCTAAAATTTATATTGGACAAACAGGTAGATCCTTCAAGAAACGCATTAACGAACATAAAAGAGCGTTTAAAAACAATAGTATAGATTCTAATTATGCTACACACTTAAACACAGAAAAGCACGTTTTTGACGACAGTTTTGATATTTTGCATACAGCCGCAAAAAGTAGAAAATTTAATTTATTGGAAGCCATGGATATTAACAAAATGAGACTTTCAATTGTATTGCTTAACGACCAGTTAGGTTCAAATATATCTGCATTATTAAATTAAATTTACACAACAACATTAATTAAGGTTTTATTGACATTTTTCGATATATATAGTAGCAGGTAGTTTGTAAATATTACATTTGATAAAGACGCGGTGTTGTCGAAACAATTGTCATGTGATAATATATAATTTCGTGAAAATCTGAACTTTTAGTTCTTATTTATTTTGTTAAATGGATTTTCATCAAGCAAAAGCCACCTCAATTCAAGTTCAAGAAATATCTATCCAAATACTTTCCACACGAAAACAGAATGTTGACATTAAAAATATCTTGAATATACTCAACTTGTGACTTGTGACCACCACGTATCTCGATAAAATTTTGAAATTTGAACTTTTCTCCAAAACCAAACGCAGGATATACCTATGCCCCTTTGATTAGAAATATCGAAGAACTCCAGAAAACATCGAATCTCGGTTTTTCCGAGCAAATGTGTTTTTTCTTCTTTCGATCTCCATTTTCACGATAATAAACGGACAGTCATGGTAATCAATTAATTAAATAAATAATTAATTAACGCATTGTTGCAAAACGCGACATCCGGCACGTACTTGCGTAGTTTGTTATAGTTTTTTTCCTATTAGCATTCATATTTATGCGATTGCATCGTAATTTCGCACTATCGGAAATTCATTTTTAGACCGTATTAATATTTACCATTCGGTATTAAACGTGAGCGTTTAAAATGTTTCCCGGCAAGTTATTTACGGACAAATATTAATATATACGCTTTGTATTAATTTGCGATTCCGATACGCGATCGAAGATAATTGTAAATATTTATAACCCTTCAGTATTTAATCCGTGTTAAACATGAATCTACTTCATCTCAGTATGCAGAAAAATATTTATCAATTCTCGTTCACTGCTCTCGTTAATATTGACGCTGTTAATGTTAACGCTGTTTTATTTGCCTCTTTATGTTTATTTGCCTCCTTCATGTTTTATCTAGTTAAATATATGTAGAAATTTTGAAAATCAATAACATTATTATTAACCTGTACTCGAAGCGCACCTTTCCTTTTTCATTATTATTTAATATTTATTCCGAATTCATATTCAGTTTCTAAGAAGTTCTAAGAAGAATTACCGATAAATTTCCACATAGCCAGCATAGACCGGTCATGATGGACGTCAGTCTTTCCATACCTCTTATTAAATCAGTCCCTCGTTCCAGATGGAATTTCCGAAAAGCCAATTGGGGGAACTATCGCAGCGTGCTAGATAAAATAATTCGATCCATACCCCCTCTACCAAAGAATTATAACCGATTCAAAAACGCTGTCATCGCCGTGGCCAAGAAACACATCCCCAGAGGTTTCAGAAAGGAATATATACCAGGGTGGAACGAACGCTGCCAGAGCCTCTACAACGACTTTGCCAATGGCGGTGACCCGGAGATTGCTGACGATTTGATGCATAGTTTGGATGCTGCTAAAAGGCAAAAGTGGACGGAGATGGTCGATGAGATGAACTTCGCTCATTCAAGCCGGAAAGCATGGAGTCTTTTGCGCAAACTGGGCGGATCTACAACTAAGACAAGCAAAAACATGTCTATCACACCAAACGAGATAGCTAATAGGATCGTGGCAACATCTAGGGCTCCCCGCCAAAAAGCACATACAATAAAAATCAAGGAAGAATTGAAGGAATGAATCAAACTTCTCCAAATCATTCTCAGATAATGAGGTCACCACTGCAATTAAAGATGTAAAACTGGGCAAGGCTCCTGATTTTGACGGCATCCACCCGGAATTTCTTAGCTACGCCGGAAAAAACACGGTAAAATGGCTCGCGCAGTTCTTCTCTACCATTATGCAGACAGGGGAACTGTCGAAGGAGTTCAAAAAATCTAAAATAATAGCCCTGCTGAAACCAGGAAAACCTGCTGATCAGCCAAAAAAGCTACAGACCAGTTGCTCTTCTCAGCTGCACGTATAAATTACTTGAGCGCCTCCTTTGGTAGCACCATTACGGGATACCTGCCTCCTGAGCAAGCAGGATTTAGACGACCGGGCCGCAGCTGCTGTGGCCAGGTGCTGGCATTGACGTCGCACATAGAAGCGGGTTTCCAACAAAAACTAAAAACAGCCGCTGTGTTCTTGGACTTGACGTCAGACTATGATACGGTCTGGAGGGAGGGACTGAACTACAAATTTCTGAGAGCCATACCATGCCAAACAACAGCCCGTCTAATACAAAACATGCTGAGCAATAGGTGCTTCAATGTGGTCCTCGATGACAAAATTAGCCACACCAAGATAATAAATAATGGTCTCCCGCAGGGGTCTGTCTTGGCTCCCCTTTTGTTTAATCTTTACATATCAGATCTTCCAGCCACAGAGGGGAAAAATTCTGCTACGCGGACGATATAGCACTGGCTATTAGGCACAAATCTCTTGATGCTGCAGAAACCATTCTCAACAACGACCTTGCCAGACTACATACATATTTTAAGAATTGGAGACTAATACCAAACCCTACCAAAACAGAAACATCAACATTTCATCTTAATAATAAAATGGCAAACGCACGAATAGAAGTGCAGCTGGGGGATGCCACTTTGAATCATAACAGGCACCCTAAGTATTTGGGAGTGACTTTGGACCGCACGCTCACCTATCGGAAACACCTGGAGAATACCGCAGCGAAGATAGCAACCCGAAATTACATAATTTAAAAATTATGTGGAACCACCTGGGGCGCAACTGCAACAACACTACGCACTTCTTCGCTCGCCCTTGCGTTCTCCGTGGCCGAATACTGCGCTCCAGTGTGGATCAATAGCTGTCACTCCAGGCTTGTTGACAGACAACTAAATAGCACAATGAGGCTGATATCCGGTACTATTAAGTCTACACCTACATACTGCCTGCCAGTGCTATGCAACATATTACCGGCAGAAATGCGTAGAAATGAGGCCCTTCTACGCGAATATAGAAAAATTATCCTTATCGCAGGTATACCAATTCATAAAGATCTCCCACAACTGACACACGGAAGACTAAAGTCCAGAAAACCGTCATTATATCTGGCTGAAGCACTCCAAAATGATGGCTATGATCCCAAAGACCAATGGAAGCGCGACTGGAGTTTGAAAGCAAGTGATGCTCTTCAAAACTGGTTCCCAACTTATAATTGCAACGTCACGGGAACCGACCTAAACCGAAGGCAATGGTCAGCCCTGAACCGGGTACGCACCGGATATGGAAGGTGCGCGGACTCGTTACACCGATGGGGGAAAACAGCATCACCAGAATGTGACTGTGAAGCACCAAGACAGACCATCCACCATATTCATAGCGAGTGTCCCTTACGCTTATACACGGGAAACTGGCTTAACTTTATGGAGGTATCGGCGTTGGAATGGATAACAAACCTTGACATTGAATTATAGCTTTTATCTTTTTACATTTGTGTAATTATTCGTGATTGTTCTTAGATCTGTACTTGTATTATACATTGCATGTAATGCCATACGCTAAATAAATAAATAAAGAACATTGAGATTAAAAAGCGAGAAATATAAAGGTGGAAAACGTTCCAAACAAAGAATCCGTGTGGTGGCAAATTTAATAGGAACGGAAAAAAGAAAGCTATTGGTGATTCGGAAGTCCAAAAATTATGGAGTAAATTACAAATTCAATAAGAAAGAATGGATGACTTCGAAGATTTTTGCGAATGAATTGCTGGAATGGGATGCTAGTGGAGAAGTGTCCAGCTCATCCAGATGATAGTGATTTGTACTGCATCAAGTTAGTATTCACGCCTTCAGATGCCAGTACCAACTTGTTCTTTCGAAAATGGTAGATTTCCTTGATAGGGAGGGTGGAAAAACGGGGTGCTGGATGCTAGAAAACGAATTGTACTAACTGAAGGTTTGATATTTATCTCTTAATTGCCACGGAATTGCCAAAAAATAGTTTTATCTTAAGGGTAGCGAGGTGGAAATTCATTTATATAACAACAAGGTATAAAAATTTCCTAGTAATAGGGAGTTACATAAAATATCTAGTCTACCAATTTTTTTCGCCACTTTTAATTTTTAATTTTTTAATTTAATAAATACAATAGTCTTAGTACAATCTGAAAAACTTGTAAGCATAAAAATATTCGAATATTGAACTACTTTATCCGCAAAATTAAGGAGTGCCGCAGAAATTATTTAATTAACTACCATTAAATAAAAATAAATTTAAATCCTAGTTAGGTACTTATATTCATTGTGTGATGGTATTATGCCATTCATCAGTATTGGTGTATTAGTGCTGTTTTACAAAGATGTATCCAAATATGTATAATCCAAATATGCATAATATGTATACAAATTGTTGATAAACTAGGCCACAATTGAATAACAAACATGAACTATTTAATTTGTTAACTATGCAGTATCCGTCTTCGATAATAAAAGAAGAAGAAATTAAGTGTTATAAAAAAAATGCAACAGAATTAACCAATTTAAAAAAAAAAACAACAATGTCTTCATTAATGCAAACAAAGTTTTCGGATATTTATAAGCTTGAAGAAAATTGCTTAATGTTTACAGAAATTCATTATTATTCTTCAAGTTTTCTGTTTAGGCGAATCTCAACATTTACATAAATTAGAAAATTTGAAAAAAAGTTACATTTATTACAACAAAAATATCTGAAATAAACTGTCATTTTCTCGAAAATTTCTACCTTCTTGGTAAAGCTATTTTTAATAAACCAAATTATTTACTACCAATTTCATTTTCTACCAAACTTTTAAAAATGTTAGGACAAAGAAATTGTGATTATAATATATTGCAAGTTAAATTTAATTCTTAATTTTTGAAGTTTGGATAGATAAAAGTTGCATGTAACAGGACATGCGGTTAAATGAAGGCTCCTCATTTGTCACAACATTGTCAGTAATTATAAGACATTGCTGCTTGCTGCTTCCCCAGACTACTATACGATTTAAGCTCTGAGATCAGGAAAGTAATGCCAAAATATTCATAATATAACTGATCTACATGAACCGACTAGTTTAAGTTATCATCGATTGACAAAGGACGTTATTCGTTGGAATGAACAAGGCTTGGGCTTTTATTGTATTTGAAAGAAGTTTGTGTGAAGTGCGAACATTCACGACATTGCTATTGACAAACTTTCAAAGGTGTCCCAGAGGTTGTGCCAGTAGAGGCATGTAGAGGCATGTAGAGGCATCAGTAATAAAAATGACAAATAGGAACTCCTGTATTTACTTCTTCAAGTCCTGAGGTTTTACCAGCCCGTGGGACATCCAGTTCGGTTTGAGCTGTATAATTGTATCAGATTTAGAGGGGCTTTCTTTGCGCCAGATCTAAGAAGCTTTCTTATTGACAAATCAAGAGGAATAATGTGGAGTGGTTGAAGAAACACAACAACAGCCAAGTTTCTGTTCTATTTTTGCTGTTCCAGAGACCCAACAAGAAAATCAATTTGTTACCGGGGAATATTCCTTAGCATTTATAGAAGTAGAACCCTTCAACCAGAGCTATAATTAATTCTAGAACTCTAGGTCAAGAAAAGGACTCTTTGTAGGTGTGTGGTAATTAAAGATAATTCTGGAAGAAAACCTCAACATCAAAAAAAGGCAGACAAATTTTCTATTTGTTCCAAAAGCTATTTGCAAACATTTAACACCGTAGCATCACGCTTAAGAGCCCCGCCATTTACCGACCATTGAGATCAAATCGATGCGTGCAAATATTCTTAAGCATTATTTAAGTTGAAAATTACACGGCGCGAATCGGAATTTTTCGTGTTTCCACGCGCCGTACGTAACAAAATACCGTGCGACAAAGAATTTTTCGCGGTTTTTACACCCAGAACCGACGTTATTCAAAAGTCAAATGGGAACAGCTGCTGCGAAGAGATTTCTCGAGCCCGATTCGACTCGCAACGGCGATAGTGTTTAGCGGAAACCTTCGAGAAATGGGAATGAATGCTCATACGGCCGGGGTATATCCTTTTTTTTTCTACAAAAATAACTTTGCGGCCTTTCATGTGCCCGGATTAGCGGCGGAACGAATTTTCGACCCGTTCGGGGTTTTTAAAAGGAAAAGACTGGACGTGATTTCGCTTTTAGAGGTGAGATTAAAACCTTCCGAAACGCAACTCCGGGGTCAGTGACGAATTCGCCACGGCAAAGCGTTTCTATAAACAGGGTAATGCGTTCAGCTACCGTCTCTCTTTAGCATTTACTATGTTTGTAAGAAAACGTTGACGTTTTCAAAGCGATGAGCTAGAAAAGGAAAGAGGAAGAAAAATCGACCGATAGAACTACGGAAGTTCCGGTCCTTTCTCTAGATTTCAAAATGCTTTTGTAACGATAGCATACTGATGTTCACGTCATGCGTCACTCAGTTGTTTTTCAAAAATGTACTCCAAAAGCTAATGAGCGTGGAAAATATAGTATGCAACAAACTTCGTCGTACACTCGTTTATTAAACACTAGGTCGGTTGCTTTGGGATAGTGCCAAATCAAAAATTTTTGATTAATATGTTATTAATTTAGGGTTAAGCGCAATGCTGATTTGTCAGGATGCAGAGTGAAAAACCTTAATAGCACATTAAGTACCAAGTTTTATAAACTCTATTTTAATCGCGAGTTTGATATAGCGTTAGCATAGGCAGCATATGGGGGACATTTCCGCAAAACAGCAAGAATAAGTATTTTATGTGAGGGCCGTATACATCAACAGTTAGTTAAATCGTCTGACATAGCTCTTAACAGATTTATCACGATCACGGTATTAAGAAGTTCTAATCAGTTGATAAATTTATTCGTTGGTTCTAATTCAGTTAAATTGTCCTGTTTAAATATATTAATAAAATATTTTGAGTTTTGACGAGTTTACGTTTTTTTACTTTTAAAAGGAACTGAAATATCTACTAAAACTTTCAGCCACTTCCACAGCTGAACTTAATTGATGACCCTGTTCATCAAGATCGACACAAAGCTGTTCTTAGTAATTTCTTTTTATTGCTTGGAATATTAGTTTCCAGGTTTTTCTGGGGTCATTTTAGTTAGTGAAACTTTTGTGAATAGCAATTATTAATTAATTAATAGCCGATCCCTAAAGTTTTTGAATATTTGTTCGTCTTCTTCATATTGCAACATTGCGCTCACCCTCCTGAGTCTTTTTTTCTCAAATTGAATTTATTAGACCTTTCGTTATTCAAGGCTTTAGTTTTCTTTCATCGCTTTTTTTTTCAGTGGACAACTCTATGTTTTTTATTGTTTCTACAAGAAGGTCGACAAACATCGACATCTTGTGATTGTAATATGAGCTCCCAACTTTCGTTTTTTAGATATCTATTTAGCTCTCCTGAGTTTAATTTAAAATAAAATTTATCATTTTCCTTATTTAGCCAAAACAATACAAAAGATTGGTTGGATTTTGGGGCAGTGATCAGATGATTACTATTAAACTTTGGAATCCAAACTTTTGCAAGCAATTTAAATAATTTGTTACCTCTGATTGCTTTGACTTTAGCATATCAATGTTTATGTCTAATAAAAATATTTTTAATTTAATTTTCTTGATTATTTGACTGTAAAAAGGTGTTCTAGATCCTTGTTTTATTTATTTCGCTTACTTTTATTATAGAGTAAACCATAACCTGGTATCTGGAAATTAGTTAGACTTGAAAATTTATTTGTCTCCGACATCCCAATTACATCGCAACTACAATGTGGGTCAGTGAGATATGGCAAAAAATTATCAAAATTCTTGGATATACTGCATATATTGACATGTATTATAGTGAGATCATTTACCGAATATGGTAAGTTCGGAATATTATCATAGTTTTTACAGTCGCACTAAAATGATATTTTGAGCCATCTTCACAATCAAACAATATAAAAATAATAAAAATAATAGTCACAATAATCGCTCTCTCCGGTATGAATATATCTATGGAAATGAAGCCCAGGTACTAAACAATCATTGTCTTTCTAACAATTACACTTACTTCCTAAGTTTTAATTATTTATTAGTTTAATTTACAAGTTGTCGCCGAATAATAGGTTACAATTAACTTAATAAACTAGCTTTAAAAAATAAGTACCACTACTTACAATTTGCCACGAAAATTGCTTCTTCAGAAAGAGAGACCGAAGAACCGTTAGCTGAAATAATTCTTTACACTGGTAACATTCTGGAATAAAGTTTGTAATAATTTGGCAATTCAATGCTTTTGAATTACTAACGATATCTATTTTATTTTAGTATTGATTGTAAGATGTAACCATTGTCATGCTATTTCAGCTGGTAATTCGTTCTAAGTGTGTTTTTGATGGTGAAAGGTCTTGTAGCCTTTTAAACGTGTTTTATTTAGTATACCGAACTCAATGTTGCATTGTCAAGGTTAGGTTATTCATTATTGTAGAAACATACAGTAACTGAATAACTTCTGTTATGCAGTTTTAACATTTGTGTTGACATAAGTATCAGCTATTCTTTTTAAAATATAGTTGGCAAAGTTATAGAATTTCCTTTGAATTTTTTCAATCATCCCTATATATTTAGTATAAAAAGGAGACCAAATTATACTAGCGTAGTATTCAAGCTTCGACTGTAACTGTGATAAAGAATATTCAGAGTTCCTTCCAATTTCAATTTTTCAATTTTTTTATTTTTTATATTTATTTATTTTATTTTGAAAACATGTGCATTGTGAAATGTACGAGCATTTTTCGGATAATGTTTATCAAGTATAAGGTTTTGTATACAAATCAAAGTTTGACGAGTCTGCTTTTATGTTTGTTTTAGCATTCTAGGTTTTATTGGCGTAACAGTTTCGGATTTTAAAATTTTTGAGCTTTTTATTTAAATTGATAATTATCAGCGCTATATAAACCTATATAAGAGATGTGTTTAGGCAAGAGAAGAAATATTTTGAGGAAATTGTGACCCAGTTCAGCTCTTATCAGTACCTAGAACATATTAGGTTAAGTATAGAAAACACTGGGCGATTGGTCGCTCGGTTCGCTGTTGTCCTTTAAAATGCTTGAAAAAGAATTTAGCTTGATTCGTGATTATTTCATTTAACACATACTCACGATCTGTATTTCTTTTAATATGTCTTTTATTTTCTTAGGTACTTCCATTTAAAATTTGCAGCCTTTTTTTATATGACATTGCATTTCAGTGACTAGGTTTCTGCTTCTACATTCTCAGTGACTTTCTTTTCAGATTCTATACGGTGTATCCTGTCTGTTGATAACAGTAACACTGGATTTATATTCCTCCCTTTTCCAGTATAACATTAATGATATCAAAAGTTTCGAACCTGTTTTACTGCTATTTTCAATAAATTTTTGCCAATATCTTCCATTTATTTTCAAAATGCCATTGTATGCGAATAATCGTTTCAACTTTTTAATTATAAGGGACCCCGATTCATCCGTATTCTATGTACAGTTTCAGTGTTTTGATATGTCTCTTCTTGGAAACTCCTTTGCGGGAATATCAAAAACTCTCTCAATGCCAGAGAACAGAGAAATAAAACAGCCTCGTTTGTAAATCACAATGGCAAATTCAATCAAAATTACTTACTTCTGTCGTTTGTGTCTGGTTTTAAAAGTAAATAAGATAAATATAAAAAAAATCTTGTCAAAAATACTATTTTGAGGAATTTTCAAATAATAGTTTCCCAACCAGTTAATGACCACCCATACGCTCCACTTGGATCCTAAATCAATTTTGGAGTGGTTCATAATCAGTTACGAATCCTTACCACGAACGCAGCTAATTAAAACAAAAGCGTTTGCTTTTGTGTAAGCTACTGGCGCGCCTTAACCGTTGGAAGCCGTCTTCCCATGTGCATGACGAATGAACGTCCAGTTTTTAGCGCGGCTCGCATCGTCCGGTAGGCGTTTATCGTTTTTTTCTCGATAATGGTTTATTGAAATGTAAGCCGACGCAAAACCGCGACCAGAAAATTTCTGCGTAACCGATTTGCCCGCGGCGAGCAATTAATCTTTTAAATTTCCTCTCGGCCGGTCTATGCGCCACCGATGCCACGGAAAAAGACTGCAATTACGCAGTGCCAATATATTTCGCCGGAACATTGTCTCCGTTTAGTAATTGCGGCGACGGTACTAATCCACTGGAACAGGTTGCCGGATAATTGACTGATTTATTAGAAAAAAATATAGAAACGTGTTATTATATTAATGATTCTGGCGTGGTCGATTATAGAGCTTTGCGGCTTGATTAATTCGTTATGGCTAACAGCCCAGCGGTTTGCCAGGCAATTATCGTCTTGCGCCCATAGCGAATAGGTATTCACGTGCGGCCTCGCGAGAGAAAAAATTCACGACTTCTGTTCCAGTTACGTATTTGGTTCCAAAGGGGTTATCCCGTAGATGGTCTGTTTTATTCTTCATCGTATGAGCTTTCGACAGCCTATCCCTAATAAAACTTTAACGATGTTTTTCTTCTTCTAGTGCCTATCCCCTATGGATGTTGGCAATCATACTGCTCCAGTCGTCATTCCCGTTCACTGTCTTATATTTTTCAGCCACGATCTTCGTCGTCGCCCCTGACTTCTTCGACCATCTATTTTGCCCTGCAAGATTAGTTGGATAAATTGATATTTCTCATTACGCGCCACATGCCCAAGGTACGCCATCTTCCTCAGTTTCACATTATATATGACTTAAAGTTGCTTTTGCATTAGCTGGATCACGGTGTTATTTGTCACATGATATCCTGAGCATGAGGCGATAGCACCACATTTCAAAGGCCTCGAAGCGCTTAGATGTAGCATCTGTCAACGTCCAGGCTTCCACTCCGTATAGGAGCGTGGAGAATACATAACATCTTAGGACCTGCGTTCTTATAGTAATATTCAGGTGCATATTACGTAGGACTGAGGCTGTTAAAAACACGCATTTGATCTCCCGTGTATGCTCCCATTCCTTGTTCAGACTCCAAGTACTCCAAGTACGTTATTTTATCTGTTGTCTCCAAGATTTCATTATTGGCCGTAAACTGGTGGTATTGTGTCTCATCGTTTTCACTATCTACAAGAATTTTGGTCTTCCTGAGCACTATCTGCTATAAAAACTGTATCGTCCGCATACCTTAAATTATTGATGGTCTCTCCATTGATCTTAATGCCTTCCTCTGATTCACTAAGCGCTTATCTAAACAGTATTTCGGAATAAGTATTGTACAGAATTGGTGATAGTATGCATCCCTGGCGTACTCCCCGATTAACTGTTAATTCTTGGGAGGTTTTGTTGTCTATACGCACAGTCGCTCTCTGGCGCAAATACAAATTAGTTATGAGGCGCAAGTCTTTGCCATCGATACCAGACTCCATTAGTATTTGAAATAATTTGTGGTGTTGCACTTTGTCAAACGCCTTCTCGAAGTCGATGAAACAAGAGTATACATCTCAGTCTACGTGTCTGGCCCTCTGTATCAGGACCTGAAGAGAAAACAGTGCCTTTTGCGTTTCCATTCCACTTCTAAATCCGAACTGAACCTTGCTATTTCTGTATTTACGAGAGTGGATGATGTTAAGTACGATTTTCAGTACATGGCTTATCAGACCTATAATCCGTTAATCAGAGCACCTAGTAGCATTTGCTTTCTTAGGAAGGGGAATAAACGTAGAAACCGCCCAGTCTCTAGGCAATTTTCCTGTTTCATATATTTTGTTAAGTAGTATTGTCAGTAGTTTAATTTGGAAATCTTCCAAAAGTTTTGGTTAGCTTGGTTGCTTTATTGTTTTTTAGACGTGTTATTGAGTGCCTCACTTTGTCGAGTGTTATTTCCGGGCCTGAATCAGCATGGATAGTGGTTTCTGTCCATCGTTCTTCCTTCAGCAGCTCTCCCATTGTTATTGGGTAAAGGAATTAACAAAAAATTTATTCTTACAAGGCAGGGGTGTGCCAGGTATATTTCTTTCTTTCTGGTATATTTCGTGTTGACCATTCGTGGCAGTGTTGAATAATCGTTTTTACTGTGCGTTTCTAAAAAGTTATTTTACGAGATAACTGTCGCGTCGAAATCATTTCGCTCAATCGGTGCTATAGTGATTTAGCAAATCAATGATTTAGGAAAACAAAATCTGAAATATTGACATAACTTATAGCAACTCTCTTACTTATTACAAAATTTATAATTATATGTCTTTATAATTATATATTGAATTATATTATTCTCTTTTTAAAGCAAAAAATATTTTTAAGTTTCTTTTTTAAATGTTTTTAAATTTTATGCCGTTATTTTTTTTGCACACATCAATTTCACAAACATTAAACTAATAAAGTGAAATATTTTTCCAAAAAAGATCAAGGTTTTAACATCATTTTATTATAAAAATGCGTATAAGAATATAATACGGCAGGTTCATTTTCGAGATAGGTACATAGTAGTAATTTGGAGAAACCCCAACTGAAAATTAATTAAAAAAATTATTATAATTAAAGCTTTGGTACTTAAACAATAACTACATAAACCATCGAAAAGCTATAACTAAACAACAACCGACTTCTAGTTTTTGATATATGTCGGAATAAAAGAATCAACAATCAGATAAGTAGTTTATGGGAGAGAGCTACTGTTGTTAAAATTATGAGAAGCAAAAATTATCATAACACGCAACAACAACCAACTGAAAATAAACCAAAAGTACTATTTTCAAAGTAACTAAAAAGCGGTAGCATTTCAGTTTATTACAAAAGTGACTGTAATATTTTTTAAAAGCATTACTAGCAAATTCATTGCGCCATTAAACTTTTTCTTTGGTATTGGTATAAAATCTCGGTATAGATTCACATTTCCAAAAGATGTAAAAGTCGGGCCTTCTAGCCTTTTTCATTGCGTAATGGTTATTCTTCTGTAGTTAGTTTCACTAAAAGATATTTTATACAAAAATATGTTCGGAGCATCTTTTTCTACTTTGAACAAACTACTTTTAAGTGCCGGTTTTGCGTATAAGATCCTTAAAAAACACTTGACATTCAATACTTGCACTAACTGTCTCTAGCGGAACTGAAGGTAACTGGGTGCCGGTATTCTTCTTTGTCAAAATAGAAATGTGCGAGTTTTATGGTATAATCAACTAAAAAAAAGGTAAGGTGGCATAAGAGCGCACCAAAAAATTATTAAGTGTTTGATATTATTGTCATGGGATTGTCTGTTTATGAAAGTAAACCCGCTATAGTATGGTTTATTGACCAATGTCAATAAAAATTTGAAAAAGTTAAGCATTTTCTAAATACTAATATTTTTAATTTTTTGGTGCCAAGTACGCACTGGCCTCATGATTTCGGGGCAAGTGCGTTTTCTTCAATATTTTAGCGTAAAAGTGCCAAACTATAAACGAGGCAAAACCAATCATATCAATGAAATGTTTTCTTTCTAATAAAATTAACACAAAACTGGCCCAAAAAAATACAGGAGCTACAAACTTTTAAAATTTTATTAGAAAACATTGAAACTCGAGAAATTAACAGAAAAACGCACCACCTTAAGAAAATCTTGGGAAAATTTAAAAAATGAAAGTGTAATTAAACATGGGTAAGTAACTTAATAAATTTTTAATAAACTGTAGCTTTAGTTAATGAAAATTTCTTTCTACTCTTTCTACGTCTACGTCTACCTCTTGCTACTTGGGAAAATATACTTTTGATTATCGCCGTATATGGTACCAGTTTGGGTTGTTCTAGTTTTTGAAGAATATCGGACAATAAAATTGATCATTTGTCCTTTTCTCCGAGCCTGAATTCCCATGGTTTTCGCATTTTACGTAAGCATGTTACTTCAGCTTCATCATCAGAAACCTCTGTTATTAGACACACATATTTGTAACTTTTTTTTTCCCAAAAGAGTTAGCTAATACAAAGTCTCCGTTTTGGATTTTATTAAAATCGGTTTCCCGAGTTGTCGAAAAATTCTCTTCAATAAAAGATGATATGGTTTGGTCAACTTCAGGATCCTCAGGCTCTGACATTTCATCAAATTATATTATTCTATTCTCACTTTGATCGCTTTTCCAAGATTCAAGATTGCTTTATTCTGAGTCACTTTTATCGGCGGCTTTGTATTTTTTTTTTTTTGGAAACATTCTAAAACATCTGTATTTGTTATTACTTCTGCCCCTATACAAACACGTTTTCTGGGTTTCTTTGGGGGAACCTGATCTCGTTTCAATGATTTCAGCAAGAGTTTTTCAAATCCAACTTTATTTTGAGGCAAAATGTTGATACTGCCTTGAGATTTTGTATGATTTTCAGTTTCATTTACAATATATTCATCTTGTTCTTTTATGGTGGAGGCAAAAGAAACCGAATTATTGGATGGAATTTGTGGAACCATTGGAATTATAGGGCCATTAGTGTCGCCCTGACTGTGAGGATATTGATGGTTGGTCACTGACACTCTGTATTTGTAAAGCTTTCCATTTTTTTAATGCAGTCGGATCATAAATGTCTAGAGGGATTGCATTCCGATTTACTGGACAAATGCCGGCTGTAGTGAAACCTTTATTAATATTTCAGGTTTTGTTTCATTCTTTATCTCGCCGATGAGCTTGGAAAAAATACTCTTGGCAATTTTAATAATACCTATGTTTTTGCGTTGCCACTCCACTAACTTAGCGTCCCAACGACTTTTTAATGACACTCAAATCTAGAGGCTGCAATACATGACTCGAATGTGGAGGTAGTTTCAATATAGTTATGTTTGCAATGGAAATTTGAACGAGATCAACACTTAAATGTGTGGCGTGCCAATCATATATAACTAATACTGGACATTCAGGAGGCAACTGACTTATGAAGCTTTTTGCAAAATAGTTTTTAAAAACATTTGTCTCCAGCCAGCCATTTGGCGTGGCTGAGTATGTAGTATTTGAGAATTCGGTTCCAACTGGTGCTACCCACTGGTCGCATACATGTTTGCCCTTAAAAATTATTAGAGGTGGGGCCTTCCTTCCACTTGCACTGCAGCACATTAAAATTTTAGTGTTTTGTTTACTGGGCTCACTGGTCG
The DNA here is from genome assembly GCF_029955315.1 of Cylas formicarius. Lineage (NCBI taxonomy): Eukaryota > Metazoa > Arthropoda > Insecta > Coleoptera > Brentidae > Cylas > Cylas formicarius. The sequence goes on along the minus strand of NW_026844326.1, from coordinate 9,944,292 downwards.
TACGAGTTGATGCAAGTCCTGTTTGCCCAACAATTTTAGTCTTAGACGGGTCGGAGCAAAAACTGCTCTCATCCATGTTCCATATCTGACAAGGTCTGTTTTCCAATCTAAGCTACTTTACGGTTTTTTCTAATAAGTTAAAGTATTCGTTAATCAAATATGGATCTACGTTCTTTTTACTGACAAATTCAACACGCGGTGTTTTAATCGATAAATTGTGTTGACGTCTGAAGTTTAAAAACCAGTCTTCGCCTACCAACTGTAACAGCTCTTTTCTGGTTAAACCGAATCCCCATTTTACCAAGCAGCGAATACAATCAGCCAATGACTTCTCTTGATCATCAATCAAAATCATTTGTAATTTTTATCAAATCGTTATCATTTTTGTTTTGAAATTTAACAACATTTTTTTTCTGAGTGTACCATTATGTTTGCAAAGAGTTTCGAAGATATTTAAAACAAATGATGGACATATATATAAACATATTAAAAGAAAATGCTGACGCAGTAATCGAATACTTAAACGTTTTAAGTTGAAATGGACATGTATCATTAGTCAATCAAACCTAACTGGAGACGCAGAGGAAATGAAGGGATCACTTTTTTATAAAAACCAACATGGACAGTATTATTGAGCAGTCCATATAATAACAAATCATTTGCCAGTGTCTATTTTTACCGTTTCATCCCGTTATATAAGGCTGTGATAAAAACACATGTAACTAAAAGAGAATCTAAAAAATCAAAATGGGAACACAATATATCAAGTAATTGAATTACAACAAATAAGCAATTCTTTTTTAAATATTAGCGACGGTTGTAGCCTCAAATAGAGAAAATCACCAATGACGTAAGAATAAACGCGAGCTTTAAAAAATGTCATGGCAAATAACTATTTCGACTTGCAAATAATAACGAAAATCCACAAAGGTATACAATTTAATAAACAACAAAACAATTAAAATTAGAAAAACCGCCTCCGAATTAAAAAAATCACCTGATTTTGACAACATCAAAACATTAAATTAGTTAACCGTTTACTTAATAAACAAAAATTTTTGAAACAATAATTTATCCAGAAGAATTTGAAATTAAAAAAAAATTAAATTTAAGAAACAAACCAATATTTGTTGGTCCTTAAAGACGGCTTAATTCAGTTCCTAGAGGAAACAAAATATTAAATAAAAATCAATAATCATTTATAGTTTTACTACTGTGATAGTCTATTGTACTGTTAAACTGTAAAATAAATTGGAGGGACCAAAACCAATATATCCACCCAAAAAATACACATATTATTATCATTATAATTTCCACGTCGCTTTTTTTGCATTCCTTTGCTTACATGAAAAAGTAAAATGTAAAATTCGTTCTTTAATTTCAATTTGTGAAAGTTTTATATTATTATTCACACAGAGATTATCATTATATAAGTGTTTATTGAAATATTTTAAACTCTTGAACAATTAATTTTTTTAACAAAATTACTTAATAACAGTACCAACTAATATATTTACATACTTACATCTTAAAATGCTAAGTAAGTAAGTAAAAAGTAAGTATTGTTGAAACATTTGTATCCAATTTTTTTATGATTAGATTAATAATATTTGTGATGATTGACATTTTGCAATACCCTGCTTATATTCTTGTTTTGAGCTTGATTACCTACTTTTGACACTATTTTGGATATAAAAATCGCCATTTTTGTCGAAGCACCGATAAGTATACCTAAATAGTGCGCGAATAATAGTTACCGGATATTGCGAATACCTCGCACAAAGCACGCATATCGAGGAAAAAAAGTATATTTATCATTTCAAACGTAATACCGGCAATAATAGTCGAAAAAGCAAATCCACCGCTAAAAAGGAAGTACCGGAGGCGTATTGTATCACGGGCAAAGCTTTTAAGCAATTTGGAAATAACAAGTGAACGGTTGAGTGGTTTTTATCTTTTCAATGCCGAAGAAATGGCCAAATTTCGCCCTCAGAAAGTGTCACGTTACAAAACGGTCTTCCGTTAGGACTACACACGTTCAGGGAAGAATGCCGGGGATTTAAAAAATATTTTGAGATTTAGGGACTCGACACGTGTGTGCCGAGATGGAAACGGCTTCTCGTTACCTCTTGGGCACCGCCGAAATCGTCCAAAATAACGTTGTCGACCAAAATAATAGCGCAATGGAACTGACCAAATTTTTATAGATTAACTTTTAGTCGTCTGTTTGAATAATGACATTTTCATAATTTAATTTTTCCGTAGATTTCTTTTTCATTTAGGATTTATCGATTAATGTAACAAAGAGATAAATGGAGAACGTTTATCCTAATAAAATGTACTTGTTTTTACACAAAAGAAGATATAAAGTATTGACCACAGCCAAAAAACACAGACGAATATTTTGTTGCTGATTGCTGCAACCTGTTTATGAAAACAGGAACAACAGCAAAAGTGTTGTTAAAAAATAGAGGGCGTAAATATTGCCTTTAGACACATACTGTCAAACGTCTCTTCTAAGTTCATTAAAGAAAGATGACATGATATCTGAAAGTTTTTAAAATGTGTTTTTTATATATCTATTTAAAAAACATGCCATATGAGTAGTACTGATTTGAAATGGTAACTTTTAAAATTTTACATTTAATTCAAAAAAAAGATACGAACTTTAGAGCTACTATATTTCCGCTCCTATTAACACTTCAATTTTTCGCAACAGGAGATCATTTCATGTACCGGAAGTCCAGTCTGCATTCCTTGATTCCTCCTGAAGATTTGTAAATTTGTAACAAATAATAATACTAATGATATGGTCTAAGCAATACTAAGTTAAAAAATAGCTTTTTTCAAATTTTCTTTTTCAACAATAGGGAAAAATTATGGAATTAATCAAGAAATATCTTAAATGTATTTTTTATACTTCCTACTATAATATATAAAATACTGGAATGATCAGGAAGGCGTCAAGCATCACTTGACAAGTGAGAGGCTTGATGATATTTTGACGTCACTCAGTAAATGCATTCGCGCTATTTTGCGAAAATGTACATAAAAACTATAGTATCTTGATATAAACATCAAACTGATTCATTATCTTAAAAATGAAAAAAAACTGAAGTGTTTTATTATAATTATAACGTCCTATAAAACTTTTTTTCTTTATTTCGTAATTTCTTTTGCAATTTCTAGTTGTTATACGAAGTTTATATATTAATGAGTTAACATTCTTTAAATTAAGCAGACTGTATTTTTTTATAATATTCATGTTTCGCATTACTTATTCCAGTTTCGATAAATAGCACCTGCACGGAGATAAACGGATATCTTGTCCTACACCAGGGCTCTTTGTATATATTTATATATATTCACAATTCAATTCAACTTTCCATAAATATTATTTTAACAACAATCTAGCAATTCTTTAATTTCTGTCTATTATTAATATTTTCCAATTATAAGGATATCGCAATCTTCATTCATGCGATGCCTTTTTTAATTTTAAAGGATGTTATTTACCTCAAATGACATAAATAACCACAGGCTTCTGCTCTGAATGTATAATCTGGTGGTAAACTAGTTTTATAAAACTATTGAATTTTCATTTCTTCTTCTTCCAGTGCCTTCTCCCTTTCATTAGAGGTTGGCGACCACTACTCCAAACGCTTCTCTATCCCTCGCAACATGAAACAATTCCCCCACATTCAACCCTGTCCAGTGCCTGACATTTCTTAGCCAGGATTTCTTTTTTCTTCCGATACCCCTTCTTCCATCTAGTCTTCCCTGCATAATACTTTGTAGTAGACGGTATTTATCATTTCTTAAGATGTGCCCCAGATATGCGGTTTTGCGTCTTTTTATTAAAGTTATTAATTTTCTACCGCGGCCAGTTCTTCGTAAGACCTCTTCGTTTGAGATTCTATCCGTCCAGGGAATTTTTAGTATCTTTCTGTACAGCCACATCTCGAAGGCTTCCAGTTTTTTGATGATCTGTGCTTTTAGTGTCCAGGTTTCTACCCCATATAATAATTGTGACCATATATAGCATTCGACGAACCTCAATCGCAAACTGAGACACAAGTTTTTATTACAGAGTATCTTCCTGTAACCAAGAAATGATTGTCTTGGTATTTCGATTCTGACCTTTATTTCTTGATCTTGATCTAGGCCAGAGGTGATGTACGCTCCCAAATATTTGTATTTTTCGACTTGTTCAACAGCTCGTTCTTCTATGTATAACTGATGTTGCCTGGCCGGGTTCTTTGAGACAACCATAAATTTAGTTTTTTCTATATTAATTGTGAGCCCCATTGCATGACTTTCGTTGTAAACTCTATCCACCAGCAATTGTAGGTCTTCGAGAGACTCAGCTTTTGATAATTTCTCCTCCAATCCTAACTCCCTCTTCTCTGTCCGAAAGAGCCTTTTGAAAGATTACCTGAGAGTATAAATTAAAGAGTGCCGGTGAGAGTACAAATCCCTGTCTAACGCCTCGCTGGATTCGTACCTCATCCGTCTCCAAGTTGTTGACCATTACTGTGGCTGTCTGGTGCCAATATATGCTTTTAATTATGTTTATATCATTTTGGTCTAGTTGGATGTTCTTCAGTTCATTTATTAATTTCATGTGTTGCACCTTATCGAACGCTTTTTGGTAATCTATAAAACACATATATATACTTTTGTTGTATTCTCGGCTCTTACGGAGAAGTACTGTCATTGCAAACAACGCTTCTCTTGTCCCCATTCCTCCTCTAAAGCCAAATTGCGAGTTGTCCAGCTGTTCTTCGCATTTCTTATAAATTCTGTTCTGGACAATCTTCAGCAAGACCTTCAAGGGGTGGCACATGAGGCCGATAAGTCTGTAATCATGGCCTGACATTGGGTTGTTCTTTTTAGGTAATGGGACAAAAGTTGATTTTAACCATTCCGTTGGGATGTTTCCGGAATTGTACACATCATTAAAAATTTGTGTTAGCCTGATTATGTTCTCTTCATCGATTGCTTTCAGGAGTTCGATTGGCATCCTGTCATGGCCTGCGGCTTTTTTATTATTACTGTTTTTTAGAGCATACTTGAGTTCGGAAGGAAGTATTTCCAGACAGTCGTTTCGCTGGTTTGCTGTTGTTATTTCTATGTTGTCCCGGTCGTCGTGGAATAGGTGTCTAATGTAATTCTCCCAATAATGCTTTATTTCCTCCTCGTCTAATATTATATGACCTTGCTCATTCCTTGTTATGCAAGTTGTGTTATTCCTAGTTTTCCTAGATAGTTCTTTTAGTTTCCTGTGTAAATTATATGTGGCGTGTTTGGTCTGAAGTTCTTCCAATTCGTGGCACTCGCGTGTCAGCCAATCTTCTTTAGCTCTCTTGATGTCGCGTTTTATTTGTCTATTTATGTTGTTATATCTTTCTCTGTCTTTATTCTTATGCTTCCTTCTATCTTCCATAAGTATAAGAATTTCGGGAGTCATCCATTCTTTTTTTGGTTTCACTGGGATGTTTCCGAGGACTTCTTCCCCAGCTTTTAATATTGCATTTTTCATATCGTTCCAGTTACTCCCTTCGTGTAGTGTTTCATGGAGGTTCTTGTTGAATAATTGTTTATATTGCTCGGTTCGAAGTTTTTCTAGGTTTTAGCTTGAGTGGCGGTTTCTATTTACTTTGCTTCTTTAGGCGGAATTTTATATTGGCTAGCAAAAGGTTATGGTCTGTGTTGCCATCTGCGCTTGGATATGTTTTTACGCTTTGTATTCCATTTCTAAAACGTTTATTAATCATTATAAAGTCGATCTGATTTCTTATTCGTCTAAGATAATTATCGCCCGGGGCCGTCCGAGTATACAATCTTCTAGGGTGTATCTTGTAGAATGTATTTGTGACTGTTAGGTTTTTCTCCTGACAATACTCCACCAATCTGTCTCCACGTTCATTTCTCGCACCCAATCCGAAATTACCAACACAGTCTTGAACCTTACCATTTCCAATCTTTGCATTGAAGTCGCCCATTATAATGAGCACTTAATCTTTCTTAATATTTATTGTTAGTTCTTCTAGATCTGAGTAAAACTTTTCTATGTCCGCTTCGCTACTCCCACTTGTAGGCGCGTAGATCTGTACCAGATTTATATTTGAGGGATATGCTCTAATTTGTAGTAGCATCATGCGGTTGTTATAGGGGATGAAATTTATCACTGAGTGTCTTAGTTCTTTCCTTAGGATTATGCCGACTCCATTACTGTGATCACCATTGTCTGCACCAGAATAGTAGAAGATTGCTTCATCTTGATAGCAAATGCCTGAGCCAGGCCAGCGTACTTCCGATAGTCCCAGTATCTGTATCTGTAGTCTTTGCATTTCTCCTATTGTTGTTGCAAGCTTTCCGGTCTGAAACAGGGTTCTAATATTCCATGTTGCGATACGCTTTAATACAGTTTTTGACTTCCACCCGGGGATTCTTCGCACCCCTGTCCCATCTAAGGGACGCCGGGGACCCATAGTGGCTATTCTTGAGAACATAATGCAGTGGTTTCTCCTTGCCTTCTGCATCGCAGTTTAATATCCGTTACTGTCGATTATTTGACAGTCGCACATTAATATCCAGTAGCAAACCGTACCGAAGTATCTCTTCCCCGCTTTACCCTGGTGTTGGAGTTGCTGCTGCCCAACTCCAGTCTGCCTTCATTCTACCCCCTGAAATTTTCATTTAAGAGTTCGAAATTGTCACTTCAAATAAAAGCTATCTTAGATTAACAAATCTGTTCTTGACACGAGCGTTTGATCCTTTTACATAAGTTCTTCATTTTTTACTACAATTGGCCACGACTGCAAGGATTATTGGGTCAGTCTTCTCGGTGGATAGTGATTTTCCTTTAACTCCTAGAACGAGCGGTAGGGGGCACTTGGGGCCTGGGGCCGAAGATCATGCAGTGGATCTATGGTACCATGGTGGTGCCTATGCTCACGCATGGGGCAGTGGCATGGTGGCCGGGGACCAAAAGAGCGGGAGCAAGGCTAGTTCTTGACAGACTGCAGAGATTGGCTTGCCTCTGCATAACGGGCGCCATGAGAACGGCGCCCACGAGGGCCCTGGAGGCTCTGGTGGGGCTGCCCTCTCTGGCGAGCTGCGGGCTCTGGAGGGAGGGAACCCTCAATCGGGGTCCGTACGACATTTTAGAGGGCTGTCGCGGGGATCGCGGGGTCATGGGCATGCCGAGTGGCGTCATGATCCCCGAGATGACCTTCTTTGATAAATTGACCTTTCTCTTTCCATCAAGGGAAGATTGGAGAGAGGGCAGAGTCGGCTCCTGGGATGGACTTGTCTGGTACACAGACGGGTCCAGAATGGGAGATCTGGCCGGAGCTGGAGCGTACTGCGAGACAACGGGATCAAGCTTGTCGGTCCCTCTGGGCCAGTACTGCACTGTGTTTCAGGCGGAAATTTTAGCTTTATTGATGGCGGCCAGAGAGGTGCTTCGGCTCAACTACGGAAGCAGGAGAGTCTTCTTCTGCTCGGATAGTAGGGCTGCACTCATGGCGCTGAAGTCAGTGCGTACGCGCTCCTTGTTGATAAAGGAGTGCAAAGGGGTACTGAGGAGGGTGGCTGAGGAGAGAAAGGTCACGTTGGTCTGGGTTCCGGCTCACACCGGTGTCTGGGGCAATGAGGCAGCGGACGCCTTAGCCAGGGAGGGCTCCTCGCATAGGCATATAGGGCCAGAGCCCCGCTTGGGGATCGCCCCGTGTGTGAGGCGGGAAGCTCTCGAAGCCTGGGCGAGAGACCGGGCCGCGGGGGGCTGGAGAGTTGCTCCGGGAATGAGGCAGGCGAGGCTTATGATGGATGGACCCGCCCTTCCTCGGACCAGGGAGCTGCTTAGACTGACCAGGAGGGAGTGTAGAGCACTAACAGGGGCCTACACAGGACATTGCAGGCTTAGGAGGCATCTCTGCTTGCTAGGCATTGGAGACGACCCGGAGTGTAGGTGGTGCATGGAAGGGGAGGAGACCCCATATCATCTGCTCACCGAGTGCCCTGCCTTGACATGGGCAAGATTGGGAGTCTTCGGAACGGCCCTGATCGATCCGGACTCAGTGCACGGTATTGGGCTAAAGGATTTGCTGACCTTCTACAGGAGGGGCGGCATTCTGGACGCCCTCTAGAGCGGCCTGGGGGCACAACGGGCCCATCTGGTGGCCTAAGTGCTTGGACGCCCGCGAGGGCGCCCCCCTTTAATACCAATACCAATACAATACCAAACTCCTAGAACGTAAACATAACAAATAAAATCTGATTTTATATATATACAAATATAACTTAGGTACTACATAATTTTTGGTTTTTGATTCGTAGTAACAACTCTTTCGCCTTAATTTCAAATCTTTCATCATTAGTGTATCCAGTAATTATGCAGTCAAAGTTTTTTAAAAAAAGTTTCTATATTGAACAAAAAATACAACAGAATAGATCTGTTGTGATACAAATATAAGCATTGCCCATATTTTAATGGTTGCTATAGTAATCACGTACAACGGGAGAAAATAATTCTCGAGAGGGGCAATAAACAATTGGTTTGCTAGGTTATGATGTCCCAATTTGAAAATTGTCATAATTACATTCGAAATAGTTAAGTTATACAAATTTCACACACTTTGGAAATTTACGATAGCACACAAACTACACAAAACAGGAAAATTTGGTTTCTATACACCTGAAATTTCACTATGGAATTCATACCGTCAAGTTCATTGCAAAATTCCCTTTAACTTTGTAACAGGAATATCTAAAAACACTTTTTTACTTTTCAAAAGTCACTTTTGCCACAAAAAAATAAGCAAATTCGTGTGTAATGTTGTGACATTAGAAAATATTTCTAATGTCTAGTTCTTAATTCATAGATAATGTTTAACGAAATATTCGACATTTTGTTAACGTATACTGAATTACATTTCGGTACTCAAATTCAGGGATGATAATAGTGACACCAAGCGTATCCTTATGGCATTTGCTGGTGTCATCATTATGAGCTATGCTTTTCAATTCATAAACATTTCATTTTAAAATGAGTAAGAATAAGAATTCATTGTTATCTGTGTTGGGATAGACAGATAGATAGATAGATCAGTTATCGTTTTACATTGTTTTCTTGGTATAAATTTGGTGCTCCAATAAATTTAAAAACTCCTTTTCTCTATCCATGGAAGTAAGGTACAAATATAAAGTAAGAAATAATTTTGACAATAGCTTATAATAAGATTACCGCCACTTTAGTCACGCGTATGATTTGGTAAAAGCGAACTAAATGCTTATTAAAGAATGGTTGAACAAGTTTATTATTGTACCTTTTCTATGAGCACTAATTTACGGGTACATTTTCCAAAACAACACGACGGAACCGTAATAATGCTGACGTCGCATTTCAGTCTGAAATTCTGATATACTGATCTCAACCACCACAACAGTCTTTTACTTTTGTAGATTAAGCAAATACATTGACTGGAACCGCTCTTATCCCCTCAACATAGTGAAACCATATTCTATATTGCTTAACAAGTGGTTTTTAGTCATTTTATGAGAGTCATTGTTATTGCGTCAGGGTTTTTCCACCCTTCCCGGTAATTATAAACTTTGCGAAAACCACTTCCGAAATCTAAGATAGCATCATAGCGTTGGACTGGAGGCCCTTAACTCGCACTAGGTGTAGCAGCTGCCGCCCAAAACCCGATGCAAATTTGTAAATAATTCCTTTGTCGCGCTCATTTAAATGCCGTAATGTGTTTACAAAACAATCTAAATCGATAAATGGGGGAACAATAGCGCACACCCTACAATAAATCCATTTGCTGTTCGACTTATCTGATGGAAAAATCAACGAATTCGCAAACATTTGCACAAGTACTTCGGAATTATCTCGATCTCCGATCTGTAGCCGCTGCGCCACGTCAAACATCGTCAGACATCGACCAAAGGAACTGTTTGCAATAACTATACCTTAATATTTACCTTCATTTAAAAAAAAAATGTTTGTGTTGCAAACGCGTTCGATTTTACCTGATTCGAGAATATTTCAGGGGATGTTTGTTATGCGAAAGGGGATCAAAGACGCTCGAGTGCGTCACATTGAAATTTTTTGACATTTCTAAGCGAACAGATGACACATGTTTATCTTAAGCGCGCACAATGGGGCCTCCCGTAACAAACCATTTTGGCTGTAACATAATATTTTGTGTAATATTACGGTAGACTTCGGTGACCCGAAAGGAGATTATGGGAGATATGTTTGTACTGGAATTATTTTTTAAAACATTTAGGGAAGCGTAAGAAATTGGATATGATATTTTCGTCGGGACTCTCGCGGGACCAATTTTTTTGCCCCCTTTGTTGTGTACCCTGTATGTCTTATTTCTTTCGCATCGGCGCATACGAATGTAAGATTAAAATATTAAATTGCGTCCATCCTATTCGGAAGAAGCAAAGCAAGTTGTTTTTTTTTAAAAAGTTTATACCATTTAGGTGCCTGCAAAATTCATAAAATAAGCAACTAAACTGACTATTTTTTTAACTAACATTTAATTAATATATATTGAGATAAATTATTATAAACCTCGTGTGTCCCGACTTTCAGTTGACAGTCTATGCTGCGGTATTGAGCTTTATGCTTCAATGGCATCTGAATTGCCTATCATTTTCATCATAAAATATGATTTCTAAATTTATGTACCTGTGCTTATTTATTATTATCATCCCCCATCAGATGACCAAGGAGAAGTACAGGAAGAAAAGAAACCGTAAAAATGAGGATCTTGGACAAAACAATGACTGAAATGAAGAAAAATTATTTCGATCCACCCATGGGTAAGACGGGATTGTATATTCTTCTTTGAATGCAAATACGTCACACTCTAATTTACGAACGATTTGATGAATTTATAGGAAACTATCATTGGAATGTATCTAAATTTTACGATATAAACTCTAAGTTGTCCACCCTCGCATTAAGAAACGTAATATAAATAATTTTCATTTAATTTTTCTCTCCATAAAAGAAGAAATAACCTAAATTTCTTGAATCTAATTTCTTAAATCTAGTGTTTAGTCTAGTCGAATTATGGAATTAAAAAAAAACATATTTGAACCCTTGGTTTAAAATTACATTTAAGGATATAAATTATATAACTTATATTATTTTTTCTTTATAGTAATTTTTTTTCGTGACTGGCATTTTTCAGATAACACCAAAATAATAATTCTGATCGTTAGCTTATTTTTCATACAACAAATTTTTGATTACTAATTTTCTACAGGGTGATTTCTCTAGTCTCTTTCGCCAGTGATCTAAAGCTATTTGGTTTCGAAATACGCGGTATCAAAAGAATGATATAACTAAGATTGAGCTACTAACGGTAAATCAAAATCTTTTATGTTTGTTACACAACATTTCCATATTATAATTGTTTTATTCTGTTAAAAACACACAAATCAAAAATTTTTCGAAAAGGACTTCTAATAAGAGCATAAGCATAAATTATTAAAGAATTCATTTTTTTAACATATCCGTCAAACATTTTTCGTCCACCGACATGAATTTGAGTTCAAATAATGCCGTCATTTTGCTTGTGCTACAACCGCTGGATTTGGGATATACAATTGCGATCCTTTGAAAGAAAAAGTGAGACGAAATTTTGAAGATGGTGGCCTGGGGTATGTGGAGATGCCGTTTAGATGCAACTACCTTGCGCTTGTTGGAGGTGGTCCAAAGCCTTTATGTCCTCCAAAGAGAGTAAGTGGTGTATACAGATGTACATGCATTTTCAGATGCAAAATGCTTTGTGCTTTCACTCTTACGTGATGATTTGGGACAATTTTAGAAAAACTAGACCTATTTACTTGGGATTCGATGATCCTGTTCTACGAGTAAAACTCCGGAGAGATAGAATTGAGGTAGTTCTGGAATCTGTAATAAAAGTTTATATATTTACACAAACACCAAAACAAATTCATGTATTTTGACATTGAATGGACGTATGACAGGACACGTTCAGGAAAATAATATGCTAGTAATATATCGAAAGTAATTGCGAGTTAATATTTTAGTTGATCGATTTGGCAAATACAGAAAAATCTCCTTTAGATATTATTGCCCACGAAGCCAACATTAGCTGTATTTCGCTGAATCTGCGAGACACGATTAGCAAGTGCCAGTGAGAAGGGAACCCTATAAAAATCATGAACCTTTGAAATGTAGGTAGCGCCTATTACAAGAAATTGATAAATAAAAATTAAAACTTCTCAAATCCCCAAAAAAAAATACAAATAAAACTTTGATAACCTATCTCAATAATGCATCATTGAAGATTACGCGTAAAAAATATTTATAAAATCATTCTATGACATATCGGACACTTATAAAATAGCACCCTATATAGGAGATGATCGCTCTAAAACAGATCCAATCAAATGATTTTTTAGGTTGCCAAAATATGTAGATTATATTTTTGAACATGAATTTGTTCATGAAATTGTTTCACAGACTTTACTAAGTGTGGAAAAGAACGACACTTTAAAATTTAATAGTTATCAAGTGACGGGTTTATAAATCCCCTTAGTAATAATTAATCAAATAAAAATAATATTATAGACATTTATATACTTACATAATATAATTTTACTTAATCGTATTTATATATAAGAGCTTTCGTATTTGTTCGTCTTCATTATTTATTAGAAACGTATTAAAATAGAAAAAAATGGTGCTATTTAAACTAACGTTTCTATCAAACCATCAAAGTAAGCTTTCAATTCCACCAAAATATCAAATAATTATTACCACAAATTACACTAAAAATATTTTTTCGAAAGTCCCGAATTGCCTCGACCGTACCGGACTTTCAAATTAAAATTTAATTAATTTACAACAAACAGATTTGTTCGTACGATTTCGTAAAAATCACGTGGCACCTAATTAACGCCGGCGTTAATTAACGGGCAAATTTACAACCAACCCTTATTAACGACGGCGGCCGGTAACTTACGACAAACAGATACATCTTAACGACACGCTAACAGATCTAAGTAGTTATCGGTGAATTTACTAGCCTACAAAACGACGTTGAAAATCAATGTCACCCCTGTATTCTGTCCCTATAAGTCACCGAAACCGAATTCAAAGAAAAAATCGACATCCTATACGTCACTTCCCCAATCGGCCGCAAATTTGCTCGGATCCACCCACTTCCCTCAACTGTCGAGCCTTTATTGAACTTAATGACCGAAAACTAACGAAATTTCTAAGCTTTAACTTTAACTATGGTGATCGAGTATCAAAAGTCGCTAGGTAGAATGGGCCGCAAAGTTGAAATAAGGAAAAAAGGTTTGACAAAGGCTGGACGTAGGCAGAAACTTTAATGATAATACCTTTTTCGTATACATTCGGTTGGTGTGGTTTTCGAAATCTTTCGAATGTGTTTTCTTTGGCACCGTTCGACCTTCATTGTTGAGTATATGTAAAGAAATGCCCCATTCAAATTTGGCTTATAATCGTTATAAATTATGGTTCTTTGGGTATCGGTTTTGTCAACACGTGTGTGACATTAAATAGAAGTTTTCTTAGATGAAAGACCTCCAAAATGTTCAATGGTGTACGATCCTGAATTAGTTTACTAAAGCCAACGGTCAAGATAAGCCACTTCCTTAAATGGTTGGCAAATATTTTAACGCTTTAACTGACTTCCTCGAAAATAATTTGATGGACACATTTGTACTAGCCTGAGAAATTCATTTAACTCACTCATGACATTTCGTGTGCTAAAAATTGCACTAGCAGTGACTATTTAATTTAAATTTCAAATTAATAACGTATCTTGGACTTATAGTGTCAAATGTAGGAAGAGAAAACAATAAGTTTAGCAACTTGCGACATTGCAATGAAATGGGCGATGTCCTTCAAAGCAAGATATATCATTAACTATTCCAGATTACTTTAAAGTGAAGTTCCTTCTTCAATTTTGTTCACCTCCCTTAAAAATATTTCGCAAGGTGAAATTAACATTGGTTTTAAACTAATTACCAATTTTTACTCAGCCTATTACACAGCTAACTTGACATTCAATACTTAATACAATACTTTCCAAGTGCTCTCGTAAATGCTGCACCTGCTTTATAATTAAAACCACACTAAAACTACTATCAACTCTCCTGATACGCGTATCTTTGCTTTCAAAGGCCTCTGTTTATCATTATAAAATTTTTAAATCAATTAATCATATATTATAATTATACAAGAAGATCCAAAATTCACTTTCAAAATTAACATATGTTTTCGTTATGTTGGTACACATGCCCCTAACAGTTTCAGCCAGTTTGCACTTTACTTTTTTTATGTAAGACAGAAGCGTTAGACGTGTTTTGTGTGATCGGCGATTTGCTGCTGTAGAAAAAATTGCAACAAGGAATTTGCATAAAATTTTGTGTTAACAATGGAATACAGTGCTGAAAAACACTTGAAATGTTGACTACGGCATGTGGTAAATCTACTTCGAGCACAAAAAATGTTTATAAGTGATACAAGCTGTTCCAAGATGGCCGATGATAAACCCGGTGTCTATCGTTAAATCACTATTAGAGGAACTGGCTGAAGACGTCGGCATCTCTATTGGCTCGTACCATCCAATTTCTTTTTGAAGTTTTGGGCATAAAAAGTGAACAAACGATGTAAATGGTGATCTTGATGTGTTCAAAAAGGTCATAACTGGTGACGAATCATTGGTATGTGGTTATGACGTGGAAACCAAAGCCCAGTCATTTCAGTAGAAGAAGCCAAGACCGAAAAAAGCACATCAAGTTCAATCAAATGTCAAGGATGTGCTTACTGCAATGAAGACCTTGAAGTTATGCGCCGTTTACGAGAAGCAATACGAAGAAAACTTCGGGAATTGTGGAAAAACAATTCATGGATTTTGCATCACTTATTGTTCCTTGTGCCTTTTTGGCCAAAAACAAAACCACAATCATGTCTAATCCGCCATATTTACCGGATATGACCCGCTGCGAAAATCACAGGAAGAACCCAAGGCTATACCAGAAAGTGTTTAGCAGAGGTGATTAGAGGGTTACATCTGGGGGGGGGGATTACTTTGAAGAAGACAATATTAATTTTGAGAAATAAATAAATACTTTTTGATAAAATTTAAAAGTCGCCTTACTTTTTGAACACAACTCGTATAATATAGTAAAATATTTTGTGTACTGTTACTATAAAATACCTTTTTACGCACCGATAAAGCTAAGAGAAAGTAAAGTATGCAATAACATAAACTTCTTGAGTCGCTCGTCTATGGAGTTTATAAAACTTGTTGCCTAATATACTAAAAGGGTGTAGTCGCAATTATTATAATTTTTTTATAAATATTGGAACTTTTTCCAAACAAATATTCAAACTAAATGATGATATCTATCTACAATTTAAAATTTTACTTGCATATTTCTGGGAATAATTTTTCGCATAAGAGAATGACTAAATCATTGACTTGATGATGCTCAACTTTTTGCTCTGGGGTGCACTAAAACAGAAAGTTTTGCAAAACATGGGTACAAACTTTAAAAGAACTTGGGATTAGGTCAACATAACAATTAAAAAGAGAGTAAAATTTTTCAAATACCATTTTAAATATATTATGAAAAAAACATTGCTTCTTTCCAACGAACCAACCGAACGTAAATACTCAGACTTATAAAAATTTTTATAACCAACTCTAGGTTGTTAATGAGGAACATGCGCATTTGTGATCTATGATTTTTGAAATTTTTTTTTTTTGATTGAGCATATTTACCTTATAGCTTAAATTAATCATTCTCATCAAGTAATCATAATTATCAACCTCAAATCAGAAATTAATTCAAAAATTAATTCAATTTTTGTAAAATAAAAAACCAAATTCTAATGAAAGTTGGACCTAAGTTTTATGCAAAAAGACATTATTGGATATTCTCGTAGTTTAAAGTCTACAGAACACATAAACAATAGAAGTTTTATTACTAACTTGTTGGAAACTTTCAATACTGAATCAGTGCGTAAATAAATCTTGAGATGACCACGCACATTTCTCCAAACGCTAATTATTCGGCTGTTCCTTTTAACGGAAGCCTCTTTCTGCAATTACCGTCGGTCCCTTTGAACCCACTAACGAAACGTAGTCTTCATTTGCCGACAAAACGCTTACAAATTTAACGCGATTGTCAGGCGGCACGTTCTTTGCCGGTGACTTTCGGCAACAATGTCAACAAAGAATTCCTCCGGTTTATTTAGGTTGCGGCACACTTAAATTGTGTATTTTCCTTTGCTTCAGATTTTTCGCCATTTTTCCGATTATATTACCCGCAGGTGTCCCATCGGTTCACAGTAAATATAACAAAAGATTTTTAGTCGTAAACAAGTGCTTATTTATTATTCAACTGATTACGTATATAATAACAAATCAGAGTAGCATTGGCAAGAGGAGATGAACAAATTCGTTAAAATAAAAATGTATAAAACGTATCATCAAGTTTTAGGAGCTAGAGTTATAGAACAAAACAAATATATTCTAAAAATAAACCCGCCTTTAAAGTTGTTTTTTCACAGTTGGTTCAGGAAATACTACTTTTTCCTATAAACTAATTTGACATAGGAGATACTAGTTTCTAGTTTCGTAAGCATTTTTGTCAAATTTGCGTATAATATTCGATACATCGGTTTTGTGTAGCTTTCCTGTAAGATTGATGTAATAAAATTTATTTTATGCAATGCGGGAGTTTCAAGCGTTCCATATAATACCTAGTAATTATATACGATGTCAGATATTTCCGGTAACGTATATAATAAAAATTAATCCAGAACCGGGCAAAGCACTGAGAAACCGCCCCATGGCACAATAAAACTACAAAAATTGAGATTCGTAAACAAAGGCTTATTGGTCTTATTTTCTTCATTTCAAGGTTCTGTATGCCGCGTGTGTATATTATAGCCCTTAGTTAATTGCCGCTATGTTTGTGTTCGCGTATATATCAAACCAGGATCATTTTGCGGCATTAAAACGGCAGGTGCAAAATACATGATTTTAGAAGTACGTGCAAGGTCGACAATTATCAAGTGCAAAAATACGCTACCCAGTCGAGTTATTCTAATTACTTTTTTCGCAATGTTTATTTGCTAATTATACAGTTTTATTGCAAAAAGTAGTCCTTTCATACAAGGGGTGGAGTTAAATAGGATCTGTCTTTATTATAACTAGTAACTACTTGTTACTGTTTTTAATGGGATTCGCATTTTTTACCGGCATCCAACTGGTACAAACGAATAATTACCATTTAATCATTGGCAGATATTAACACATATCTGCAAGAATGAAATACACAATTTAAGTAAATATTTATCAAACTTTTCATTTTGATAACTAACAATTTAATTTTAAGTTCGCAAACTTTTAATTCTTATTTTTTTTGACATATTTCAATGTCAATGTTCAAAAATCCTGTGAGTAACGACAAGCAAAACTATAACTAAGCTAGAACAAGTGTTAGAAGCTAGAAGTGAAAGTAATATATTCCATCCGAATTTTGGTTAGTTATCGATTGATTAAATGAAGGTGAATCCCGAATTCCATTAATCTCACAAACAATTGATTGACTAGTACGTCAACTGTAACTTTTTAAGTTTTCCCGTGCCAAGTGACTAAAATGACCTTTATCAAACTAGTTGCGTTATAGTATACCATAATTCTAAAATAAATTGTAAAATTATATTTAGACAAAATCTGCAATCTGCAATTTTCATCCTTATATATGATAAATGGTCGAATACAATGATAATGACTAATAAAACCAATATCAAATACATGCTATCGATTCAGGGGATGGCCATCAGGTAGATGTAATAAGCTGTTCTTCACCAGTCTTCTGTGATGTGTTTTACAGTTTGGGCTTCACCATATTCGCAGAAGGATGTTGCCGTCTTTCCCTATTAATGGAGTATGGGAGTTCATGTTCTATTTAATGTTAACCACGTTTCACCTGGCAGTTTAAAGCCCGATTTTTTTGGCCTGCTTCCGTAGTTTTAATGGGTGCCTCTCTTTCTTATATACGCTAATAAGAGCGTTTTAGCGGCGTAAATTTGAAATAGATATATGAATAAATATAGGAAGCCTCCTGTTATCGAATTGACACGAGGACTGTTAAGTTACATTGGCGTACGATATTCAGAGACCCAGAGCTATTGGGCGTAAAGTAGTGCTGACGCTCCCCTGCAGTTCCGCAGAGCTTTTTTATGATAATGATTCTCGTCTTAAATTTCTCTTTTGTTATCGTTATGTTTTCTTTAAATGAGAGAGTTCTATCGAGTGTCATGCCTAGATATTTTGGTGTTTTGATGTGTAAGAGCAACGTGACTTCAAATTAAATTCTCTGCTCTCTATTGGCGAGTTTATTCTTGACATGGAAACCTTTGTTTTGTTGAAGCTGAAGTTGGCTTGGCTATCAGGACCTCTTCTGTTTTCTCAGGTTTATAAATAAAAACTTTGCAAATGCAAATGTTATTGTGTGTATTTCTTATAATTAGTTTTCTAATGCCAGAGAATATTAAAATGTAAATTTGGAATGACAGTTATCATTACTACAGTAAAGCTAATATGGTCATCGGATTTCAGTTTCCAGACCTGTACACAACGAATCGTTCCTAGATTAGAGCCACACTAATTTGCATACAAAAAAGACGAGTTTGGTGAAGGAAAGTAATGTACCACAGGTAGTTCATTGGAATAAAAAATGCGATAATAATTATACCTGATTATAATTGTATACATGGGCAGATAATTGAGATATTAATTATTCTAACATCAGGTAAATAAAAACTTTATAGAAGTAAGAATAATATAAAAATTGGTAATTTCTACTGAAAGAAGATCTACTATTCAAATAAAATTTAATTTGTAAGTCACCTTAATAGCAGATAATAGATAGATAGATAATAGATAATAGCAGTTTCAGCCAAGCTCTGAAGAAGCCAACAGGATGATTGGCGAAACTTTAGCAAGTTCGACTCAATAACAACCGTCGCAGGAAGAATCCAGAAGTGTTATAAAATATATTACAGTAGCCTGTGGAAGATAAAAAAACTGTGTAGTAGTTAGAACAGGCCTGCACTTAATATAATACTAAGTAATAATTCAATAAAAAAAACGTTAAAATAAAAAAATAAATAAATGTATATACAGTCATGATGATGTTTGTCTAAACTAAAGTGATTCCTATTTCCATAAGCTAGAATTTTGTTATTTTTAAATACGAGTCTCCATGTGGCAAAAATCGGCAACTCATCAATTAATCGAGTTAAACACATTTGAGTTACCAGCACTCGATTTAGATCTTGAGCACTTCTCCATATAGCTACACCTTATGCAAGTGCTGAATATGCATTTACATGGTGATCAGTAATACTATTAGAACTACCCGACAAATCCTTTAATGGTTTGATCATGTAGTTAGTAACATTTATTTAATTTAAAAAAGACATCATCAATTTGCAAATTCAACTCCGAGTATCAACTGAAATCCCCAGAAAATTTGAACTATTATTCAAATGATGGAAAGAATTTTCGGATATTATCTTTATTTCCATTAGGACTGTTTTCGTGAAGTTAATTATACGTTTATTAGTTCTGCACAAGGTTGAAAATTCATGCAGAATGAGGTGATTTTTTTCCAGTAGATCGTGATTGTTATTCGCTGCAATTAAAATGGAGGTATGATCCGCGATCATCTGCACGAATCCATCATCCATATATTCAGGAAGATCATAGACATAGATGATACTCCCCTATAATAAGTGGATCTCCAGTGTTTTTTAGCGATCTTTCTTCTATTTCACATGTTCGACGTAAGAGGTTTTCAACGTGCCTCATTTGAAAAGTTGTGTCAGGCATTGCAATAAATTTTAATTACGATCATACCAATTCTATGGGTTTTAATTAATCAAAGTACCATTACATTTCGTTTTCAAGCTGACAACAAATACGTACAAAGAAATTTTCCTTCCTTCCTTTAGTAGTCCGTCATAAGTATTTGATTTTTTAAGTAATACGAATGTATTATTCTTGGCACTCTTTTACTTGTGTACTTGTTGACTACCCAGCTCCAGTCATATTCCAACATTCATTGCAAGTCCGAATGTTGTGTTTTGGTGACGAAGAGCTTTGAACACATTGAGAATAGTAATTTTTCATTTTTAAACAGCATAGTTTTACTAATCCTCTATGCAATAAGTTCAGAAACATTTTCAAAAACGAAATTTGCCAACAACTACCGGAAAATAACTATAATTCTGCAGGATGGAAACAATAATTGCAATTTTAAACAATAATCTACTTACCACTCTCGGGGCCCTTGACAACCATCATTCGACTAACACTAAGTTTTGCAGTTCAATAATGATTTATAACTCTCTGTACCTAAGAGCAGTTGGTTCAAAACTTTAAATTAGCAATTTAGCAAGCTCAAGAAATTGCTTCCGTTTTGCCAATTATTTTAGCAGTTGCCGAAAACGAAAACAAACCAACAGAATCATATTTTTTTCTTGTGTCCGCGAGAGAAAAATCGTTTTCGGAACATTATCATTAGGCTAATTGGCAGCCACTTCAGGAAATCCAACTTTAAAAAATCCCTTAAATACCCCGAAGAATTAATTTTTAACAACTCGAAATTCCTTTCAAACCGTATCCGCTGCCTTATCCGTCTCGGAAATAAAAAATATCTTTAAGCCGCCGTTAAAATAAAAAGCGGCTTTGTGCGTAGTTTTAATTTATCATTTTCAATTTTGACACGTGTTTGGATAATAACACGTGTTGGAATTCTGGCCCGTCCGGGGTAACTTAATACTTTTTTAGCCAATCACTCAAGTAAACGGCCCAGGAATGTTTCCTACCCTTAAGGGCGTCGTATCAAGCTGGACGTGTACATTTTTAAAGGAAAAAGAAATTCGATACGCATTCTCTTTCCCGAGACACGACCTTAAAAGCCGAAAACGTGCGTTAATTATCTAAAACCCGAAAAAAATATATCGGCATCGGGCGTGTTGGGAAGACTTTCGAGCCACTCTTAGGGAAATATGGTAAATATTTGTTCATGGTAACCATGTGGTAAATATTAGTAAATACATATGGCTTTTGTATCGGCGAAGAAGGGCATAAGTAGGCAGGCTTAGGGGTGGATTTGGGACGAAACCGTCTTATTTGTAAATTTTATATGCCGTCGGGCTTTGGGCGATCACGTGTTGACACAATAGCTTTATTAAAGCCGAGTGGGATTAGGAAGAATTTGATGTAAATTATCGATTACTTAATTTTTTCTACTGCCTACTCCGCAATACCCAACACAACGATAAGGAAACTATTATAATAACCTTTAGTTTTCGCATCTATAAGCAATATTAGTACGATATCAAAAAGGAGTTATAAAAGGCAACAAACCTAAACTTATAGTTATATAGAATCCAGAAGCACGAAATCTTCTTTCTGTAGTTCATTTTATTTCCTAAATATTGTACGCAATTTGATATTATGATAGTGTGAAAGGACATTAAAGAGTGAAATTGTCTTTTTTTGCTTCTCTGTATACGTAGTTGATCTGTCTGAACAACATGATCCGTATAATATGTAAGAGTACTTTTTATTTTTCTCAATTTTTCAGGACTAAGTTTGTTTTGTCTCTCCCGAGTTTTAATTCAGGTGCTAACAGAATTTCTGTTTACAGCAACATTTGGATCTGAATGGGGTTTGGAAGCGATCGGATGTTTTCGGTAGATTTTAAACATTTTGATATTTGTGAATGTATTCACGCAAAAACTAATGGACATAGAAAAAGTATAGATCGTCACGGTTATAAATAGTCGCTCCGCTGCGCTCCAGTCGTGCCTAATAAAATGGAATTTTGTTGCTTAAGATACTATTTTTTTGATGTTCATAGTTCATAGCTTTTTTATAATAAATTTATTAAATTGGTTATAAAATTGTAAAGTGGTGAGCTAAGGATACCAAGAACTTGTGTGTATCCTCAGCTAACATTCACTAAAATAAATAATTAAATTTTTATACTTCAACTCCAAAAACTCGTATATCCTATAGCCAAAAGGGTTAGAAGGAAACCGTTGGTTGTAGATGCGGATTTCTCAAATATCAAAATTTCTGTACCTACTTGGAAGGTAGTTCAATTTTTTATATAAGCGGAAACACAAACTAGTGATGATCCACAGCTTAAAATGTCAATTTCTCTTTTGTGTTGTGGGTATCGAGAGCATAATCTCAAATTAATCCTCGGAATTTGATAGGATGGTGATTTGGATTTTTGTAAGAATCTTCTTGCAAGAAAATCAATTCAACAAATTCTCGGAAGATCTTGACAATCCGAAGAGACCTAAGATAAGAGTTTCAGTTATTATTGATTATTTATTTAAGAATACAGGCGGAAAATGCAACTGCATGGTTCTATGGGTGATTCGCACAATAAGTAAAAAATCGTCCGCAGCCAAGTCAAGCAACAATTATTGATGGGGACCGTTTTTCTAACCAACCACCTACTGCTTCATCATTTTTTATGCTCGGTCAAAACGTAAAATAATACCCCAATGCCTTACTTATTATGCATCGATGTCTGATTACCTGCAGTTCGAACCAACACGTGCAATTTTTTTAGTAGATTGCGTTCCATATGAGATGTCGCGTATTTGTCGACAAACTAATAACTTGAATTATAAACAAAAATAATTTTTCCAGCCGCTGAAGGATTTAAGTAATTGGTAAAGTTAAAAAAATGCAATCGAAATTACCAAAAACTTTTTCTAGCTTTAAACTCTTAGCGTTAATTTTTCAAAGAAACTTCCACAGGCTACTAGAATACTTTTTACCAAACTTCTGGATTCCTCATGCGTTGGTTTTTGCTGAGTCGAACTTGCTGACGTTTCGAAAATCATCCTGTTGGCTTCTTCAGAGCTTGACCGAAACTGTCAGTTTGAAGGATCCAACAGGATGATTGGCGAAACGTCAGTAAGTTCGCAAAAAGCGACGCAGGAGGAATCTAGAAGTTTTGTAAAAAGTATCTTACCGTGTTAGCAAAAAGAAATTATCAAAAACAGATGAATCCAACCAGTCCACAGTCAAACCTAAAGATATTTTGTATACACTATTGATATTAGTACCTAATTATTGAAATTATTCGAAATAGTACAAACAAATTTCAGAAGGCTGCTGCAACATCTCTAGCGAAATGCACTGTGCACTATCGCTGGACAGAATAAAAAAAATCAGGTAGACCAAGGATTTGAGATCCTTATTTAAAAACGCCGCTGCGAGGGCATGCTTGACAGGTAGGTAGATATATCGAATATGCAGTTTCTGCTTCACTTGTTATACACCAACCTATTATCGGATAATAGATAGGACGGGGGTAGGTTTTAACCGAGAGCGGTTAGGGGTGAGAGTTTTTCGATTCAGCGAATTGTGTTTCCTGCTTTTTTTCGAATGAATTATTTTTTCGTTAATTTGCTGTCTTACTTTTAATTTTTGTTCCCTGTCAGAGATGTATCGAAATAATTTTAAATATTCTTGAATATTTAAATTTTAAGCAACAATTTTCAACTAAACATTACAAAATACATTTAAAAGTACAAGCAAATTTATTAGTTTTGTTTATTACATATTTAAATACTCGCGTTAGTCCATATAGCTTACTTGGAGAAAGTAAATTTGATTTCCATTCAACCCGTTTCCTACTGTTTGCATTCATATTTTTATAAAATATTTTTTTGAAACTGTTTAGGATTTCTTTATATCCAAATCAATTGAAGTTATGATGGCGTAACCAGAAGAAAGGTAAATAAATTAGAAGTAATGCTTCATGATGAAAAGTTTTAAAAAAAAAGTAAAGTCGCTTTTAATAAAAGAATTTTGGTTTAGCTTTTTGTGAATGTTTTCCTATATCTTCATAACTTTTATCGCAGTTTATTGTGTGATAAAAACCCATCAAAGGAACGAACGTGTTGTCAATAGATGTTTTTCCCGTTGGTAAAGTCATGCATACTGTCTGTAATTAATCAACTATTTATCAACTGGTTCCATTTCTTCTTTTTCAGTGCGATTTGCTTTGTCTCATTCCCTTTTCATTTCACCTCTCTCTCAAATTCTTGTTTATTGTTTCGTTCCTCTCTTTGTACGCCCAGTTACTTTCTTGATCGGTACTGTTGAGTTCAATCTCTACAAGTGTCTCCACCACATCAGCTGCCTCTGTTCTATGTACTCCCGCACTGGCTTGGTTTTTAGTTCTGTTCTAATATCGTTATTTCTAATTTCATCCCTTCTGGTTTATTCCTTGACTCTCCTCAGGTATTTCATTTCAATGGCAACCACGTTACTCTTCTCTCTTTCGGACAAAAACCATGGTTCACACCCATATGTAAGGTCTGTACACCGCCTCGTAGACTTTTAACTTTGTATTTCTTGACACTTCTTTATTGCTTATTAGTTCTTTACTCAGCGCCTGGTAAACCTTATTAGCATTGTTCAATCTCGCATTAAATCCAGCTTCCTCATTGCCTTAGTCTTCAAGTGTATTGGCAAATACTAACCTGCTCAATTAGCTCGCCATTCAAAGTAATGTTCGTGTTCTAATTTTCTTCTGCCATTACTAGTATTAGGGCTGGTCAATTCACCATCTGACCACTTCTTAATCGACCGGTCAACTGACAGACAATTGACAACTTCTTAATTGACTATTCAAATTCGATCTAAATCTTTTAAATAATAATTGCGGAGTGTTATCTATCATTATTTAGTAATAATATGTGTTTTGTAATAAATTATTACGCGATTGTGATGTCCAATTTACAATTCAAGGAATACACGATACAATACTTAGCGATTCTGGAAATCTCATAAAAAATATCGACTCCATTTGGTTCTCAAAACAATGCAATGGTGACGTTTAAATAAATAAATATAAATTTCACCAGTCAATTCCATAACTCTAGCAACTATCATAACCATAGTTTAGCTACTTCACATAGCTAATTAATTACCTACTTTTATACAAATTTTACTCATTGCAATATCAATACATTTATATTCACTATTTGACTGTCCTTCTATACGTTTTTTTTTAAATATATTATTTTTTCACTGGTCTGGTTTTCTTTATATTTAAATCAGTTGGGGTTATGGTGGCGGAATCATAAAAAACATCCAACCAACCAAGTTTTCAAAAAAAATTTACACTTGTCCTTTCTTGATGACACACAATATATAAGTTTTTTGTAGGTATTTTTTTTGTATAAGTTGTATGAAAAGAATGTCATAATTTTTGTTAAAGAAAAACGCTCTGATGAAATAAAAAAAAAAACGCCTTGTGCACTTTGCATGTCAACTTTTGTGGACGTTTTCTTTATATGTGTTTAACTAGACTTTACCTGTCAACTTTGGTTAATAAAGTAATATGGCAATAATTATTATCATTATACAGATTATATTTAGGCATTTTGTATATCATTTCTTTAGTTTTTGTATATTTTTCTGGTGAAGGTGAGAATGATTTTATATATCCTCCTCACTAGAGGTGCTTTATATCATACATATTTGGGAGTTACTTTCTTAACTTCTTCGATTTTTAAGGAAATGGCAGAATCTTCTGGAACCCGAGAGCAACAGTGTGTACAGTGCCCCTGTTATTAGCATGTTCTTCTTGATACGGGTATTAATGGTACAGCGTTTACGTTATTCTAATATTATTGAAAAAGCCTAATCTAACTTCTTCAAACGTTTCTTAGTGTTACCAAAATCTACTTAATAAATATTTTTTAAATATAATTTGGTTGCGATAGTGGGATTAAATTATTAAATACAAAGAAGTTTGCTTTCAGGTTGATCTTCACTTCGCTCGAAATTCTCACTACACTATATTTTACATCAGTTTAACTATTAGTAACTATTATCCAAAATACCATAGCTCTAATTTACCACTCCACCACACAATCGGGGTTCTAGCTCAACTTAAATTAACGTATAATCATATGTAAACTCCACGAAAATGAAACTCTATTCAACGTACTGTTGAGATGTTCTCTTTATAACGAGCTGGAACTATTCTGTTTAAAGATTTGGAGTTTTTTGTGAAAACACTTGATAATATAGGACCAAGAGCAGGGGCCGATATCTGTGCAGAGTTAGGTCGTTTGTTATTAACCAAAAATATATTTTTTTTGCTATCTAAACGGTTTTCAGGAAAAATTTTCACAAATCAATTTAACCGTTTATTATTGCTATAATTATTAACATCTTATTTTCTCTGGTTTTTTTCCAGTGAAATCCTTGTTATAGGAATCTTTGCATTTCCTTATAAACAATAAATAAAAAAATGTTTAGCGCTCGCCAAAATTTCGTCAGTAATAATAATATTGTTAATACTTCTTATCAATGGTAGTTATGAAACACCACCGTAATCAACGTTGCTAATGATCTTGTCCATTGGTTATTGAACGAAAAAAGAAGAACTTCGCAAACTGCATTGAACATAACCTACCATAGATAACCTACGTTCTAGCTGCGTTTCATCTCTTTCTGTCTGTCGAAATATTTGTAAATACTGAATAAGACTACTTACTTTAATAATTCTGCTTACTACATAACTGCTAAATTTAAATGTTTACCTGCTCGAATCTGATAACCACCATGACCATTAAAATTGAAACTGACGAAGATCGATAAGCAATGAAATAGCGTTATAATTATAGTTTTACCCTTTTTGTCTGGAAATGAAAAAGAATTTTGTATCTTCTTTATGGGGCTTGTAAAAATTATTGTATTTCAGCTGCAAAATTTCTGTGGGCCTCTTTGTTTATCCGAAATAAATTAATAAATTTTTCGTTAGAACTTTCAAAAGGATAGCTACGATTTTTTATATATCGCTATTATAATCTTCTTGTTTCTTTAAAGCAGCTAAAAAGTTTACATAAATCTTTGCAACTGCCAAATTCATGTCTAAAAAGTTAAAAAACAGTTTCTAGTTTACCACAAAATTACTAGAGAAAATTTCAAAACCGTCAACTAGTTGCAAAAATAAGCGCAAAATTGTGATTGCTAAATTAACAATCAGATTTAACAATGCATTGTTAGTTGACATCTAAGATTATTGAATTTGGAGAAACAGACGACAGATTGTTGCAAGAATCTTTAACTAGAAACAGAATATTTATGAATGTATAGCTTTCTTTCCTGGAAATGAAACAAAATTTTAAAAATGTTAATTTTGTTTTTTTAGATCGAAATGGCGCTATAATTTATATACAATAATCCAATCGAGATTAACTATTTCAACCAGAAAAAAAGCAAACCCATGCGAAAAGGACTCGATTGCGTTTCACGGTTTTTTGAGGCGAGTATCCCGGCATAAAAGATTTTGGCGAAGAGCGCTACCTCACAAAAGGGCTCTCTCCGACATTACTTAACAAACGGAGCCGGAACACAATAATAACAAGCTATCAATAATGCCCTCATGCGTCTTTTATAGCAAAAAGGGGTAAGATCGTGGGTTAACTCTTTAAACACAAATCCACAATGGCGAAATTCTATTGAAACGTGCGATCTCTGGCGAACAAAACCCTGTGTGTGTTAAACACCGACGGCTTGTTGTACAACATACGAGAAATTCGAGAACGTTTCACGAAATCATATTGAAAGGGTGCCTAAGCATTATTTTTTTTCTTCGACGATCCAAGTGTTGATTGTGGCGGTTCCTACAAAAAAAAAAGATAATAGGTTATAATGCAAGCATTAGAAGGGGTATTAGGTTCCGAATAAGCTGATAAATGGGTACCGGAGCAAGTAACTCGATTACATGAGTATTTCCTTTACTTTTATAATAAAACTCATCATTCGTCCTAAAGAAAATTCCTATCCTAGTGAGACAGACAAAAACGACGATACTTATTATTGATTTTTTATTAGTTTAATATTTATTTAAGAAAAAGTAAGGAAAATTGGACCGATTTAAAACAAAAAAGAGATTAGTTTTCCTTAGTTTACTCATTCAGTTTTTCAAAAGTTTCTTTCAATGTTATTTACCGCTGTGGGGTTTTATTTTCCTGATTTTGAAAATAATTATCAATTTTAAAAAAATCTAAAGCTCTGATAACGGAAAACGTCACGAAGTTTTTAAACAATGCTCCAAAGGACTGATTTCCGTTATTACTAGAGCATTTCATTGTGCAGCAGCGTTGCCAGATCATTTTTAAAAAATAGCATATTATCATTAGAAATGTACCAAAATTCAGTACTTTCTATTGCAAAAAATAAATTAGACAAGTTCTATAAGAATTTCTTTTTTTTTTAGAAAACTTAAAATATATTTCCATAAAAAATAAAACAATAAATAAAACGTGAAAATTCATAAAATGCACCAAAAAAAAAATATTGAAATAATAAAACAGGGTGGGCAACGGGCAACAGTAATGGGTTCGTAGATTTTAAGAATTACGTTTTTTCTCTTATAACAATTGATCGTGAATCCATTCCATATCTTTACAAATGTCTAGGACAAATACATCATCGAGAAGAAAAGGAAAACTTCATTTAGATTCTTCTGTGAGAACCTGCCCCCTTTTACGCCCATTGGTTTGGTTGAACATTAGAAAATATAATAGGGCTCTTAACTTCAACAGCCCGCATCTTCCCCTTAACTATTGCTATTGCTATTGCTGATGAGCTATTGATTATGTTGTCTATGGAGAGAAGTAGAGGGACAATCAATCCTGAAATTGAATTCGAAATTGAGTTTTCTGAATATTTTGCTATGGATGAATTCCTTGTTGCAGTTAAATGTAGGAAAATGTCGACTCCAGGACATGATGTTGTTCCATACGAGTCTTTGCATAATACATTTCGTTGAGCACAAAATTTAGGTTTAACAGTCAATCCGAGTAAATCGGGAGCTATTTTGTTCCATAAAAGTCTCAATATTTCGGCTGTTCCCTTCCTGTATATCCAAGAGGAACCAATTCCATGGAAAAGTCGGGTTAAATATTTGGTTGTTACTACTCAATACTCAAATTCAAAATATGGTATATAAAGCAGAGAGGGGT
Organism: Cylas formicarius; assembly: GCF_029955315.1. Lineage (NCBI taxonomy): Eukaryota > Metazoa > Arthropoda > Insecta > Coleoptera > Brentidae > Cylas > Cylas formicarius. The sequence continues at coordinate 9,915,155 of NW_026844326.1, read as the reverse complement.
ATTAATTTAATACGTTTCCTTTGTGGAACTTGGTGGCGATGTCACCCCTCTACGTTATTTATGTTTTATAAAGCTCGAGCCAGTTTCAGTCAGGCTCTCAAGAAGCCAACAGGATGATTGGTGAAACGTCAGCAATTTCGACTAAGCAAAAACCGACGTAGGAGGAATCCAGAAGTTTTGTAAAAACATCACAGTAGCCTGTGGAAGTTTCTTTGAAAAATTAATAAAAATGTTTATTAATTAACAGTAGCATGAAATTATTAATAGGTATTCTACACTCAATATCACCGTCAACACTAGTCAAAATATATTACAACTCTGAGCTGTATTGATAGTCGTACCTCAGGAATTAAGTATGCCTTAAAAACTTCAGAATGGGAATTGTAAATTAGATAAATGATAATTATGTCACATTAAAATGACTTCCTTGGGCCGAGGAAGCCTCACGTGTTCTTCTTTACATGCCGCCTTCTAACGAAGGTTGACGACCATACCTTTAAATGTTTCTCTGGTCCTTACTACATGAATTAGTTGTTTTATATTTATATCCGTCCAGTCTATAACATTCCATGAATTGTTTTCTCTACCCCCTTACTGATATCGATTCTTCCTTGCATGATGACAAGTAGTAATGTAGTAACTATGGTCATTGGTTTTCTTCTATGTTCGATACGTATTAATATAAGTGTCCAACTCTACCCTGCCCAAAGACAAGATGCATTTTAAAAATTTAAGTCTTATTAACATATTCAGACTTTTCACTTCCTCACCTAACCTAATTGTGAATTGATTGTGGCACCTAGATATTTAGAGCCTCAAGTACCTTCATTCAAAGAAGAACTAACCGATTGATAAGATTGCACTCAGTACCCATTAACAAAAAAAAACTTCAAAAACCCAAATAGGGGGAAAAGTGAAGAAATAATATGAAACAATCTCTTATTACACTGGTCACAAACTTTGCATCACAAACTCAACATGGCTGCATTCCAGTTTTCATCGAGTTCACTGCCTAAATGTGCCATATCTGCAACGTCAACAAATTATCCCTACATTTAATAATTAGCCTTCAATTTACGCACGACCGGCTATAACTTGTATCAAATATCGGAATCGGAATAAATTACCGTTTTCGTGCAAGAAAAAGGCGCACAAAAAGTATGATAACGAAACAGATTTCAACCCATTACACGGAGCAGGTGTTGTCTGAAAAATAAACACGTGGGAACATTCGAGCGTCTTGAGACGAGTCCTAACGTGTCTTTACTCGCAGTTGTGCAAATCTTTTTGGTCCGAATCATATCCTTTTTTAAAGTCCGTAAAATAAAAGGCGTCCTTTCTTTCCTTCCTTTTGCCACCACCTACAACACGAATAACACCACTTCGGGGTGAGTCATACCGTATATTATTGTTTGCTTGAAATGATATATTGCGAAAGGAAAGAATGGTATAGGTAATATTGTGTTTCCGACAAAATCAGGAGCAAAAAGACGACGGGGCTTTTGAAATACCACGTGGGAATATTTTGCGATTTTTAACACGCAAAGACCTGTTCGGGATGTGAAAACAAGCAGACCGTATTAGCAAATGTTGAGATTTTTTTGACATAATGTTTGATTAATTGATTTGATTAAATCAGAAAATAAACGTCCAATACAAATATAAAAATGTCCACAAACACTTATTTCTTTAGTTAGTAATACGTCGCTATATTCTCAGCAAATAAAATAGAATAGAATAGTACACCTAAATTTTCAAATAATACTAACCAATCAGAACAGCGACTAGTTCCGATCATGGCGCCAAATTTAAACTTAATCCGTGAGTAGATACTTCCTTGCATTATATCGGATAATTTGTGATTCTGATTGTTCATTTTGCTTATTTTTGATCAATGGACATTAATTTATTGTAAATTTAGACGGTTGTTTTAAAGCTCATAAAATGTTATATATACAGAGTTTTACACTCAACCCGTTCATTAAAAGTTTAATGAGATGTAATTTAGAAACGCCTTTCAATTTTTGGGGCTTCTAAAATATTTTCGACGTCCGTCGGATCAACTGACAACTTGCTTATTTCAAATGGAACAAACCGCACAATATTACATTTTGAGATTCAGCTTAGTCAGCTTCGAAAATGCTAATTTAAGTCGACATTTTTATCATTTTTGTTGTCTATTTTAAAACAGGATGTCCAAAATAATAATTAGTATAGTAATAATAATAATACTAATAAGTATTATTATTATGGGGGGAAAGTTTTCAACCGAACAAATACGGTACTATCAAAAAACGTAATTATTTTGAATATCGTTTAAAATAGGTATACATCGGTAACCCCAATGCAGTTTAACAGAGAAATAAGTGCCCTATTTGAAAAGAACGAATTTAGCGACTTTGAAAACGTGAATATTTGCTGCCGAATCTTAGTCGCCTTGTATAAAAGTAGACAACAACAATAACAAAAATGTAAACGGAAGCCTGTTTTATAACAAATTTTCAGAAATCACAAAAATATATACAAAATATTTGTAGAATTTCACACAGAATCTCGAAATATTCGGCAGCAACTTCCAGTCGAACCGAAAGTGACACTTTGGCACTTACCAAAAATTACATCTCAACTTTTGAAAAACCCTGTATAAACATAAAACTTCCTTTTTTTCTTTTTTGAGAACTTTCTTCTGTGTTCGTGTTGCTAAAATATGTACATACTTTCTAAATGATTGTCCATCGAAACTTCGAGGGAAATTTCTTGCAAAATAATATGTAACAAAAAAACTACTTCTGGCCCCTTACAAAAAAATAGGAAAATTAATGAGTATGTGGCTATTCTCGGGCACTATATAATACGTGAAAATCCTAAAATGTTTCGTTGAAAAATAATCGTTTAATGGAGATAGCTATCATTTTTTTCCCTTTATTCCACATTATTCCACAATTTGTTGAAAGATGTTTTACAGTTTTTGTTCAAAATCGAATTTAAGCTTTACGAGAGTCAAGTTTTTTCTTTTATTTTATATTTACTCCAATAAGAGGACTTTTATAGTCTAACTGCATAATTTATTTTAACTTTAAATCTAGCTTATTATCATTCTTCAGTGCGTGCCCGATAATGACACCGAATATATATTTATTTTGGCAGTCCATCTGATAGCGCTCCATAACGAAAAGGCGTCCGGGTGTTGACGTTTAGCAAGTCACTTAATCCCACGAATCGGGCATATCAACGCATATCAACGAGCTACGTGCTGCAACACTTCGCCGAAAACTTAGCTTCGAAACATAATCGGTAAATATTTACTTGGATTTACGAGATCCGCCATAAATTCCCGATTATTGTGTGAGATTTCTTCATAAGTTATTGACTTTTTTGAAAGGGACCGATGCACGTGTTCCCGTGCAGGTCTCGACTTGTTGGCACGAAATAAAATGTCCATTTTTTTAAATAATAATGATACGCTCTGCTTTGATAACAAAATATTTTCTTTGATATATAGATAAATGTGTTTTACATTAGCATCGCATTTTTTTACGTTTTTTCTCAAATTTTTTTATTATTTATTCGATCATATCATTCATCAATTATTTCACATTATTATAAATATTTCTTTGAGTTCCTTTATAGGTGGGAAAATGTGGCATTAGGAAATCCACCAAGAAAATTCCATTGAAATAAGAACGGGAAATTTCATTTTCATTATTATTAGTTGTAAGCAGCCATTTGGGCCACCATATTACGCGACTGGGGTGTCGCATGATGCCACACATTACCAAAAGGTTTTTAAAAACTTTTTGGTATTGTTCATTTAAACATTATAAACAATTCATGTATTCAAATATCATTAGAGCTTTATAAACGCCATTTAAGCATGTGAGGCAACTTTAAGTTTCCACAGTTTATCATATTACATCAGCAGCTTTCTGGTACCAATGTAAATGGTGAAGTGGGGGGGGGGGAGATAATTACATGAATTATTTTCATACAACTGTACCAATAGACTGAGTGAGATGTGTCACGTGACCGTCATACTTGACCAATTTCAAAGTACAATTACTGTTTAAACACTAACCTGTTGAAATCCAAGACTCAACTATCAACTGTCAGTTTAGTGTCAGTCATTCTGCAATATTGAATTTGTCGCTTGTTGCGGTGAATATACGGCAAAGTGAGTTAAACAAAAACAAAACAAAGAGACACGTAATTGCGGATACCATATACTCATTGAGATCTATTTAAATTTCTAGATTCGTTCTAACTCAATGTTCTTTCTGGTATAGTTTTCATATCCCAAACCATTCTGTTTTCGATGATCTGTTGGAACGGTTTCAAGTACTGTTGTAATGTTCTAACCTAACCTAACGAAAATTTTAAAACAATTTAGCTAATTCAAGGTGAGTGTTGTCCCTTTCAAAATGTATTGATGGTTTTTCCAAAATGCAAGAATGTTTGATAATAAATTTTTCAGTCCATCAACAGCTGTTGCTGCTTTAACACCAAGCGTCCCTAGCTCCAATGCTGTAACGTAAAAGAACACAACTGAAACGGCAACGGCAAATGAAACCAATCTTTTAATAGATTTTTATAGCAAGTATAATAGAAAACTTGAATAAGCCGATAATATACATAATTACGCAGGTGGGTACTAATAGTTCCCACTGACTAGTTTTTAAATTACCGTTCTGAATTCATTCTAAGAACGATCCCGGGCTTGCTTGGTACGTAAATAGAACCGTTTGGGAATGATACGATCACAAATTAGTTGAAACAAACTTTGTTTGTCAGCTATTCATTAGATTTTTAAACACTCTCGGACATTACAATTACTTAGCACAATTCTGTAAACCCATATCACTTGAGAATAAAAGTAATGGACTATTTCTTATAATATAATATAATAATTCCTTCTATTATCCGCCTTCAAAGCGGAAAACTTTTCAAAATTATCGAGCACATTATATGGCGAGTCCTTTTGGACCCTTCAGATCTAGATTCCTGATGTAACACTTTTGATTTTTATATGTCCAAGTTACAAAAGTGGTGCAAGTGAGTTTATTCCTAAAAAAATAAAACATGAGAATTCTAATCTACAAATATCAAATAAACGGCATTAACTTACTTTTCCAGTTCGGTATCGATGGTTTAAAGGCCTGAAATAAATAATAAAAAACGTTAATCATTGCTGCACCTCTATTATGAATAACAATTTAATAAAAAAAAATTAAAAGGATACGATTATATCGGATGTCAAATGAAGCGTCATGTCAATTCAGTATTCTAAAACAAAGCAATTCCCGTGATTAAAGTGTCGGAACATAATTGGGAATTTGAAAGTAATGGTTAGAAAAAGGTAGTCATTACAGATTAACTGATAACAAAAAAAAATCGGACGCATCTGTCGTATTTTCTTCTTTTTCTTGTACTTTCGGCGCGATTTATCGAAAAAAGGGGGAATTCTGTAATAAGAACCGTTTCCATTGTGTCCGTGTTTTGCACAAAAATATCTTTTTCAAGATGCAACCCCCGCATCAGGTAGAGACGTGAAGGGTAAATTCCACAACCGAATTGAAAGCCTTTCAAAAGTAACTGCTTCTTCCGAACACAAAAACTGACCATGTCGGACCTGTTTACCTCTTTACACGTGCGTGTACAAAATTAAAAACCATATATATGCCAGAATGCAAAGGAACGTCGTCGTCGCACCGTAAACAGGGTCGAATATAAGGAAGAGGTAAAAAAGGGTCAAGACCCACACAATGTACGAGGGAGTATTTCTAATTCAGCAAAAATCTTTTAAAAACACCCTTACGTATGCCATCTGCCTCTCGTTTCGTGGGAACCGGGTTCTAGTTGCGATTCTCACGGATCTCATCCGTATATGTGCCACCCTATGCATACGACCACACATCCTCCTACCTTGTCGCACTTGTTTCGCGAGAATTGAGGGCGTCCTGCTCGGGCGTTTCACTTCGCTCGCCTCAGTCAAATTCGAACACCTGTCCCTATACGCACCTCCGATAGGCCGAGGGTTGGGCCCCACTTTACCCTTAGGGCGCTGCAGGCTGACGTCATACCGAGCTCGTGTATAAATACGTTTTATCGGCCGTACCGTAATCATTCACTTTCGTCTCGTTTTTGCGATCGAGTTTACCAAAGCGATTTTAATCGACATGAACTTCAACGACTACCTCGTATCGTCGAACAACAGCGTCAACGACAACAAGGTGAACGCGAAAAAAGCCGCGCGCAAACCTATGCACCACATCAAGAAACTGATCAAGTGCGTAATCGGGAAGCACAGCAAGAACACCTACAAGAAAAATCCTCAGCCAAGTTACTACGTCGACGAGGAAATTGACGACAACATCGCCAACGAGATCCTCGAGAACGAGATTTTCGAGGAGATCGATAGCTGCGAAGAGTATTCGGGAGTTCAGGTCTACAACGGGTCAGAAATCGATGTCGTTCGGGTCACCAGAGGTCAGCGGTACGTCCCGGTTCATTTCGCGAGGACCGAAGCTGGTACGTTTTTCTGGACGTCCGTGTCCTCTCCGGACAGCGATATCCTGAAGGACGGCGACGACAACGCGATCTGTCAGTACCAAACTCCGGAACTGCAAGTAGCATGCGATAGGTGGGCGCAGGCGTAAGCCGCCACGCCGCAATGTGACGTCCCCAATGTGCCTTACGACCATGTGATTTCCTTGCTCAACGAATGTTTATTTTTTTTGGTATTTTCTCGACTTTTCCCGTCGATTGTGATATATAGAGTTTTAATTTTATTTTGTACGACGCATGACATGTGATCCCAGCTTTAAGAATGCATAGTTTATATTATTGTCTTCCGTTAATATTAAGGTATATTTGTGTTAATAAAAAAATCGTTAACGCTCATATTTACCGCCTTTCATTTACGTTTTATTGTAAAAGCGCTCTCCGAAAAAAAGACGGTGCGAAGTCTCAAATCTGAGACGTAATTGTTCAAGAGCCGAAACCCGCCCAGGTATAAAAAGGCGAGGCCGATACGAAGCGATGGCCGTTTTCAAAGAATCCTACCTGTTAACTTTGCTGACCGACTGCGGCGTCGACCTGTTTAAACGGCTCCGACGAACACGCGCGGTTTCTTTAGCCACGTGCAGAAGAATCGAAAATTTATGCCCCCCGACCCTGAAAATACTTTTAAAAGCCCGCCAAGGTAAGTGGGCTTTTATAATTTTTATTGTTTTTTTTATTTTAGCTGGCTCGACGTTGGACTGGCAATTTTATACGCGCAAGGTCGCTTGTTGCTAAGTTTTTATAATTTCGTATTACCGATCTGGGAATCCGGAGAGCAACTCTCGTTTATTTATTTTAATTCCAAATCTTTCAAACATAAGACAATGTATATACAATTTTGACGTTTTAAGAAATATTTCTAATGAGTGCTTAAACTTCTCGAGATAACTAACATAAACTAACCTATCTGTATACTAACAATATCGTTTTTAATTTTTTTAACAAAGTCAATTTATTCGCAAAATTTGTTCTTGTGTTGATCTGAAATATATTGTTTATTATTGTTTCTTCTTCTCTTCTTCTTTTTGTTCATTATTTAGTACTTTGAATATTAATTTACATTGTTCGATTTGCAGTTCGAAAGCCTAGTTGCATTAGTTAATCGTCTATAATCAAATAACATGTTTATTATTTTGTTTTGTAACATTTCAATCATTTGAAAATTTTTTTCCTTCAAGTTCTCCATATATAAAACAGATGTATAAAACGAAACAGCATTGTAGTTCATGTCCTTGGTTTTTTTCGATAAATAAAATATACGTTTAAATATTGCAGGCAGAATTTTATTGTCTATAGTCTATATAGTCTATATAGTCTATATTTATCTTTAGATTTTGTATTTCTTTATTTTTTGGTTTAAGTACCATAATTTTCATTTTATTTATCTAATTTTTTATTCATTACTATTCAAGGAATCCACAGATTTCCTGATATCACTGGTCAGTCTTTACACGCAGAATATTTTCGTCTTCACCTACAGACTAAAACAGTATCAACTGCTAAGGTGCTTTGGGTCGAAGGCGATGCTACACTTTTTACTTGTTTTCATTGAAATTATGAGCGAATATCTTGTGGCATTCCAATTTTAAAATGTTAATGACAAGGAACCTTTTGAAATGCCTGTTTTGATTTGCATACATCTCAAAACGAAACTTCCTTGGATTTACTGATTTATTCAAAAATATATCGAAAAATCTCCTCAAAACTGAAGGACTCGGCTAGACACGTCCTAGAATACTATTAAAATATGTTTTACATATTATTTATATTATTAATTAAATATTATATATTAAATGTCACTTGACTTGGTGATTTGCTAAAAAGATAATATTAGTTTTTGTTTCCCAAATCCAATAGAAGTGTCCGAATCTATCAAAAAATCTAGGATATTCCGTTTGAAATTCCAAAGTGGTCATTTTTCTGACAAAACATTTAGAATGGGCTAACATTTTTCTAAAATATTTTTATTAATAAGCACGATGAGTATCAATTTGTCAATATACTAATTTGTTATAAAACACTAGACTTTCTGTTATCGTCTGGGCAAAATGCTTTCATATACATCTGGGATTTTTTTTAAAAAAGCACGTCACTAAAAACCTTCAAAAATTTAACAGTAACGAAACGATTATCTGAGTCACATGTTCTGTCACATTAACCAACTATTTTCATATGGTTGGCAGTTTTTTTATCGATAATAAACGTAAGTGGCATGTCGAAAGGTTGCAAAATATTTTTCAATGTTTCATCATCTGCTTTGATAAGAAAAATACGTATGATTGGAAGAACCATCTAATTGCAACTCAATAAAACAAACTTAAAGCTAATTTTAAAAACTACAATGAACTATTATTATTATACTAAGCCACAAAAATTAGTCTGAACTTAAAAATACGCTTTCTTTATTATCTACAAAATTTTACATATGTATACATATTCATCGATGCAACTGTTGACTTAACTGACTTGAAACTGGGACGAAAAAAGCTCAATCAATCGAATTAAAATCGCTATTTTGATAGTAAGTTCTTAAAAAAAATTTCTTTTTCTAACGAATACAGAAAAATACTTGTGAATGAAACAGCGACGTACTTTATTTTTTGAAAAATATTCAGTTGAAATCCATTACGACTATAACGACGAAGAAAAAAACATTCTTTTTGGTTTCCTTATGTATCCTGTATATCGCAGTTGAGAGACTTTTTTTTCTATAAAATTGGTTTGCTAAGTAACTAATATGGCTATTCCCCAGAAATTTTACCCAATCGACCGTCGCCGTCAATTCAGGCATTGGCAGTACTTGTGTCGATTCCCTAATTGAACGCACCTGCAAATTCCTATCGTCCCCTACTTCTAGAGATAAATAGGTCTAAAATTACGGCGGCCTCACCCTAGTTTTCCAACCCCCTATGTGATTTCTCTAGTGTGGGAAACGTTAAAGGCAGATTAAATTTACGAACTAAAATAAGGGAGTGTACCTGTTGCCTTTCATCTGCAGGTAGGTGGTACAATAGGACCTGTCTGAAGTTTCGGTAATAGATGAATGCCGAAACCTAGTTTCGATTATAACACTGCCATAAAAAATGTTTAAGCAATATTTTTCGGCTCCGGGGTGACAAATCACTAATAACGATTTGCCTTGCGATAAGTCCGTAAACAGGTACGACACGGAGTCAGGAGGCGTTACTGACCGAACATGGCGGAACTTTTTGTGCGCTGATGTACCAATTATTTATAATGAAAAAAGACGAGTACTTATAGGATACCTACAAACAGCGGTTGAAAGGCGACGCCGTTTTCTAAAAATAACCCAAAACAAACCTAAGCAAATACTGAATATTAATGTGTCGACAGTCTAGACTCGGGTGTCAAAGGACCGTATTATATTACTTGGAGATGTCGGCTTTATCTAAATGCAAACTTGCCCGCCTAGTATACTTTCCTCGCGTATAATAATGATGATGGTTCTTAAGGTGACTTATCTACGCTGTGTAATTAAAAAAAGGACTTCACTATTAAATAGCATTCTCATTTAGGCCATTATTTTTCTCATACTGTAATATTTGAACAAAAATAACCACCTATAACATTATCCTAACCCAATTTCAATTGGGAGTGCTGGTTATATTCTAGCTTAAGTACTGCAAATATTTCATATTAAAAACTAAAATTAAAATTGAGGATTTAAATATTATATAACGATAATTACCATTCCCATTACTATTACCACGGGCATCGTCTTCCGCATCTCAACTTCCACAGTTTCCTGTCTGTCCCATCTTCTTCTTGAAGGCCGCTTGTATTCATTGCTTCCATCTTCTAGGTGGTCTTCCTCGTTTCTTCCGCTTATCATCTGTTATCCTCCATACAATACTAAGTTAACATTTTACCATCTATGGCGTCCTTTTCTAAAGTGTTCCAATCTTGATGTCGAGCAACTCCTCCGCCAAAAATCAGTTTCAACTGTAGTAAATTATTTTTTCTTTCATGTTTAGCACCCACGTTTCTTCGGATTTACATACAAAACGAATTAATTTATTAGGATAGGTATTTCATTAATTTTCTGAAACCTTCGGAGACTGGCCCATTGGTCTAGTTTTAATTAACTACTCTCGGGCTGCCCGTCTTAACCCTCGTCTTTACAAAACAAAAAAAAGGTGAAAAATGGATCACATTGAATTAATTAAAATTAAGCTAAACCACACGGGCTTAAACTAGTATCTACAATGTACGTTTCTATCCGCGTCGTTAGAGCGCATTTAAATACAGCTATGTATAGCGAATAGGATTTTAATAACAATTTTAGCATACAAATTACGCGCGCAGAGTGAAATTACGTTTCGAAAAAATGTATAAAGCAACATCACGAAACGCACACGAGATAAGGGATCGGAGTATTCCTGCTAACAAAACGCCGCCGAGTCGCGTCGACCAACCAAAGCTTCTTAAAAACAACAGCTGCAGCTTGATGCATTCCTGCCATTCACCGACCCATGCGATCCCACGATTGTAACTTTATAACTATACCTACTTGCCGATCGACATCCACCGAGATTCATCCTGCAATTGCGGCGTTGCCATTGCGCGTATTCCCCCAGGTAGAGGGTTTATTATTTAATGATTTAAAACGCAAATGCTTGATCAAATACCCCATTACACTCCTAAAGGAACCACTGCAATTCTTTTCCTTCTCAAATCCTCTTTAATTTCTCTCTTTTTTTCCGGCCTGGGTGCCACTGTAACATTGAAAAAATCGTTGTTGCCTCTTCTGCTCTCTACACATACCAACCACTTTAGTTATTTCTTCTGTCACTCAGCTGTGAGAGTACCTGGTTATTGATTCTTATACTGTTATTATTTTCGTCTACCTTCGCAATATAGTTTTCAAGATCTTTTTCTTCGCCACATTTATTTTTTTATTAATTCTTATTTCTTATTCTCTAGCAGATTCTTATTGCCTCTGTTGGCTGTCAAGGCTGTACAAGATATCATTACTCCTAAGTATGTAAATTTGTTTGCTGCTTCATTCAGTTGCAGTTGCAGTTTCCCTTCCCTCACACCATTTCCTTTAACATCTTTTCCATTCCTTCTCCTTCTCTTTATAAGTGGGATATCGTTTTCGTAAGCTATTATTTGACCCCCGTCGTGTTCAAATCTATGTTTCTTTCTTAGTGTGTACTCCAAAGCCAAGATTAAAAAATGTTGATGGCAACGAATCTCGCTTTTTGAAACCCTTATTGTTATCAACTTCCTCGGTTTCTCCCCGCTTTGTTTTTTTTTTTTTTCGTTTATTGACAAATACTGATTGTACTCCATTAATTTTTATTTATGTTATTGTTATTATTCTAAGATAATTTCGATAAAAATAAAATTAAAATGCAGTTTGAATGAGTTTAAATTAACAAAGTCACACAAAAGCACCTTGCCCATATCAGCTAATAAAAATAAGACCTTAAAGTTTGCGAAAACCACTGTGATGTGATTGGAACTGAATACCATAGACCAACAGGAGCTAGGGATATCTTGAGAAAGGTGAATGAAAATTATGGTTCTTAATTTTGTCCTGAGATGAAGAAGATAGATCTGCTTTGATAAACTAAATGTGGATTTTTCCAAATTCTTCTTTTATTGATAGAAACTAGCCATACCCTTGTTAGGTGCAATATCTACTTATTGTAGATTTTAAAACACATCCATTCCATTTTTTTTTGTCATTTTTGTTTTATTTTATGAAATAAAATTGACGCAAATGCCAGAAGATTTAGTAATAATTAAACAACACACATAATTGTTTTAAAGACCAATTTTAATTTAATGCTATTTGGTTCACTATTGGAAACATGTCGAGACGCCCTCGCGAAATGTGGCAACGCTTTAAATCGACGGCCAACACGTGGCAAGCGGGCGACGAGCTTTTTAACATAACCTTACTTTGAAAACGCGCGCTCGTTTTCACTGCTGTAAATGGGCATCAGATTGTTGACTGGCCGCCACAGAATGGAGCAAGCCAACCGGTTCTCCGAACATGCCTACCACGCTTTTCAACGATTTATATTTTTGCATCACACGGCATTGTCTCGATGGTTTTCAGCTAGGAGTTTTGGTATAGTGTATTTGGATACCGGATTTGTTTTTTTATTTAAATAAAAAAAAAACGAATAAAAATATTTGAAGGCACCATTATAAATACAGATCAAACGAGAAGCAGAGAAGTTTAACACAGGATAGGTCATAATTGACAATTATGCCGGAACTAACACTGTAGTCTTGAAAATCAATGGTTCTTTATTTATCAATTATCAAGGATTGAACTATGTTAAGCAACGAGCAAGAGCAAAAAATAACTTTATAAATAACCTAGAAAAATTACCTTAAAAGGAAACCAAATCATTGAACGTTAAAAAACTTCAAAATTCAAATTTGGGAGAATTAGCAATTGGCCTTTCCATCACTGCGACCTAAAGGATCTCTTGGCTTTCCTAGGTTCGCTGGATATAAAAGCACACTTTCGGAAGGCCTTTACATTAGCACGAAGCCATTCTTTCTCTTCTAGGCACAATCTACATTCAGTGTTTTCTTCCACTTCTATTAGGCTTAGATGCCGGTTAAGAAAGCAGTGGCCCCTCAGTAGACCATTATTTCTATTACAATTTAGTAAATTTTAACCAGAGAAATTTCTTTTTCCGTTTTTAGTCTGGCATTTTGCAAAGGGTTTAGCCACTCCAATGCTGCAATAATGCACTTTGACGAGCCTGCTACGCTTAACAACGTCAGTTTATTATGATTTGCTATCTCGTCTAATACCTTATCAGAATCTAGAAGTAACTTGTTTTGTAGGCCTTGTTAACTATTCTTAATAGAAAATATTCCTGCTAACTGTTATTTTGTGATCTTGGCATCGGTTGAAAATAGTTTCGTTTGAATTACATTTCAGGAAGGCATGTCAAAAGTGGAAGAAATTTAGTGATTAATATTTTAAATTTAAATTAAGTACGTATTTTATGTGATAATTATTGTCTAGTCTTTTACTGGCAGTTTGCGAAACACCCTGTTTAACTAGCAGAACTCTTAACGATTGATTTGTTAAACAAAAAATAATAAAGGAGCAAACCAACGGCGCCACAAATTAGTTTAGATTTTTTCTTAACTTTTTTAAAAAAATGTAAGCTATTGTGAAAAGGCAAAACAATAAATAGAGCTATGGCTCTGTCTTATTAACTCTATTCATTTTACTAAACTTACCAGATACAACAAAACTACTATAAACCCATACCCATATGCCGTTATTGTTTTGAATATTTTCAGAAATTTCCTTATTTGATAAAGGAGTGCAAAGGGGTACTGAGGAGAGTAGCTGAGGAGAGGAAGGTCACGTTGGTCTGGGTCCCGGGTCATACCGGTATCCGGGGCAATGAGGCAGCGGACTCCTTAGCCAGGGAGGGCTCCTCGCATAGGCATATAGGAATAGAGCCCCGCTTGGGGATCGCCCCGTGTGTGAGGAGGGGAGCTCTCGAAGCCTGGGCGAGAGACCGGGCCGCGGTGGGCTCGAAAGTTGCTCCGGGAATGAGGCAGGCGAGGCTTATGATGGATGGGCCCGCTCTCCCTCGGACGAGGGAGCTGCTTAGACTGACCAGAAGGGAGTGTAGAGTACTAACAGGCCTACACAGGACATTGCAGGCATCTTTGCTTGCTAGGCATTGGAGACGACCCGGAGTGCAGGTGGTGCATGGAAGGGGAGGAGACCCCGTATCATCTGTTCACCGAGTGCCCTGCTTTGACATGGGCAAGATTGGGAGTCTTCGGAACGGCCCTGATCGATCCGGACTCAGTGCACGGTATTGGGCTAAAGGAGTTGCTGACCTTCTATGGGAGAGGCGGCATTCTGGACGCCCTCTAGAGCGGCCTGGGGCACAACGGGCTCATCTGGTGGCCTAAGTACTTGGACGGCCGCGAGGGTGCCCCCCTTTAATACCAATACCAATGCCGTTATTGTTTTCAATATTTTCAGAAATTTCCTTAGAAACAAAATAAAAAACCTTCTTATTGAAACTTCTACAAATGTCTAATATCTTATTTGGACTGTTTTCAGCTTTATTGGCATTACTATTACTAGTTATAGCTCGTTAAATTGGTGCTCTCATGGTAAATATCGGTCAATTAATCAAAATGTATTTTTACTATAAGAGAAGATATTTTTTCATAAAAACTTCCACAGGCTACCGTAAGAATAACATATTCCAGAAAACATTTTTTAATTAAGATGGTTTGTTTCCAGATTCTCAGATTTTAATATATCTGAAATAATGTAGAGAGTTTCAGGGATAGAGACTTTAGTAAAGAGGTAGAAGATTTGTAAGTAGTATATTGGAATCATTTTATATTACCCTAAAGTTTCACATTTTTAGTTACGCACGACTGCTTCCCTGTTAAACAAAGTTGGCGGTCCAACTCAATGGATGTCATTAAAACATTTACTTACGATTGGAATGATAACTAAAACAAAACGTCCGTTAAACCACGTGGCAAGAAACAAAACGCCATAAGACCCCACGCTTACAAGCGAATTTTGGGCAATTTAAAAGTGGCATCATCCCAAAATTACAATAAACACAATAAAAATCAGATAAGGCCATCACCCGGTCGTATCCTCGTCGCGGTCATAAATATCTTCAGCGAAAACGAAAAAGAAGAGAACCCCCTTCGCTTTGTAAGATAGATAATCTCTTTGGTGGGTCCACGGCTAGGTCATTTGGAAGTTGCCTCGGGCGATTCACGTGCGCACGAGAGAAAATACCGGTTAGGGTGTAAAAAAGGCATCTAAGAGTCTCTAAGTGAGATGGGCGGTGACCGGACAGGATGTAAATGATTAGATACGGCCTGGGCACTGCGCACACAGGTAGATGGGGAGATTTTTTCTTTTTCACTTCGGTCGCACGCAGAGCTTTTAATTTTCGGGTGATTTCGTTCGTAATTATAGGTTAATGGGAACTATTGGATGATTGACGCGGTCATTGTTGGAAGAACTACGAAAAATGTGCATTTATTAACATAAATACAATATTAAAAAACAAGCTTGGTTCGTTTAATAAGCATTCCTCAAAAAAACGTTTTTTTATTGTTGTTGTTATTTCTAAAACAGTTTAAAATACCTTAAAGAGATAGTTCATTGCCACTTAAAAATTACATAAAATAATTTGTTAATTCATCGTTGCTTGCTAAACCATCAAATAACTCCAAAACCTATTTTTTTTAAATATAACCAAGAGTACCTTTTCTCTAGAAATGTTTTAAAAAATATCAGTTTTACCCAAAGTATTAAAGAATTTATTAGATAAAAAAACTCGCACAATATTAAAATATGGATAGCAGTGCCAATCTAAATCATTTAAATACTTTAAACTGTTTCAGAGATAATTTCATTTTTTGGGGAGGTTTTCGAAACATGTTAATTAACTACGTTTAAGTTTATTTTTAAATATTCTGTTTATCCTCAAAATTAGCGAAGCCTTCTTTGAAACACCCTATTAAATTGAAAAAAGGCTTATGACAGTTGTGATACATGCACGTGCTACTGATTTCTTTGAAATATTGTCTATAGATACTATGAATGGATTTGGTGGTTCACGTTCCACAAAAACATATTTACATCTTCTTGTGGATCATTTCTTTGACTTTTAAAACTTTAAAAAGTCATTAAAAAGGTCACAAAAGCAAAAAATGAATTGGCCTAATGTTCATTAAATGGCGAAAATGTCAACATTTTACCAGTTGAATTAAAAAAAGTAATAATTCAATACCTCATTCAACAATCTATTATAACGAAACAAACAAAATAATGAAACAGAAAAAAGAAAAATTGTATAAAAAAATTAAATTTAAGTGAGTGAGGAAGAGCCATAAATTTTTATTTAAATAATTGTTATGTTCGTAGTTACCTATGCCTGTAATGTTAGACAATTTTTATTTATAAAATAGTGCTTAAAAAGTTTAAATTATCTTTTAGAGCAACACATCAACTTTAATTTTAAATTTAATATTGCGTTGAACAGAATAAAATATATTTCCTTACCAAGGGAGCGTTTGCTTCAACTCGAGCCAATTCTTCAAGAAATACGAAGATAAAAAAAAACAAAATCAACAAATTTCGTATTTTTTTTTGTGGCGTATATTCGGAAACGATGGCAATTTTCTAGTTTTCTCAACAGCACGTTATTAATCTTTAAATTTTGCAATTTTTTCTTAATTTAAGCGTCTTCGTATAGTTTGCAATATCCCTATGATAGACATTTTGGCTATTTTAAAATCATTCTTATTATAAACAATATATCTGTGCCAAGTGGTTGAAATTTTCGGAAATACTTTTATTTCTCCTTCAATGTATGAAAGCAGTTCTGGAGGTTTGGCCACAAAAGCTTCCGGCTATTGTGAAACCTGAAAATCAAATTCACTAAAAAAAAGGTGTAAGCAGGACTACAAAACTGGCTATATTTGTACTACGTACTCTTAAGCTGCAAACTGCAAAAATATTTTGAAATATTAATCAAAGTAAGTAAGTTAGTTCGCTTTTTCCAAATTATTATTATTAACAAATTTTATGAACTCCTTTGATTTATCAACAACTCAGCCAATATGTTTTTGTTAATTATTTTATTTTGATTTAAAAAATTTTAAAGTGAAATGTGTGACCTGACTTAGAATTTATATTTAAACTTAAGTCGAATCAAATTTGAAGAGTAAGAGTAATGAATATCCATGATGATCTGAGTGGAGTAATAACAAATTTTTTGAATTATGAATTTCTAATATTGTGTGATACATGTATGGCGATAGCAGCCGCATAACATTAAGTTTCTGAAATAGAGATTGACAATTTAGCACTGGAGAGTCACTTAACTAAAAAAGCAAGAGAGTCAAACCCCCAGAATAGACTAGTCAAAATAAACTTTTAATCTAGCCAAAATTAACATAGAGCTAAAAGTTGGCAGAGACGTTATACATGAAATGTCAAAAATCCCTTTCGATTGGACTTTTGTAAAAAAAATTTATTCAAGGTCGAACGTATAACATTGAGATCTTTTCCGTCTTTCTCGAAAACGGAAGTTTTATCGTAAAAATACATCAGACAAAAGTTGGGGATCATACAATTGTCTACAAGAATTGTTCAGGCACTTTTTTTCTCACGACTCACCATTCGTGAGATATCGCTATATTGTCGGACGTTCAATATAAATAAAAATAAGATACGATCTGATAAAATTTCCTTCATTACCATAGATCGTGGAGTATACCTACTGGGAAACCAAGTTAAAAAAATGCTTCAGGTTCATAGGTGGTGCAGAAATGTCTGCATACTATATAAAATACAAATTTTCTAATAGTTGGTGAGTCGTGAGAAAAAAAAGTGCCTGAACAATTGTTGTAGATAATTGAATGATGCACAATTTTCCGTTTTCGAGAAAAATGGAAAAACACTGAATTTTGTACCTTTGACCTTGATCTTTGACATTTCATGTATATTTAACCTCCCTGCTAATTTTCAGCTCTATGCCTAAGTTTTGAGCTATTTTTATCTATTTTGACTGTACTTGAGACCTTTATATTCATCGAATATTGACGAGTCAGTTCATTTTTAGGGGATTAGGTAAACCGTTGATCGACATGCACCTTAATGTTCCAACTGGACTTGTTTGCGGGAGATCATTTTTATGACATGCGCAGTCAACTTGGTTGTAAGAACAAACCTATCGTGTCAAATCAATTCCAAACTTTGAAGTGCAACAAATTAACAAATTCGAGAAGGCGTACGCAACCGCCTTAATTGCGAGCGTGTCCTATAAATAGACTGAAATTAATGCCCGAGTGGAGCTTTATCATCATGCGACACATGTTGTTCAACAAGTCGGAACACTGGGGTAAGTCACGCAATTGGCGCTCGCGATCGTGAGAACTGTAGGTCTAAAAACAGGCACATGTGCGCTCCCAATTTCGGCTTTTAACGTGTTTATTTTAGCGAGAAGTGCTTGATTTATGGCCTCGGGGGTCTGTTCCCATAAACCGACTTTTGCGAGATCGAAAAAATGAATGAACTAAATTCATTTCATTATGTTTCTCGACGTTAATTGAACTTCTTTTTCGCAAAACTGCGATGAAGTTTTGACTTGTTGCATAATATAATAGAAAATAAAAACATAATATAGTATAATAGAAAATAATAAACTCCGAATTAGTCTCTCAGCAAGTAAAGCTTCTTGAAAAGGAACACCTTTTTAAAACAGAAATGATGAAGCAGGATGCAAACCTCCAAAGGAACTGGATTTAAAGCAGCACGATGAAAGCCTTCTGATTCAATCTAAGAGAAGTGAACACAGGGAGAGCTAGAGATTCTTCACTTGACGTAATAACAGGTTTTGCAAAGAAAGCAAAACTTTCACTTCAAGTATTAGGTATTAATGCATGTTACAGTACCCATCTTTTCCTTAATCTTTCGGAGCTTTGACTGCCTAGGCATATATAATTCTATATCTTGTGAAGTATTCGTTCGAGGCTTATCCTGAATACATGTTGCTTACCCTCTTGAACATGGATTCTGCTTTCTGCTTTCTTTGTCGTTGTCCATATCTCACTTCAGTGTGTGAGAGTTGGCGCAGGTGTAATGTACCTTTGCAACTAGTATGTATATGTATTATTTTAACACCTGTATACAACTGTATTTTTCCTATAACCGTCCGTTCCCAAAAATATTTACGTTAAGTTTAATAATTATCTTCATGTAATTACTTCTTAATTGTTATATGCAAATACTGATCTTCTTGCTTATCATGTATATTTTAACTTTGTTCCCGAGCTTATCAAATTATCAATTGTTTTGTTTGTACATATTATAATGCCTTTCAGAATTGTATTTAAGGAGATCGAAAACCTACTTACAGACAACAGTATAGTATAGATTCCGTTACAGTACGGTTATTGTACAAATTGTGAAGTCAGTCACAGTTTTTTATTTAATTTTAATTGTGTTCATTTTTTCAAAGGAATTGCCACAAGGCCACTGTAATACTATTTACAAATTTTGATGATTCCTCCAGTTAAACTATGAAGAAGTCAACAAAATGATTGGAGAAAAGTCAGCAAGTTTGTTTTATATACAAAGAGGATTTGTAAATAAATTTAATTGTGTTTCTTTACTGGTTTTGTTCTTTGAAGTTCTTGCGATTGTTTCACTTATATAGACAAATTTATGCAGTTATTTTGCAAAACTATATTATTTTGTGACGATTTGTGAACGTATCGATTTCTTTTTTGCTGTTGAAATTATTATATATTATGTAGGTCTCACTCTATTTCACTTTCTGAGATAAGCGTCAGATCTTTAAATAATATTGTCAATGTAAATATCAAAATTTTAATTTTTAGGATTTAGGCATACATTTTATTAGTCGAGTTCAATAAGCTGATACCTGTATAGTTTTCACTATTATTACATCTGCAGTTCGTTTTATAATGTTCTATTCATTTATCTTAAATTGGATTCAATAGTTCATAATTTTTTTTTTCGTATTTATTTAATGTTTTCATTACTTTCTAATCAAGCATATCGTTTCTTATGTTTCTTATGTGCCTAATATATCGACTCCAAGAATCTTCAAGTGCTTGTCTGGTTAGACTTTTTACCTCATTTCTCTTTTGTCTATATTCCTCGAATTTTTCTTTACTGTTGTTTAGATGCTTATTAACGCTTCTTGCTTTTGTTTAATTGCTGCTTTTACTTCTGGTACTTTTCCTCTTCGTATACGTCTTTGTCTTCCCTAGAGCCCCGTTTGCTCGTTTTGTTTACGACAAACTCGGCCTATTATATTAATGAGCCAATCCAGTTGCTAATTCATGTCTTTGCCGGTCACAAACCCGGATAAAAGAGGACAAAAAAATGGAAAGGAATATATAGAGTATAACCTTGGAAGAAATGCCTAATAAATATTGATCTATTAAAATATTCTAACAATCCCTGAAAATATTCTGTTATTAAAGCTTGGAGTTATATTTTAGAAACTGGGTTGTATCCCAAGAGCAACTAAATTTCCCAATACAATAGCCGTTCCAACTTTTTGATTTACAAGAATATTATGAAGAACTGTGAATGGAACAATAGTTGCTTCATTTTTTTATATCAAATTTACTTGCTAATGCTAATACAGGGAATACAGGAATGTCTCCTTTGGATTAGACAACGATTTTCACCAAACTATCTGTTTTCAAAACGCGTTCCCACAGTGTAGTAGTGAATATATCGGCACACAATGTCCCAATTTTGAAGTGATGGTCATAAATTGCATGGAAATTAAAAGAATGGAGATTGAATTCTTAAATGGGTACAACCCAGAGCCATAAACATCTTATAAATCTGCCTCTGTTGTAAAGTCCTTGACAATATGAAGCTTTATTAATGACCATATGAGTGCTGAAGAAACGGTTTCAGTGATCTGTATTTTCTGTTAAACGAAATCGTTGCAAAACTTCGATTCCATTTTATAAAATGATCCCGACGTTCGTTAATGGCGAGATTTAGAAGATGTTGCTCTGAATCCATAATCATATTATAGGCAGCTTCGTGCGACCTCAAACGATTTATATGTACATTTTTGAAGATCATCGATACAACGAAATACTTTGGAATCACCGGTTAAGGGATTTTAAAGATAACAGAAATCGTGGGATATTTTTAAAACTTCAACGTAGAAATATGGAACCTTACTTTTGATTAAATACTAAATTACTTTATGTTCTATTTGTTTTATGAAAGTTGTATAATTACAACAGATACTTTCCGTACGTAATTAAAACATTAATAACTAATATAATAATAATAATAAAAAAATAAACTTGGAAATAAAGCTCGATTTTTGAATGTTGGAACTAACGAAATTTAAATTTCAAATTCTAACCAAAGCAAACTAAAATAATTAGACGGGATAGAAAACTACCCATCCTAAAAGTACATTTTCGGAAAATTTTGATTAGTCAGCAACTAATCAATTCAATCGCTGGTTCTTGACTTTTGGCGGATGCCGACGTTAAATTTTGGACAAGTTTAATGTTAATGTGTCAAAATATAATAAAGTAATGTATAAACTTAAAACTAAAAACAAATGCAGCAAAAATATAGAGACTTTAGTATGTTTAAAATTAAAGTGTGATGTAAATGCTCGCATATTTACACTAAATCTAAATAAAAACAGCTTAACCAAAACATTAACCAAAACCATATGTGCGAAATATTAATAAATAACTCCTCAACTCTTAAACTGCGCAAAACATCAATTATGCAATCAAAAAGTTACTTTAAATAGAAAGCAAGTGCTTAAACTTTTTCAAAAATTTGTTTTCCGATGTTTGTTATGTCGACATACTCAGAAATAAATAAGTTATTAAATAAGATATTTTATTTACATAAATATGCCCTAATCATTTATAAGTAAATGAACACAAATGAAATTACGCGAGGTAATTATAATTAATTTAAAATATAATTAGTCAAACCAAAGCGGCTACGTGGAATCTGCGATATTTAAATATTTAATTTTCACACTTTTTACAAACAATTACTTAGTATTTTTCCGAATACGAAATTGGAATAAATAACAATTTCTTATTCAATTATTTCATAATTAATTAAAAATATGTTTATCAAATATGAAGGAAAAAATATATGTTTTAACAAAACTGTCTCAGAATTTATAAATTTTTGAACAATTTTAGTCGGTAAACATGGTATCAAATTACAACCAGACATTCGAATAAAATCACTCATCGCGTCCTAAATTATTATCTTATCCGTCCTTAAGGACTTTTTGATCACAGGATTTTTCGATTTAAAAACGATAAAGCCGTCAATCGATCACCGAACAGACGGATTCGACGTCGTCGACAAGCAAAATATTTTATCTGCTCATCGAATTTTCTCGTAATAAATACTGAAACCGAGCCACACAAAATGCACCTATTTGTTAATTAAATTAGAAAATAATAATATGAAAATACGTATATGGCTATACCACTTTTTGTATTTTTATAATAGCTATAATGTTTGGATGAAGGTTTTGCATATATTGTTTGTGTTCACCGTATCTTCGGGGGAACAAATCTATTGCATTTTTCATTTATCAACTGTTCTATGAGAAATTCATCGATTAAAGGACGACATATACGTTATAATGGCGATTATATTATTAAGTTCGAAATAATAATAATAATAAACGGTTTTTATTAATAATCAAGATATTACGATATATATATATATATATATATATATATATATATATATATATATATATATATATATATATATATATATATATATATATATATATATATATATATATATATATATATATATATATATATATATATATATACGTATTCGAAGTGTTTTCGGAGCGCGAGCATTGAAAATGCCAAGTGAGATCTTGGCGAAACATCTGCAGGATTCCACTCGGAGCTCAACAAGCGAACGGATGATATCCCGGAATATAGATATTGTCAGCATATATTCTGTGCAATTTCGAAAATGCCGTATTTTCGAAAATTTCTAAATTGTAAAAATTTTTGTTTTTTTAATTTCCCTGGAAAAATTGTTTTTTAATTTATATTTTAGTATAACATATATTTATAAGAATAACTGAAATATTATCAAAGGAAGACATATTGTTATAAAATTCTCTAATGCATACCCTAAATGAATAGAAATAACGTTTCAACCCCTCTATTATTGGAAAATAATGGATATCTTAATTTTGGATAAAGTTATTTTTATTTTTGAATACATATATACTGATATATATACAAACTTGGTAAAGTATTTATTAAATACATTTCTACAAGAAGGAGGGCTCGGTACCCCAGTAATACAACGAATCGCCCTTTTCTGTGCTAAAAATACTTCTGAGAATGACATATTTGTAATAATTGTTACTCCATCAGCACAGTGCGTAAATTATAAAAAAGCAAACAAGAAATAAAAAGAACGTTTGGCGGAAAAAAATGTTTTTATGACTGTCTCGATAATTAGGAAAGAATAATTTCATTTGATGCTACATGTCATTTGTGGTCAGTCAGTAATTAATAAACTTAGCTAACTTTTAACAGTATTGATGAGTCATTATTAATTAATTTAAAAAAAAAAAGTGATAATACCCAATATTTGGGAATAAATAAGGATATAACTTCTTAGTAATAATGTCTATATTATAATATATACTAAGATAAACAACGAACTTTTATTTCACTAACAACCCGTGAATGGAGATGCCTATCAAAATTCAACTTCTTTTTAGTTTTGAATCCTTTTATTGATATTTTAGGTTACGATAAAGATATTAAGATGCAGTTTTCAATGGGTCATTGGTCTCTAGTTTAACTATCTAATGACATAGAAAAATTCCTATCGTTCAATTTATTTTCTTTTCTACTCCCGCCTGTAAAATACCTAATTACATTGCGATTTAGCGTCACTTTACACGTCAGTTTCGAATCCGAGCCACTTCGGACATTTCCGGGATTTTACCGAACGGGTTTGGGAGCAATCGGATGTTTTCGGAGATATTTCCCACGCTTTGAATTTTGACGTTTGTCAATTCTGACGGTCATGTCAGTGAATGTGTTGTTTTGCGCTCCGCTCGTGTCAAACAAATTCATGAGTCAAATTCCGACTACCGCACTTGTTGCATAATATACTATTTTGCCATTATGTGAGAAAACGCCATCTGATGGCAAGTTATTCAATCGTAATCATAACACTTGTAAGAGCCTAGGAAAAGCCCTTTATAAAATCTCCAGGTTTATTAAAATCCATTAAACCATTTTGGAGTCATCTAAAAGTCATCTAATCTTGTAGGTTTTTTACTTATTTGTATTTGAAAAGTTTAAGGTATTTTTTCTGATTTTAGTAATAAATCTAAAATAAAAAAAAATTTGGTAATAGTAGTAAAAAAAGTTCATAACAAATTTGTGTCTAGCACCTGCACTGTTTATCTGATGGTCTAATTCGCAACCAGACACTTAATTCAAGAATTCTGACTTATCTATATAAAACCTATAGTTAATTTTTAGTGCTCCTTTGTCTATTTCAGTGACTTTTTCAAACATTTTTTATGTTTCTCGAAACATATTAATCAACACTTTTGTAAATAGATATTCAGGAATATCCTCGATTAAAAAAAGAGTTCAATTTTGCTTTACAAAATCCCTTTTTTCCCAGTTTTGAACCGTCCGCTCCATCGACTAGCAAAATATTTCGTCGGCGGATCGAATTTCGTCGTAAAAAAAACTGAAAACGAGAGACGAAAAGAAAATGATGGCGAAATCAAAAGTGCTCTCGATAAACCGCCCGCAGGCTCATGTTTACACAAAAGGATTGTTCGTCTTTTCAATGCTAACCCGTCTCCTTTAACGATGCAAGAACTAGACGTCTCGCAAACACGAGGCTTTCTCGCTTCTTCGTGGCGTGGCGTCGGAGAGCGTCGAACACGTGTTCGCCGGTCGTGGGAATAAAGGCAGCTGGGGCCTTCGTTGACGATCGTCCGGGCTGGTGAATCACGCATGCCGTCGCATACACACACGTTACTTTTTTTTCCATTTGTAATCGACTATTGGTTATCTCGTGTTTACCGTCTTCTCTATTTCTTCACTTCCTCTATGCCCATCGCGTCGGACTTTGTACGAGGTGGCCCATCTATTATGGGGATGATACTTTTTCTCGGAATCTACTGAAATTATCATAGAAACCTAAAAATTTGTTTGGATTCTGTTTGTTTAATAACTTTTCAAATACCACAGTAAATTAGAGACATTTTTCCTATATGAAAGTAAAAATATCCATAAATTTGACCGACTAAAAGCTTTTTTCTACTCCCGTCTGTAAAATACCTAATTAACAAAAGACAATTTGAAGCTATTTTAGGGTATACAGGGTGGGTCAAAAAAGCGTGACAAATAGAACATTCATTTTTTAAATGGAACATCCTATTTTTAAATTATGTTTCTAAATTCGTTTTGTAATTTGTTTTTATTAATAATACCCTAACCCTAATAGTTTTTCCAATATTTTAATTTTTCTAAATTTGAAAGGCCGTAGATGCTACCCAGTGTTCAAAATAAACATTTTAAATTGAAAAACCTCGTTTTCTTAAATGGCACACAGTTTTTTTTTTCTGAAAGATCTTACAAGAACCTTCAACGTTTATTAAGTATGTGATAGGTAATTAATACTTTACGATTTATTTCAACTTCCCCAATAGTTGCCCTTCTTCCTGTCTAATAGGGTTCCGTTAAGATTAAAAATGAACAGGAGAAAGAACTTTGTTGGAGCCGTAGATACTTTTGGTTAGTTTAGCAATTTTTGGAAAATGACTGCCAAATTTGAAATTCATAAAAAAGTAGAAAATATTAAATACCCATTACTACAAATTAACTTATTTTTAATTATTCTCATGCTGCAATAAATGTTAAGTTTAGTTCTGATTTGATACACATGTTTAGTCTTATTTATATATTTTCTTGGACATTCCTTGGCATAAATTGTGTTACTCTCCTACACGCCTCCCGAGTTCTATTTTGCATCTCTAGTGGTGTTTAAGAGGATTCACATAATCACAATGTTTAACATATCCCCGCAAAAAGAAATCTAGTGGTGTTGAGTCACCTGATCCAGGGGTTCATCCAATCCACCTCTACCGATCCATTTCGGTGGGTAATGATTATTTAAAAATTTCTCTTCTGGTAATGAAGAGGAGCTCCATCTTTCTGAAACTACATTTTTTCGATTTTAATGTTCTCAACTTCTTGAAGAAGTTTAACTACTAAACCCGTAAAGGGGTTCGCGAAAAGAATATGGTCCACTTTAGTTTAACTTTAAAGTGATTTATTCCATACCACGCATTAAGTGACCAATGGTTTTGACTTAGCACTTCCTGTACCCAGAATAGATTAACTGAAATGCGCCATTCAAACGAAAAATAGTTTCATCGGAAAAAATTATTATAGACAAAAAATTTGGAGGGCCCCTACTGCTTCAGTTATAACGGTTCAGACGTTTATGTTTACCCTGTTATGTGTTCAAAATCACTGCCTAGAAGTTCTTGGTGTAGTTCCATATTGAAAGGATGATATTTGTGTTTTCTAATGGTACGATTAACGGTAGATTGGGGTGTATCAAATAAGATAGCTATTGACGGCTACTGACCTGGGAATTATTCTGAACAATTTCCATTTGTTTTTCCTTATTTACCACTTTCTGTTTTTCATAGTCAGAAATTATGTAGTTGGTATACGTCTCCAATTTTATGAATTTATTTACTCAGTTATCAGGTAAAAAATTGACAATAGTCTTAAACGGCAAGAAGGGTAAATATTGGAAGAGTTCAAATAAATCACAAAGTGCCATGTACGAAAATCGAGATGTATATTTATTTATTTTGAATACCATGTAGCATCCAATTCAAAT
The DNA here is from genome assembly GCF_029955315.1 of Cylas formicarius. Taxonomy (NCBI): domain Eukaryota; kingdom Metazoa; phylum Arthropoda; class Insecta; order Coleoptera; family Brentidae; genus Cylas; species Cylas formicarius. The sequence goes on along the minus strand of NW_026844326.1, from coordinate 9,888,103 downwards.
CCTATTGCATATATTTTTTGCCATGTTCGAATAATGATAATATCAAATATGAGTGATTGAAAAATAATGGCGCTATCGTAATTTTTATTGCAAGTATGAAAAGTAGTATTTTTTTTAGAAAAATTAGAATATTGGAAGAACTCTTTGGATTAGGTATGTGTAGTATTATTAATAAAAAGGTGGAAGAATTTTAAAAGGAATTCAACATAAAATTTAACAATGCAGTGTTCCATTTAAAAAAATTGTATATTTTATTGGTCACTCTTTTTTTACGCAAAGGACGCCCCAGATCCGTTTTATTTCGTACTAAAATGTTGGAAAAAGGTTTTTCCATTCCATATACTTACATTCAAAGCAAAACTCATGCCTTTATAGGTATATAGTCATGAAAATCACGAATCCAAACAATGTATTGTTATTACTTCGAAATTATTCGAAAGTGATCCATTTAATAAAAATAGTTTTTATCGTTATCAAATTTCGTAAAAACCACAATATCACTGACAATGCGTCAATATGAACACACGTGCTCCGAATCTCAAAACTGATAAGTTGCATTTTTAGGCATCGTAGTGAAACGAAAAGTAACGAAGACAATTTAAGTTGCAAATGATGAATAATAAGATTACAAATTTTAATTTAATGCGTGCTGAAAGCTAAGGAAACTTTTCGATCTCAATTCTTATTTCACATTTGATTGAATTTGGTTTTTCAAATAGCGACGAAAATTATTTTAAAAACTTTTCAGATGTTGCGTATTGAATTTTTTCTCCTTTAACGCCTTTTTAAAGTAACCTTCAATACGCTGTTTTCAATAACATCCACAAAAATAAAAACCAATAACTGAACTGCAGACCGAAGTCGAAATCTACCTGCACCATCGGTAGAATTTTTAAATCCAATTCATTAGACTTGAAAAAAAGGTGAGACTGCTGTCTATTTGCGTCATATGCTTTGGTGCTGTTTTTTATTTTCTTAGGTTTTTATAATGTTATTTTATTAATAACTGTATATTATTATTATTAATTGTACGCGGTCATTTTCCACAAAAAAAGGAAGAAAAAGCGTTTTTTATTTTAAATCCAAAAAACTTGAGCAAGTTAGTGGTATATTAACATTTTTCAAAGTGGTTTAAATTTTTTCTTGAGTTGAATCTACACATTACTACTCTTTCCCCACTATCTAGCATTGTTCAAATTTTTCTAATCCAGCAATTTAAAGTCCTAAAAGTAAAAGTGAGGAGAGTCTAAGAAATATCAATTAATTATTAATCATTTCCGACTGGCGACAAAATTGGCAAGAGTTCAGATTGAGCATTTTCAAGGTGGCAAAAGTCAACCGAAAAGCAACTAACCAAGACATATCATTAAAGCCATTAAATCGGTAACATACGGCGGCGGTAGGGTTGTTTCGAAAGCGATGTCGTTTTTCTTTGGGCGCGCCGTTTTAATTGTCGGAACAAAATCTCTTAATGGAACTGTCGCCAATGACGTAAGCTTTAATTGTGTTTTTTTATAAATTGATGGTACAAATTATCGCTTTCGTTCTGGGCGATGGGCTTTTGCAACTTTGTCCGAAACTTTATGGTTATGATTAAAATCAGGTAGAGAGCAGAAAAAAAATCGTTGCAGTGAAAACGTATTCGACCATTTATGTAATAAATAAAAAGGAAACAGGAGTTAAACGCAATAAGAAACAATAATCCAAAAACTTGTTTATCATCTTATCCTTTCAACTTTGCAAGAATTTGAACCCAAAAGAATTTGCGATGAGAGAAATTCAAAAATAAGTGACAATTCGCCACCAATACCACTGGTCAACAAAGGTTTTGTGATTTGGTATTCTTCATATTTTCGGAGTTTTAGGGACTAAACTAATAGAAAAACAATGTTTGCTGGTTTCTATCACAAAAGACTTTTCAATTAATTTTTGAGAAACAATATTCAGTGTTTTAACTTTGCATAACATTCTAAAAATTACGTTTTGCTGTGTTTGTGGTTTTTTGTCGTCAAGAAATTTAGATGCAAAATTAGACCCCTGTTTAAATAACACTACCATGCTTATTTTAAAATATAAATTGGTGATCAAGGCAAAACATGAGTGCAACATATTGTTTGTAAGATATGTGAAGTAGGCTTAAGACATTGGAATAATGGCACAAGGTGATCCCTACCTCTTAGAATACTTACAATATGGAAAGAGCCAACAAATTATCATGATGACTGCTGTTTCTGCACGTGCAATGTTCGTGGATATAATACCAAAAATTTGAAAAATATTGTTCCTCCGAATCTCCAACATGCAATTAAAATCCAGCCAATTTAGATGATACCACCAGTTTTTCTGAAGATGAAGATAGATTCTCTTAGTAATGTTGGTGATATATTGACTGTTTCTCAGCAACCACAGTTATTTCCACAAGCAGAACTTAATGACTTAGTGAGGGTTTTAAGTTTAGGTTATTATCCTTCCGAAATTTTTTCATCTAGCCTAAACAATTTTCGGGCATAAGACGTTAAAAATCTCATATTTCAGGAAGCGCGAGAATTTATAGGTTATACTGAACAAAGTAGTTCACTTGTTTATTGCAGCCATATTTCTAATTTTATAAAGAAATATGGTACAGACTACAATTCTGACGAGTATTGTATTGTATTATTAACTCATCCAAGAGAAGTTGTTCTTTTGAGCAACGGAAATGTTCTTGCTTTAGTAGTGTTACTCATTCTATACAAATGAAACAATGGTGCGAAAATCTGGAACTACTGCTTGAGAAAATCAAATACAAATACTATAGTTCGATGATTTGAGGTTATGGGTCTTCTACTAGGTCAACAGTTAGGATATACGAAGAACCTCTGTGTTGTCTATGGGGACAGTAGAAACAGAACAGAAAACAGAAAACGAGTTAATTTAACTCACGGATCATAAAATATTCTTCACGATAGTCTTATCGATCGACGAAAAAACTTCTTAGCAGAGTTGGGCCTGAAGAAGTAGTACGTTGAAGCTTTAAATAAAGATGAAGCATATTTTAAATACACATATGGAAAATTTTCCACTCTCGCAGATGCAAAATTAAAGGAAAGAATTATTGCGGGTCCTCAAATAATGGAAGATCAAGACTTTGTGAATACTATGATCGAACCTGATTTACTGATATTATAAAAGGTTTTCTAGAAAACAACAAATATCCAAATTACAAAGACATTGTAGCAAACATATTACAGAAATTTAGGGAAATGGGAATAGGAGTATAAAACTTCACTTTTTACACTCACATAAAGATATAAAAGAAATGGATCGCAAACATCTAGGACGATGGAACTTTTTTAAAAAGAAGCAATCCGGGCAAAGATCTTCCAAAAATAAATGTACTTAATTATTGTTTGAGACTTTGTTATCTAATTTAGATTTTTTAATTCGGTTTTTACTGTTGCACTAATAAAAATAACGTTTAAATTGACCAAGATTTTTATTTATTAATTCTTTTAACGCCGATAGAGGAAAATGCTTATCAGATGTAAATTTAAGAACCCTAAATGTCAGATCGAAATAAAAAGTTAGGTACCAAACGCATTAAACGCATAAGCGCAGACCCAAAGAGTTATTCACAAATATGCTCAATCATCATAAAGTATCAGGAAGAGGTAATAAAAAAATAATTGCATCCAAATAGACGAAGTAGTTTAATTACTACAAATTAAAGACTATTGCACGTAGTGTCAATGCGTGATATGAATAAAAACGAAGTACTGGCCACTACTACAAGTATCTTCTATGTAGTATTTACTTTAAAAATAAGCGGATACTTCATTTCGCAGAACTTCCTTCTTCCGAGAATGTTAAAACGTCCAGCACTCTCCTGAAAATGTAGTGTACTACGACTTGAAGCATATACTTTTTTATTAGCCGATACTTCGATTTTAAAAGCAATTGTTGTATTTAAGCCGTCTGAAACGAAGTTTATATCATAACAACTTCATTGTGGGTGCTGTGAAGTGAAAAATGAATCACATACTTAGAATTAGGGTTTATAATGCTACGATGATGATCAATTTAAACTTTTTCATGTTCATTTTATATTTTTCATGTGGGTTTAGTAACTTTACTAGCCAATACATTTCTAAGAGTCGAATAAAACTAGAAGTGCTCATTCAGTTTGCAGCTTTTTCTTGGACACACAATTTCAGTTTCTAGATTGTTCAGAACTTACTGAATAATTGGATTTTCATTAGCAGTCCATAAATCATTTAGCTCATTTTTTATTTGATTTTTTTGAATGCTTATTTAGAAATTAAGTGTTCGTTCATAATTTTATAAAACAGCTCCGTTAATTGTCATTCTTTCATCTAATATAATTTTAGAATCTTCCAGCATAATTACAAATGCTAACTGTTGGTCTTCATTGTGGGATTATTCGACCATATTGTCCTCGTCCGAAGGCATCTTAAAGGAATGTTTCTTATAACCTGTCTTAACTCGTCAGCCCGTGCGTTGCGTAAGTGTGACTGAAGTAAAATGCTACATTTCAAATATACTACAGTTGTTAAAGTAGATATAATGATCGTTACAAGCATTAATGTGATAGCTAACTAACTAACTAAAAGTCGCCAATTGAAAGCAGGTGTAGAAATAACATTTGTCATTATGAAAATTACAAGATAAAGAAATTCCACCTGTCATCAAGTATGCAGGAATTAACAAAAATGTAAAACGGCAATTAAATATTAAAAAAATTATATGAAAAGCCAACTAAATAATAAATATGAACAGAACAGGAAATAAAATAAATAAGTTAAATTAGTGCCACAAAAAGTTGATGAACATAGAAAGCAAATGAGATTACATATTTTAATTTTCTTGTGTCTAAATGCATTGAAAATAAATATAATGTTATAAAGTTGGACATTTCTTCAAAACACTCTCGTTTTCTCCATTGAACCTAAATGAAAAACAGGATAAAAAATCATATACATTATCTTCGGCCACCGGAATATTTTATATTAGAAAATATCATAGTAATCTTGCACTGCTTGAATAATGATAGTAATAAATCGACTATTATTTCAAATAAAAGAACGGCTAACTCGTATCTAGTCAATGACTATTGATACTGAAACCTAATGCTAAATACTCAAAAAATTTGAACAAATTTTGAAATAGTTATATGTATATGATTTTTTCACATTAATCTCTATGTAGGAGATGCTTGTCTACTTTGTTTTTATTCATACGAGCCACTATAATGTTCGATATGTGGCGATGATAATCGTAACACCTTAATTCCTACTCCAAAAAGAGTATACTACGATTGTTGCATTTTAACAAATACAAGTAAACCAGCTAATACTAGCAGAATATTTTGACGCATTTGTTCTCTTTCACTAAACCTACAGCATATCGGTTATTGTTTATTAGTTCACAAATTTAACTAGTCAAACTAAAAATTATGTCCATCGGAGACAAATCTTTTTTAACATTTTGTGGATTAACTCAACCTTGAATTGTTGAACCGTTTTCATCTATTCTACAATTAAAACAAACATGTGATATTAGGAGACACTTCGGGCTTAAAAAATTTATTTCTACTGGTCGTAGATTCTAGCTAAACGAAGGTTAAGGCAATATAAAAAATGAATTTGAAAAGTAAACAGACTTGCATTTCAGCTGAAACTTTCATAACAAATGTACTGCCGTTTTCATAAAAAAAAATCAAAAGATATGAAACCAAATCTAACAGAAATCGGAGGATGGACAGCATGTATTTCTCTCTCCGAATTCTTATTGGTTTGCACTATAAAGAGTCCTGTAGTACACGTTTTCCCAGCAGACACATTATGACTTTACAATCTACTTTCATATACAACACCTTAATCGAAATTCACTTTAATAAATCTAGTTTTTTTGTTCAAACTGTTTTTACCAATGAGTACTTTTATTCATATATTATATCCATATTGTGTTTGTTTATTTTCCTTTGACTATCTACGCATACATTTTATATACTGTATAACAAACTGGACGAAAAAATAGTCGCCATCATTAATTATTTTTCGAATCTTACGTAACCTGCCTGTTTATAAAGCAAATTGTCTGGCATTTATTTGAACGAAAATGTGTATGTACTTATTTGGTTTATGATTACAATCGCAAAATAAGCGTCTGCCGCGTTTGGACTTAAAAATTATATGCACCTAATCGCGGTTATTTCAAAAAGCAAACAATGTTGTCTGAAACTATGAAATTGAGGCTTGGAAAAATAAAACGGCAGATTATTTTTAAAATTATTCTCATTCTCGTCCTAGAATATAAGAAAAAACAATACTTAAAATCCGACTGTCTCAAACTCTCGTGACATTATCGCGAAATAATATTTAATTTCTTAAACTACGCGCGCGTCTTATTAATCTCCCCGAAAGTGTACGTGCGTGTTTATGAACTTCATTTTAATATACCGGCAGATAAATTCTCACACCGATTATGTTCGTAATCCGTTATGAACGCGGATTTGGTTTAATTGTGGCAATTCGCGGTTTCTCAGACCATTATTACATTTGTTTTATTGACCCGTATTTACCAAAGTAATCGTCATGGAAAATTCTTATCTCCCGGAGATGCAGATATAAACTGGCTAATCTTTTCTGATCTGTTTTGTTCCAAATTTGTCGTTTTTTATGATCCGACATAGAAACGTCCCATTATTTTAAAGTTCAATCAGAAACCCATTCACATATAGAAATATTCTGGATTCCTACTGCGTCAGTTGTTGATAAATCGAACAACTTGCTTCGCTTCTCGAGAGCTAAACTAAAACTGGATCGGATTTTACTCAGTACTTTCTTATATACTGTTTGAGGGGGGCGGTACTAAAAGAGGAGCATTCACATTTTCTCGCATGACTGATTCCCATATTGATGCATTGATGTAAACACCTGAGTCGCAGTTAACTCCGATTTGGTTTGTCTGCTGAATCTCGCATTTTTCTTTGGTAGAAGAATTGATTACATGCACGAATTTTAGCTTGGTCGATAAAGATTTGATGTCGAGTTTCATGATTGTGTTCTTAATGGTATCTCAAATGGAATTTTGTCTTTGACGGATCGAATAGGTTGAGAGATTTTTGAACAAATGCTAAATATGATTTTAAGTTTATAATTTTTTTTACCACAGTGGCAAGTGTTCATTGTCTTTGACAGGTTATTGTGAAGTGAATGAAGCGAGAGAACGCTTCGAGTCTCTAATGTGAAAATTGTTATAGAGAAGAGCAGATATTAGGAGTTATAATTCTCGGTTCAGTGACTCGGGTTGAGATAGTTTTACAACTCTGTAGAAAGGAGAGAGTAGACAACCGGTTATTCTGTAAACAAAAGGACCCAACGTTAGATCTGATTTCTTATTAATAAGAATATCTAAGAATATGAGGGAGGACTTTTTGAGTTTCCACAATTTTGGATTTAGATGGAAGGTGTCTAGCGTTTTCTCTCAAAAGCTGCCATAAAAATATTTGCCATGATTGGTGATAATAATTTTTCCTAATATTTACAAGTTACAGGGAAAATATCTTTCAGACAAGCATTTTTCATTTAAGATGAGGTTTGATTCCAGATTGTCAGATGTTAATATATCTGAAATAATGTCGAGAGTTTCAGGGATATTGAACAGGTACTCTGCGTCGAAACGAACTCTGTAAAGAGTTTAATATAGAAGCTAGATATTTTGCTAGAGAATATGTTGGAAAACCAGACTAGACAATTCTTTAGCTCTAAATATAGCGGGTGATTCAATAAGAATTTCGCCACTGTATTTGTTTATTATCATATGAGATTTCTAAACTCAGAACATAAACAAAATTAGTCATGGAGCTATATACGACCGAACAACGTGTAAAAATTGTGCAAGTCTATTATGAAAATGGTCGATCAAGGAAAAATGCATTTCGGGCTCTACGTGAATTTTTCGGCCCGCAAAATCGACCTTCTGAGAGGACAATTTGGAATGTGGTTCAGAAATGTGAGCAAACTGGATCTGTAATTAACCTCAAAATCCCTCAACGTGCTCGTGCAGGTCGGTCAGATCAAAATATTGCCATTGTTCGCGAAAGTGTAGCCGAAGATCCAAACACATCGATTCGTCATCGATCGAAGCAAGTAAGGCACACTTGCTGCGTATTCAACCACACAGCGAATTTTAACAAAAGACTTGTATCTACACCCATATAAAGTCCAAATAACTCAGAAGTTGAAACCTCGAGATCATCAACAGCGCCGCGTGTTTGCAGAATGGATACGAGAACAAAGGGTTCATTTTTCAACGAAAATCATCTTTAGCGATGAGGCACATTTTCACGTTGGTGGCTTTGTAAATAAACACAAGAGAGATTATTCAACAAGCAATGCATCCTCAAAAAGTGACTGTTTGGTGCGCATTTTGGTGCGAAGGAATAATTGGCCCTTTTTCTTTCGAGGATAATGCGGAGAGCTGTTACCGTTAATGGTATTCGCTATCGAAACATGTTATTTGATTTTTTCTAGGAGCAGTTGGAAGGTATGGATATTGAAGATTTGTGGTTCCAACAGGATGGAGCCGCTTGTCACACATCCAGAGAAACGATGCCATTGCTGCGACGCAAGTTTCCTGGTCGGATTATCTCACGTAACGGCGATATCAATTGGCCTCCCCGATCTTACTCCCCTAGATTTTTTTTTTGGGTATCTAAAAAGCAGAGTGTATAGAAATAAACCAAACACTATTCCAGAGCTCAAAGAGGAGATTAGACGCGAAATAGCCGGCATAGAACCTGAATTGTGTAAAAAAGTGATAGGAAATTTCAATAAACAAATCACGTCATGCCACATGAGTCGCGGTCGTCATTTGAATGACATCATCTTTCATACCTAATTGTAATAAACTAATCTAAAATGGCAAATAAAAATGTTTGTATATTTTTATATTCTTCCCAGTTTTTTTTTATTATTTGAATGTGGAAACCCTTATTAAATCACCCTTTTCAAAGTCCATAAAAATTAAAAACTATTAAAAGTTAAAGGAAAAGTTGGAGAATTTTTATAATTTTTGCTATGTTTATTTATTAACCAAATTACTTCTCGGTTTATAATAATTTGTAGTTTATACTTTTATATCGAAGAAATTATTCTGCAAAAAAATAACGGTCTAAGATTTGATGAGCTTTTTATGCGTTGATAATTTTCTGCTTTATTTTTTGCATTTTTTAATCAAATTTATTTAAAAAAATAAATTCCTACATTTAGCTATAGGAAATTATGTGAAATTGTCTATAAATATACTCTGCAGCAGCTTCAGTTTAGGTCATAGCAGACGAGGCTTGTTATTTCCTCAGTACAGCATTTCTAGACGTGAAATCTAATTGTATTCGAAGTTCAAAACAGTAATTGAAAACAAAGTGCCATTCAGTAACGTTTAATCAAATATTGGCTCCAAAATTTTGTCAAATTTCACGGCTGTTGTTGAAATTTGTATTAATTGCATAAAAGAGAATTTTTGCTCACGTTTATATCAAATTTATTGATTTCACATCCACGTCAGTTCACGTACTCCTTTAATCGATTGGAATTACATCTCCCATAATCCAACTAAAACCCGGATTGGCGAGATTAACAATATTTATGGTAGATTAATGACAAAAATATAGACAAGAAATTCGAGATAATAATAAAAGACAATAAAGCTAATTTCCCGTAGTATTTTTTAAGCCGTATCTTAATCAATGGAGGCATTGACGAAAACCCACAAAAATTACGTCGATGGCCGCCAATTTGGATTAAATTTGGGTAAAGCGAAAGTGACAATTTCCATCTCGGATTAAAAAGGTTTAATTTGAATTAAAAATTCGAGAGGGTGTGATTTAATGGCGGCATAAAAATGCGACGGGTCATTTATACATAAAAAAAAAACAGGCTCATATGCGCATAAATTTTTTATAGTTTTTAAACTGCCGCCGCAAGATTGCGAGATAAACACTTTTAGCGTGAAATTGCATCGATAAAAATCACACATAACCTTCGAAATTGTATGAATATTTATGAGAAGAATACCAAATAAGTAACAATATAATGTCGCTTACATAAAATTCTTTAATTGCCGCAGGTGGACCAAAAATTCAGAATTGCGTAGCTGGATAGCGTCGGCCGTCATATATTTGTGGACCTGCCCGGATAATAAATACGTGCGCCTTCATCCTGTGACCTAATGACCTACCGAGTAAGGAAATGGGGGCACGCACACGCCACAAGTAGGTCAGGCTATTTGGCACGTTCCTGTTCTCCTTTATCCTCGAAGGATAGCGGATATCAAGGGCGAACAGTTTGGAGGTTACGGTTGACGGTTCGAAATAAAGGTCGCATTTTGAGACAAGGTCGAATGTTTTTCGGTTTTTCTGTATCGTAGGTTTCGGTAGATAAGAATAGTCTTTCAATGTCTATGTTTACGTCAACACAGAGTGTGTCCATTTTCATGGGATTTGATTGTTTGGAGTGTTTCTAACAAATATACCGAAAAATGGACAGATTATTCGATTTTGCGAGAAAATCAATTATCAAAAACTCATCTTAACGTGTCTATCGTGTCCGAGTTATGGGTTGATTCTCAAAAGTATGCATTTTCAAAAAATCTGCTATTATTATTCAACATTTTTCTCAAGGGTACTTTTTCTTAATATTTATTTTCCTTTATGGGGTATGCTGCTTTGTTTTCTTTTCTATTAATTTTCATATATTTTTCTTTAAAATGATCTAATACAATAATAATTCCTAAAAATATTATCTTTTAGATTGTCATGTTACGTGAGAGCATGTGTTCGTGTATAAAAATTATTATTTATTATGAATTATAATAAAATATAATTTTCTAGTTTAAGTGTTTTTATTTCAATTTACAAAACATCATCCAACCTAAACTTACTCCATTTTTATGACCATTTTACATTCATCGCCAAAATAACATTCAAGTCGAAAAGTTATAGCAAATAACGAAAGATGTATACAAAAAACATATGAAGTTTGAATTTAAGATTCTGACCCTGATGAAGGTCCTTAAAAAGCAAGTTTCTGAATTAAAATATAATATTAATGATTTTACTGCAATGTAAAACGACAAAATGCGAATTTTAAGTTTAGCTTCCTATCTTAAGCTATTTTTCTAATCTAACCTAACCTTATGGCCGCCTTATAAGGCAGATAAGCATTAAAAAAGTGCTATTTGAAGACAAAGGTTAAAAACATACTCTGCAAAGGTCTTACATATCTCTTACAAACCTCATTATTAAATTTAAACTTACTGAGACTTTTTCAACTAGTTAGTACTTTACTATAAAAGCTGTAGACCTGGTAGATCTTGCGTATAATGACGATCTGTGCTAGTAAGGTGATAAATGTTGATATATTAGATCCAGAGTATGGACATCATGCCTAAATTTTATCAAAATAAATAAGAACTAAAAGTTCAGATTTTCACGAAATTATATATTATGACATGACAATTGTTTCGACAACACCGTGTCTTTATCAAATGTAATATTTACAAACCACCTGCTACTATATATACCGAAAAACGACCATAAAACCTTAATTAATGTTGTTGGGAGAATTTAAGTTCAATAAAGGAGAGGTATTTAAATCTAGTTGATCGTTAAGCAATACATTTGAATGTCTCATTTTGTTAATCTCCATGGCTTCCAATAAATTTAATTTTCTACTTTTTGTGGCTGTGTGTAATATATCAAAATTGTCGACAAAAATGTGTTTTTCTGTGTTTAAGTGTGTAGCATAATTAGAATCTAGACTATTGTTTTTAAACGCTTTTATATGTTCGTTAATGCGTTTCTTGAAGGATCTACCTGTTTGTCCAATATAAATTTTAGGACAAGATCCACACTTCAACCTGTAGGAACCTGATTTTTGGGATTTTGGACATTTCGATTTATTGTTTTTTAAATATTTTCCTATTGTGTTGTTGGTTCTGAAAGCTATTTTTAAACCACATTTTGACAAATGTTTTGAAACTTTTTCGCTAGGTTCTCCTATGTATGTAATTATTTTAAATTGTTCGTGTTCTGTATTTGGTTTCGGATAAATAGAGTTTACTGTTGTCTGTATTTGTTTTTTATTTATAATTTTATCTATAATGGACGGATTGCAGCCGTTGTTCAGTGCTATTTGTTTAATGATATTAAGTTCTTTGTTGTAATTTTCTGTTGAGAGTGGCGTATTAAGAAGTCTGTGTATAAAAGAGTTAAATGCAGCCATTTTGTGTGTAAAAGGGTGATTTGAGCTGTTATGTATGACTGTGACCGTGTGTGAAGGTTTATGATATATTGAAAAATCTAATTTGTTTTGCGCTTTCGTAATAGTTAAGTCTAAAAAATTAATAGAGTTATCCTGTTCAATCTCGATAGTAAATTTTATACGATTATGTATTGAGTTAATGTAATTTAAAAAAGAATTCAATTGTCTGTCCGTTCCAACAAAGCAAGCAAAGACATCGTCCACATATCTATACCACCATAAAAAACTTTTACTTAAAGGATGTTCTAGTATGATATTTTCCAAACTATCCATAAAATTCTCGGCTAACAAAGGACTAAGTGGGTTTCCCATAATCAAACTTTCTTTAGAGATATGTCCACTAAAATATCAAAGTAATTTTGGTCTAAAGATACTATTAAGCAATCTAATAAATCTTGTTTCACCAATGGGTTAACCTGTTTCCGAGTTAGGGTAAAATCTACTAAATCTATCACAATAAGTTTTGTACATCAAAAGACAATAGAGTTGCGTTAGAAGGGATTTTGATATCTTTAATTTTGTTGATTAATTCAAAAGAATTATTTATTGCAAATTTTGGTTTAAAATCTGTGTGGAATTTTAAAATATTTACTAATTTTGTAGGGAGTTTAACTGCTGGAGCTGTTACATAAGACACCACTGGTCTAATGGGCATATCTTGTTTTGTTGTTGTTGTTGTTTATGTAATTTAACTAAAGAATATAATTTAGGCGGTTGTGGATTCATAATTGTTAAAAAATATTTGTCTTTGTCATTAAATAGTGTGGAGTTAGTAATTACATCCTTGACTTGTCTTTGATATAACTCAGTTGGATCGTGTTTGATACAAAGGAAAAGTTCTGGTTTAAGAAAATTGTTGGTTTTTGAAATATGTTCTGGGAGATCGATAGCTATGACTGTCTTCCCTTTATCTGCACGTGTAAATATTATGTTATTTTCAGAAGCTTTGTTTTTGATAGTTTTAACTAGTGACACTTGAGAAATTTCTTTGTGTTTGTTGTTATCTATTAATTAATATCTTATTGCTAATTCACAATCGATTCCTAAACAGTGTAATTCTCTATTTTTGCGAGTGTTGTAAGTTAAAGTTGAAACCTTTTTCCAGAAATTCAACTTCATTTTTAGAAAATGTTGTGTCTGTTAAGTTTATGAACCTATTGTAAAATTGATGGTCGTCGATCTCTAAAGGAGGATTATGGGAAACCCACTTAGTCCTTTGTTAGCCGAGATTTTTATGGATAATTTGGAAAATATCATACTAGAACATCCTTTAAGTAAAAGTTTTTTATGGTGGTATAGATATGTGGACGATGTCTTTGCTTGCTTTGTTGGAACGGACAGACAATTGAATTCTTTTTTAAATTACATTAACTCAATACATAATCGTATAAAATTCACTATCGAGATTGAACAGGATAACTCTATTAATTTTTTAGACTTAACTATTACGAAAGTGCAAAACAAATTAGATTTTTCAATATATCATAAATCTTCACACACGGACACAGTCATACATAACAGCTCAAATCACCCTTATACACACAAAATGGCTGCATTTAACTCTTTTATATACAGACTTTTTAATACGCCACTCTCAACAGAAAATTACAACAAAGAACTTAATATCATTAAACAAATAGCACTGAACAACGGCTACAATCCGTCCATTATAGATAAAATTATAAATAAAAAACAAATACAGACAACAGTAAACTCTATTTATCCGAAACCAAATACAGAACACGAACAATTTAAAACAATTACATACATAGGAGAACCTAGCGAAAAAGTTTCAAAACATTTGTCAAAATGTGGTTTAAAATTAACTTTCGGAACTAACAACACAATAGGAAAATATTTAAAAAACAATAAATCGAAATGTCCAAAATCCCAAAAATCAGGTGTCTACAGGTTGAAATGTGGATCTTGTCCTAAAATTTATATTGGACAAACAGGTAGATCCTTCAAAAAACGCATTAACGAACATATAAGAGCGTTTAAAAACAATAGTCTAGATTCTAATTATGCTACACACTTAAACACAGAAAACACATTTTTGACGACAATTTTGATATATTACACACAGCCACAAAAAGTAGAAAATTAAGATTATTGGAAGCCATCAACTAGAATTAAATACCTCTCCTTTATTGAACTTAAATTCTCGCAACAACATTAATTAAGGTTTTATGGTCATTTTTCGGTATATATAGTAGCAGGTGGTTTGTAAATATTACATTTGATAAAGACACGGTGTTGTCGAAACAATTGTCATGTCATAATATATAATTTCGTGAAAATCTGAACTTTAAGTTCTTATTTATTTTGATAAATGGATTTTCATCAAGTAAAAGTCACCTCAGTTCAATTCCTAAATTTTATTTTTTGTTGCAAAGATCGTGGACGTTTGAAAGAGAATAAATTTTCTATTACAAAGTGTTAGACTATGTAAAAGTCTTATTTCTCCCAATAAACTGGACACAGTGGTTCTAGATGTCACATCAAATTCTAAGTTTTCGGATAACAGTTTTTTTAGTCTACCATTTTCTAAATTAGGTTGGTTATATGTAGCAACCGACAATAGTTCTAAAATCTCCTTTAGCTTACTGTATCTAAAATTAGATCTGTCTTAAAGGGACAAATATGATTGCGAACAATCAGTATAAAGGTGAACATTTAAGGTAAGTATAATGCTAAGATCGGCTTGCACTCTTCTCGATTTAGTTTCACAGACTGCAAGAACCAGAAAACACGGAAGTATGTTTGTCAAATCACAATATATCGCCAATTTTGAATTTCCTCTAATAATCCAGGAACTACGAGAGGTTTTCAAGCAACGAAAAAGTTGGAGGTAATATGCAAAAGGCGTCGTTTTATTATCAGTAACATAGCAGTTTTGGATAAGGACATATCTAAAGTGGGACACCGGGTATGTAATGTCCGATGTGACCGATAATTAAAATATTTTAATCATGACGGGAATGTAAAGATATAACTTACTTAAGTTTTGCTTACAGATTTTTTATTAATTGTTATTTCTTGTGGAATGTATTTAACTAAATGTTGCTTCTGTCATGACGTTAAGTGTGGTTGCCTTGGCACGCGAAATCCTCCATAAAATACGATAAAGCCACGTGCTCGGAATATTTTCGAACTCATAGCGACCGTTTTCTTGACATTTTAAATGTTGCAATTCATGTGCGACATCGACAATGTCCCGAGTGGGTTATTTGTAATTAAGCGTTCGCTAGTAAACGCCGCATAAAGTACTTTTTTCGTCGGTTATCTCTCCACACCGACCTTCAATCCCGGCCGCTTTACACGAAAATTTTTGTTTTGACTTCAAACCTCGAAGCTGCTACGAAACAACGAAATAATTAGCGATAACACGCTCCATGCGCCATAGTCATTACGATAGCGGCAATGTCAAGACAAATTCGCGTGTGAGATAAATGCAGAGGCGGATTCAAAGCGATGGAAAAAATTTTAAGTTCTTAAGTTTCCTGGCAGCTAACGTTTGTCACAGCTCAATATCTTATTATGATGTAACGGATATTTATAAGGGATTTATAAAAAACCTTAGTTTTATAGGACAAGTTTTGAAAATACCAATAAATTAAGTTGCACGATATTGAATAAAAAACCTTTCCGTTGCTTTATCCATAAAACCTCTCGTGTTGGTTACTTCAGGTTCTTTAAAAATGTTTTATAGAATTCCTGAAAACCTAAACCTAAAATTTTTACTCTTGGGGCTTTATATAACCGTTAAAGCACTTAATAAGTATTCTACAGCTGCTATGAAACCTACAGAAATTAAACGTAATAGCAGCTTTTATATGAAGTGTTCTAAGGCTAAGGGTTCAGTTGGACTTCTATCTTCTTGTTGCCGATGCTATTTTGTAAAAGAACTAAGCACACTTCTCTCATGCACAAATAAATAATCAACTGGAGAGTAAAGTTACGATTTCCTTATTGATATTTGATATTTGCACTAATCAAAACAACACGTATTTGAAAATGACTTTAGGAATGGTTGCCATAGAAAAATGGGTCTTCAAAAGTATTTTTAAGAACTATATAAAAGTATAGGTAATGAAAAAGTAAAACTAGTGAACATGGCCATGTGACATTAAAAAATGTTCTGCATTTTAATTGCAAGAACAGAAAAGGGACAATTTTAAATTTTCAGGTTTTTAACTGAAAATTAACGTTTTCAAATAAACTGAGCGAGCTTTAGCATTTGGAAGGGTAAAAAGAAGATTAGATAGATACACAAAATTTAAAAAATTTCAGATAGGATACGTTAGTCATGATTGACTGAAGAAGTTTATCAGCATGTTGACATTCTGTAATTTTCCTACAACATTAACTTTCTGGTGCATTTTTGTAAATAGATTCATCAAGTGACGTGTGACGTGATCAGAGCAACTGAAAAATGTCAAAATACCATCAGTGTTTAAAATCTACCGAAACCATCCGTTGTTCACAAACTCATTGCCAAAGAAGCGGAAACTACCGAAGTGGTTAACAAAGCTAACGTGGCACTTTGCGAACACTTAACCACAGCATAGTTGGAGTTTTAGAATAGGTTGTAAAAAAACACCATATCAAGATAGAATTGCACGTTTTCACGAATGAAAAGATTCATGACCATGACCGTAGATCGCTATGAAAAGGCAGGATAGCCGTTACTGAATTGAGTTGTAGCGGTAGCACATTTATTGGTCAAATGACTAAAGTAACATGACAAAAAGTCGATAGAAAGAAGAAAAGGTAGAAAGCTTGCTGTAAAAGATCCAAGAAACAAGCAAGTCAACTTTTCACGCATGTACGAGGCAATGGAATATTAAATAAAGTAGCCCCAAAGTCCCAAAGCATTTTATGTGTAAATTATAGACACTTTGATAAAGGTAAGCAGGTTTTGAGATCGGCTGACACTTGAAACTTTTTGATGATATTATTTTAAGAATCTAATAACATCAAAACGACACTCGAAAATATTGGTAATTATCTAGTCAAGCAAAGCAGAGCAAACATTTGGGCTTATGACGCGATCCTGAGAATTATTCACGGTCTCGTCTCGTGTCGGCTGAAAGAAGAAGTGCATGGACGATCTTTTCATATTATTAAGTCCTCTATTTTCAAAGAAAATTTTGTCATTATATATATACCTTTGGATTTTGAAACTGAAACTAAACCAAAGTTTAGAACTAATCGAGACTTGCCCAAGAAAATCAAAATGGCAAGACATCTGCACATATACAGTTCTTCTTAAAAACTTATGTTCAAATAAATATAATAATAATAATAATATGAAACAAAGCGGTGGTGGAATAAACCTAAAACCTCCACAGACGTGAAACCAATAAGCGCGTGAAATAGATATCAAAACACGGCTTACAAAATAATTCAGCCGAAGAGTTAAGCTGATACTCAAGCCAAACCTGTCAGCTCGAAACAAAAGAACGGCAGCCATTCCTGTCCGTACCGAATAGAATCATAAGAACAAGAAGAAAAGAGGCCACTAACGACACATGCGAGGAAGAGTTCTATTAGACCTACGACTATGCAACAAAACACGTGGAGTTCTGGCGAAAATGCTTTTACAAAAGAAACGAAATATCGCCTACTACACCAAGCAATCACTACCGGTTGGATATCAGTGCTCGGTAGCAGAACTCAAGGTATAATGAAAAGATAAGGCGCCACGCGGTAAATATCTCAACTCGGCCGACAACGTCTCCCTTGATGGATCACCACTGAGCAAATATTCAAGTCATTCCTATCCGTCCTTATGTTAAATACATAATTGAGGGTCCTATCCTAACATGAACCTCCGAATTTATGGAGAAGTTCATAAGAATACCGAGCACCTCATTAGCGGTTGCAAGATCTTGGCGCCAAGAGAGTATACCAGAAAGCATGGCATGGAGGGAGGGAGACAACATGAAACTACTAAGTCAAATACGACAATATTATTGCTGCACACCGGAAACTGTGCTGAAAAATTTATTGAGACAGAACCATACAGACTGATCAGACCGTCCAACACAACAGACCAGATATTCTAATCTATAACAAGACAGAGATGTTAATCGATCTCATTGATCGACATTACACTCCCAACCGCAATCAACCTGTCAAAAAAAAGATCGAAAGAAAAAGAGAAATACCTACCTCTGGCCGACGGCTTAAGGCAAACGTGGTGGGTGAGCAGGATGAAAATCATATTAATCGGGGCAACAGGAGAAATACTGAAGTCCCTTAAGCTAATCTAGTGTCCCTCGAAGTTAACCCAAACTCTTATCCGGACAGAAAGACAGAGATGGAGGACCAAGTGGACCAATGAGGATATATAAATGTGCATATGCCCAACACTTCGTTAAGGCTAAGTAGCATTCTCTCTAAACATAACCTACTTAAATAGTAAATGTAAATAATGTAAATAAATGCAAGTAAATATTAAAAAAAACGTTTACACTTTGGCAACACAAACCCAAGGCTCTAGAGCGATAACCACCAACTGATCAATATGAGGGATAAATATTCATATCAAGTTCTAAAATGATCTGCAAGATGAAAAATGTCGAGTCCGGCACTGGTTCGTCTGCTTAAAATGTCCGACGAAAACGCCGACTGAAACAATTCTCATGACGTTGTTGACCCGTGCGCTCCTTGGGCGAAACGTGATAGGTCAGAGGTCTTCACGGTCGTCTGACAGAGCATTACGTCGCGCAGCACGAGTGATGGGACCATCCGCACCATCACCCTTAATCACGTCATTGACGTTGACCCCAACGCCTTCGCCACCAAACGATAATTTTCAAGCAAAAGATTCCAGGTCCCTTGCATGAAGCATTGGATACTGCTATGGTCCTGACTTGTGTCCACTACCATTGCCTAAATAACATGAAAGTTTAATCGATCAATTAACTTGAATTGGACACTTTTCTTAGTTACGAAATACACTACAACAAAGAGCAGACCGGTTTTTGTATAAAAATTCAATACTGTTTAACCAGCTATCCATCAGTATCTGAAAATAACCATCTACGTCCATATTTAAGAATAATATCAAATAAGTAAAGTTGTATTAAAACTAAAATCACTTAGATAATGTACAACAAATTGCATGCATTGCAAATGCATACAAAGTACAAATGAATGATAGCTCCAAAAAAGTGATTTTAGATTTAGAAAATAATAGTTTTTGAGATAGGCTATATTTATCATTCTATATTTTTAACTTATATTTAACGTATATTTTACGCAATATCTGTTACATGGTCATTGCCAGTTAAAACAAAAACCCTTGAATAAAAGTATTTATTACAAAAACTAGATTTAAATATATTAGCAATTTATTACCTAAAAATTTCCTTTTAGACTACTTTCTAGAACGGAGTTTACTAGGCTAGCCTCGCTATCGTCGTCCATGATAACGATCTTTCATAGGTTTAATGGCCTCCTGATGCCTTCCTACAATCATCTAAGTTTTCTGGAATGCAATCTAAGTGGCCGTACATTATTCCATTCATTCTCGTTCGGGTATCTTTCACTCATAACCATTCTGTCTTCCTGCATTCTCTGGACATGTAAAAACCATTTCAGTTGTATTGCTCTATATCCTCTATGTCATTGGTCTTAAGTAGTCATTTATTTATCCTAGCAGATCTTCTTATAGCATAAATTTTGTTGACAAGTCGTTTTCGACCATTTGTCATATTTGTGAGAATGGCTGTAAGTACACCTAACTTAAAGTTGCACCTCAAATGTTCGTGTGTTTATTTTTGCACCTAAAATGTTCGTGTGTTTATTTTTGGCATACATGACCATCATAAACCAACCAGAATATAGTATTTGTAAGTCATATGTTGACAATCCAGATTAAACTACTTTTTCCAAAATGTCTTTGGAGTAAATCATCAAATTTTGATGGTTGTAACCATAAACCATAAATGTAATGTGTTCTAATATGTGCTTATGTGGAAGAGCCACTTTCTTATTTTGAAAGTACATGTTATCTGTACTGATAACATGGCGGTGCTTAAAAATTGCGTTCTAGCGCTATCGAAAAAACGCAAAATCAACTGTTATCACCTGCGACTAATCAAAATAAATGGCAAGTTTAGTTCAAAAAATGATTTGCAAAATGAGTATCTGCTCTACTTTGTGGCACTTTTATAATATAATCGAAATTAAGATCGCCATTCTTTTGTTCAAGTATTTAGTTTCGTAACAACTACTTAAGATAACATCATCGGTTCACCAAATAACAAATAATTAGAAGGCTTTTTGAAAAAATATGACAATCATAATGGTTAACTATACTTTAAATTTATCAACGCAGCTCCGACTCTCAAGAAGGCAAAAGACACTAACTAAATATAAACTCCTACCAACTATCGAATCCCCAGCATACCACAGAACCAATCATCCGGATCATCCTGACAAATGAAAAAAGTTGATTAGTGGTAAATTCTTAACTTACTTGCCACTTTCCTGCAACATCTACAAAACAAAGTTGGCCATCTATGATACGTAGGTAACAGTTAAAATAAAAATTATACATCACCAAAATATAAGCATGTAATAACAAATACCAAACCCAAACTTGAGCAATTTTGGGTTAAAACCTAAAAATTGCGTCATATCAATATAAAATCATCTTTTTGTAAACTTCATCAAAATTGTATGTATCAAAATAAAACTTTACTTTTTCAGTTGAATAGTAGCTCCAGGCAGAATTTTTGTCTTATGAAAAACAAATGCGTGAGCAAAATCCTTTATCGTATATTTCGATAAAATATCAGTCAAAATCACTTTTCTCAAAACCCGCAAAATGAGTAAAAATCTACTCTTTCGAATAAATGTTGTTCAAATCACCTTTTTCATAAATTATTTTAACAAAAACTTTATCTAACGTGCTTGTATCAATCTAGAATTTTCTGGCCTCTTTTGTCGATTAATATTAACTTAGTTTAAGATACACTATATATCTGACAATCGACGATCTCCGAAGTTTCCAAAACCTAAATCTTTTTGGAATACCAGGACAATTAAAAAAAATATCCTCAGAAATGCCTCAAAATCCCAAACAAATTAAAATACTAAAATCGACAGTTATCGCTCACAAAGAGAATCAGGCAAAATACGGATCTGTCCTTTTGCATGTGTGAAGAACTACAACGAAAAGTGAGACTATATGGAAGTGCCGAAAGGTTAGACAAAAAGCCGAGTACAATTCTCGTAATCCAGTAAAATAATTGTTTCTATCTAGCAACATTTAGTTTGCAACCTATCTCCAGAGTTTTCTGCAATCTAAGTGTGACATATACTGCCAGAAAATAATGCTATGTTGCTTTGTGGGGATTATTTACTTTATTCACCTTAGTTCGAGTTGCAGATGCAAGCTCTACTTCCGAAACCCACAAAAGGAAATTTGCACTCAAGCTAACATTTATTGCTCTGGGTCTGTACTAGTTTCTTGAATGAAAAAACGCTGTAAATTTCAACGAGCTTAACGTTTCCTTAAAATATTCAAGGATGAATTATCCTTAAAACACTTGCTCTTTTATGACTCAACTTTTACCCGGGTGTAGTGTAGTCTCTAAAAACGTTCTAGTAACCAAATGATTTCATAATTTCCATTCCTAAAAACTAACTAACCAAAAACCTGTATGTACAGTGGAATAAAAATGATACAGAGCGAAAAAGTTCCAAATATAATACCATTATATGATTTTGATAATCAACTGACCAAAAAAACACGAGATCATTTTGTACCAATCATAAAGCTGTATACATATTTTAGTGGTCTGAAGGCATTAATTATATTTTAAATTTATGTTCGATAATATAGCGACCAGTTGAAATCGCACTCAAAATATTTGTAAATCTGGATATTAAATCTTGATTGATACCAGCCATTTCCGATACTAACGCTGGAATATCAAGAAAATTACGGGACGTGTTCCGATTGTTGCTGTTGCCTCTCTTCTGTTTTGGTTGGTCTACAACCAGTTCCATTTGTATTTAAAAATCAGTTCTTTGTAACCTATGATAATATTTGTGGGTCGTAAATTGCACAACATTTCTATTCCATTAAAATCAAAAATGGTGACCGAGGTGTGGGTTTATCTTATGCGATACCTAATGCATATTATTTTGGAACTTCGTTTTAAAAAATGCTGTTCAAAATTTGCATCGTTGATTCAATCCACCGTGAATTCTTCCTACACTCTCGCATCACTTACTATAATGGGAACATCCTTCTAGTCAAATGGCCGTGTCATGCTGTAGCGTCACGTCGCATCGGGGGCCGAGGTATCGGTCGTGGGAACGGCCACACTCCGAGAGGCAACAACGTCGTCGTAGGTTTCCAAATCGCGCGTGCTTGGCACGAGGAAGATTTCGATCTCAACGGACATCGAAAACGCTAAATCAACGCCGCACTCGCTTCGCTTTTAGTTGTTTATAGAGTCCGATGCAAGTTGCAACGCAAAATCGATATGACGTTAATAGATAAAGTCAGTTTCGGAAATAATAAACAAGAACTGATACATTGTCACGTTTGTAATAACGCCAAAAATTGCCCAGGTTCGACGAAAATAATGGCGAGATCAAACACACTATACATTTGCTTGAAGATGGTAAACAATGATTCAAAATCATCACCTCTGTATATAGGAAACTCTCTCTCTCTGTTTCTCTCTCTCTCCGACCTCTCCCTCTCTCTCTCCCCACCTCTCTCTCTGTCCCTCTCTGTTTCTCTCTATCTCTTTCTCCTCTCTCTCTCTCTCTCTCTCTCTCTCTCTCTCTCTCTCTCTCTCTCTCTCTCTCTCTCTCTCTCTCTCTCTCTCCCCTCTCTCAACAAACAACTTAACAGCAACAAACTCTGAATTCACTATACACTCTACTGGTTATTTATAAAATGTCTCCATTTAGATTTAGTTTTAAAATAATATAATAGCTAACCAAAAAAGAACAAAAATAATCCACCCTCGATATTAATAATCGTATCAAACACTCTCCTCCTTTAAAGAGATTTACAGTATTCAAGAATCCTAGAAGGGCTTAAATATTCCCGTACCTACCGAAAAATAAGGCGTTTTTCGTTTTCATTTTATAAATTGAAGACATCTTTTTCTTATATGAAAATTTCTGGCTTGGATAAAAACATTATGAACCACTTTTTTTTAAGATGTACTTTTCTACAATTCTATATTCGCTGCTTATATCTCCACCATATTTCATGACGGATATAGCAACAATAACAAGATACAACAAAGGCATTTTTTCAAAGACTAATCGACATTTATTGCCATATAAAATAAGAAAGTTCTATTCATTTTGGAGAAAACGGAAAACTGTATTTGACCCAAAAAGGGTTGAAAATTTTTATACATCAACAATGTTATCGGCATAATCGAAAATTGACTAATGACACGGCAATCAAGATGTCGCCATGGCTTTTATACCATTAAATGTTTCTCAAAAATCAAGCGCAAGTGAGACAGTTTTGCTATATCTAGTTTTTTTCTTGTCAAGACACCCCCATTACGACCAACCTGGTATATGAAAAACACGGGTCTTGAAAGCGTCGTGCCTATTGAATTTTCTAAAAATGCTTAGTTTTCTATATAATCGACAAATTTTAATAAAATCAGCTAGTGGTGATTAAAATATTTATGAGGAAAAACTTCATTCTAAAAATTGAATAAAATGTATGTTGAAAAGTATGCCGACTTATGTTTATACGAACAACTATAGTAGCATTAATTTCAAAATAAAATTAAGAAAAGATGCACTTAAGACAGAAAAATATCAAATTACAATGATTTGCATTGAAAATAAAAAAATGAATGGCGTTTCATTCTTCCGCATTCTCCAGAAGTTAAAAAACCAGTACTAAAAATAAATTATAAAAGTTTCAAATGCGTTTTTAATATCAACAAATCAGTTGCATTGTCCCATCCCAAGACACAATTGACTCACGCGACGACTTCAAAATTGCTATTTTGACCAACTTTGGGGTCGTGTGAAAAGGAAAACTATAGTTTCTTGTCACATCATATAGATAAATATTTATAATAATAATAATATCCTCGGCATTGGCATTTTCGAAGCAATTTAGCGATTCAGAAGAAGCATTAAAAAAAAGTAATTGACTATGTTCAATAATGATAATAATAATTCCAAACTACAAATTATATATGCCAGAGCAAATACAACAATACCCAGACATAGTAACGATCACAAGGGGCTGAACGAAGGCATTTTTAAACAATCAACCATGACTGCTATACAAAATGAGAATGTTATATTCATTTGTGGTAAGATACAGAACTTTTGGCAAAATCTAAGTTCAAAACTACATTTGACTCAAAAAAAAATTGGAAATTTATTATCCATAAGCAAGCTGGCTGCAATTTTCGAAATGGTGGGCACTAATAGAGAAAGAATCGAAAAGTGCTAAGAAAGGAAGAGAAAGATGTTTGTTCATCCTGCCATTCGAAAAAAACTTTTTAAAAAACTGTATCAAGCCAAGCCTATCTGGGAACCTCTCTGCCTTCCGCAACAATATTGAAATTTCTGTACTCTTTTAATATCAAAAATGATCCATAAATTGTGTCAGCAAAATTAAAATATGATAAAATTAATGATGAACTGAGGTTACTTTTACTTGATGAAAATCCATTTATCAAACCAATAAGAACTAAAAGTTCAGATTTTCACGAAATTATATAATTTATATGTTAATTGTTTCGACAACACCGTGTCTTTATCAAATATAAGACACGGTGTTATCGAAACAATTGTCATGTCAAAATATATAATTTCGTGAAAATCTGAACTTTTAGTTCTTACTGGTTTATAAATTAAAGTTTCACATAAATCAAACTTCGACATTGAACATGTGT
Source organism: Cylas formicarius (assembly GCF_029955315.1). NCBI lineage: Eukaryota > Metazoa > Arthropoda > Insecta > Coleoptera > Brentidae > Cylas > Cylas formicarius. The sequence continues at coordinate 9,862,857 of NW_026844326.1, read as the reverse complement.
TCTTTGGTCATAAAGTAATGTTCTATTTAAATTTTAAATTTGCATCAATGGTAAGACCTAAATTTTTGCATCCCATTTCGCAATAAAACATTTAAAAATGGTTCCGCCGCCTTTTTGGGGGCACCCAAAGTCGCAAATGCCCGGGGACAGTTAACGTTTACTTTTGACGTTATTTCGGCCGGCTATTTTCTACGGTTTTAAATTTAATTTATTCACCAAAAGGTGTAATTTAAGCTCGCGTCTCGAATTCACGAACGGAAGCGGGCTATCACTCGCACATACACCGTGGGAACGCCATGACTACTTGACCGTATTTAATAACGTTACAGGAAGCCCCTAATAGACTTAATGACAGAGAAAGTTGCAACGATTCCAACTGCAATTACCGCTCATTTGAGATTATCTGCGCCGGCAAGCGCGAAAACACTGATTTTTGATTGTCACGCCCGGCACTTTCCGGTTTTTGCGTCATAACCATGGAGGACCGAAAATAAGGAGGCAAATCGCGTTCCCGGTAAAATGGGTCAGACATTCGTCTCGCAATTTTACTACCGAACCTATTTCATTTATGCTCGGTTTGAATCTAAATTATATGAAATTTAGATGATTTTTTATATATACGTTAGATGCCTTAGAGACTAGAACCGATTTCACTTCACAGTTTCTTGGCAATTTTATGATATTGATATATATTTTAGTTAAAGAGTTTTCCTACTCTTTACTCGAAATTACCAAAATTATCCACTGATGAAACGTACCCATAGTGTCACTTTAATAAGTCAGCTTCATTAACCATTGTTGCCAGTCATTTCGAATGTTTCCGGTACTTGATTCACGGGTGTAAGGACAGCGATCGCATGTTTTCGGTAGTTTTTAAACGGTGATGATATTTTAACGTTTGTCGGTTCAGTACGTACAAAAAGACACCCATTTATGAAACCCTCGCTCCGCTCGTGCCAAAACAAACTTGTGACTAAAGAGCCATTTATCAAACTTGTTGCATAATATAAATATCGTAACAATAATATAGAGGTCAATTGGGCAAGTTGACAAATATGGCCGTTACTTTAAGTCCCAAACGAACAAGAAATTTAACAAAATATTCTGAAACATCTCTAACAACTTATAGATAGATAATACAGGGAAGCGATTCTGAAAATGTTTTTGTAGCAAATATTTCAGGTCCCAACATTTATATTATTAATTACGTTTTTAATTAAATAATAAAAAAATAAATGTTTTGAACCCAAACTTTAGTAGAAATAACATATTTTGTTCTCAAATTTGATTATAGCTGGTGCCACAAATGTTCTATGGGGTTGAATATATATTGATATAGACAAAGACTTGGATGACTTACATACTAAGCAATTTTTAAGCCCCTTTTAAATCTGCTCTAAGATTTAGTTTTAAGGGAATTCGGAGCTGATAATAATACAGTACTAATATTTAAACTTCTCAGGTGAGTATGAGATTTTTTTTAACCTCAAAGTCACCAAAACTCCGATTGAAAACTTGAACCTCTAACGAAATACCCAGTTACCGTTCTATACAGTCGCTATAACAATGTATAGACTATAGAATGAAATAAAGCTAAAGGAGGTAGAACAAAAATTTATATTGTATATTATGTAACAAGTGCGGTAAACGGCATTTGACTTCAAAAGTTTACCAAACGTATTGCATACCATACTTTTTGTACTACCGTTAGTTTCTGGGTGAAGTTTTGCAAAACAACACGAATACATTCACTGACATGACATGACAAACTTCAAAATAAAAGCCGTGCTGTAAAATCTCCGAAAACCTCCGATTGTTCCCAAACTCGAGCGGTAATATCCCGGAAATATCCGACGGGAGGCGGGAGTAGAAAAATATTTTTTTCTACTCCAGTCTATAAAATGCCTAATTACACACTGATCTAGCGTGCGGGAAGCGTCACTTTACCACGTCAGTTTCGTTCCCCACGGATCCGAGCCACTTCGGACATCTCCGGGATTTTACTGCACGGGTTTATGAGCAATCGGATGTTTTCGGAGATTTTACCGCATGGTTTGAATTTTGACGTATGTCAATTCTGACAGACATGTCAGTGAACGTATATATCAGACAATTTATATACTACGTGCTATAAGCTACAATTAAAATCTACTGAACATGAACTTTAGTGGTTTTTACAGTTTTTGTATTAATATCTTGCCAAGACCACTTGTACGATTTTCAAATATCCATGTCTCATCAATACAAACTAAATAAATTTGAAGGTTAGGACCTGCTTTTTCTTGTTTATACGATGATAAAAATTTAATCCTCTCAAAAGCTCTATCCCTGGATGATTTTTCTTCCAATTACAGTTTTTTTTTAAATAAACTAGTTAATGATCAATTGTAAAAGTGAAATAAACAACGTAACGTTTTAAAATTGTGTTTATTCCGTTGTTTATACCACATATCCAATAATACATCTCTCTCTGTCTAACGTAAACAGTTAAAAAGAGACAACAATAGCAGAACCGATCGAATAGGTTTAATGGCAACTAGTAAATATTTTGTTTGAATGGTACGAACTTTAGTAATCCGATAATCTGTTATTATTTTAAATTTGTTAAATTGTGAATTTTCTTGCTAATTTTCGTTAAAAATTAGCCATAATATAATAAATAGTTATTGTTTACAATAGCGATATGATTTGTAAGAAAAGTCTTACGCTTATGAGACTGTAATAGTATATTATGCAACAAGTGCGGTAAGCATTTGACTCACGAATTTATTTAACATGAGCGGAGCGAGTGTTTAATAAACGCGTGAGTTAAAAAGTTTACCGAATGTGTTGCTTAGTATACTTACCCTACGACCGTTAGTTTTTTGATACATTTACCCAAAACAACACGAATACATTCACTGACATCATCGTCAGAATTGATAAGCGCCACAATTCAGTTGGAAACGAAACTGAAGTAGTAAAGTGACTCTTCCCGCACGCTACATCGGTGTGTAATTAAGCATTTTACGGACGGGAGTAGAAAAAGTATTTTTTAACCTTTATTTCATTTGCTTTTTTCGTGAGGTTGGTGACTTTTTGGATATTTGGTGGTGTTTTGGATATTTCTATTTCAAAAACTAGTATCAAAAATGCCGCAATAGACTGAAGTTTGCAAAGACCATCGACATGACTCAAGGACATTATCAAGTATCAGTTTCGCAAAATCCTGTAAATGCATTTGTTAGACAAGAAAGGCAAGACGAGTTTTTGCGTATGCCATTTGGTGTAACTAAACAACGAGCGATATTTCTGGGATTGCTAAATAAAATATTCTCAGATGCCCATTGTTATAACAATCTTAGTATCTACCTTGATGATATTATAATTTCCTCGGAAACGATAGAACAAGGGCTTGATCTCCTAAAATCCATTTTTATTAAGTTAGGTGAAGCAAATCGAAAATTAAATGTAGAAACAGGTTTTGTTCTTTAAGACCACCTTAAATTGTTTATTTATCGAATTTTTTCAAAGAATGCTCAGATTTCTTTATTTTCACTATTTATAATGTAATTATGAAAATAGCAATGTTTCTACATGATAATTTCATTCGCTAATGATCATCAAATTATCAAACTCTTGACTGGAACCTTCGGCACTGCACTAACACACTATAACGCTTTTTACCACAAACCGCAACTCAATTTTATGTATTCGACGAGCGTTTCGCCAACCAACTTGGCATCTTCAGGAGAAGATTAAAACTGTTGTTGTTGTTAAACAAGTTGTTCATTTATTGCCGAAATTAGATGAGTGATTCAAGTTCAAAAGTCTCACTTACTTACCTAAACCTAAACAACCCTTAAACCAATTTGGATAATACATTATTATATACCATTTAGTATTTCCACCAAAGATGGAAACGAATTTTTGAACGTCACTTTGCAGAAATACCACACCGAGTATGAGGTCAAGCGTTGTAATTTTACACTCGCTGCTTTATTAAAGATGGTCAACGTAAGGAAATCTCTTGCCCAAATGAAAAAAAAAACGCAGTTGTTTAATAAGAAAATTGAAACCGCAGCAAAAATCTCGCCATTCACGCTCAGGCCGGCGATATTAATTTTATGAAACCTCAATGGACACGACTCGATCTACCGTGATTCCTGGTCTAATGTTTTCTCGATACCAACCGGGTTATCCAGTTTCAGTGTAACATTTCGGCATATTATGCCATAAAATCTTATAAATACCACACGTGCGCACTGTTATAGGTTTTCACCCCTTTCTTGTATATTATTCAACCTACAAAGTAAAGCAAAGGGGCCTTTAAGATCAAGCTTATAATCTGGCAGCAGACTTATTCGACCATGAGGTCAAATACACGTTGTATCACACGATTCGTCAAATCAAAGTGGACGTTAGGAACACACGCTCGTATTGCTTCGCGAGCGAGTAACTTTTAGCAGATTCAAAACATTTTTTTCTGTAAAAAAAATATTAATTTAAACAGTTGGGGGTACAAGAAGTTCTTGATGGTTTAGAAAACAGTTCTTGTCATTAGATGCCCAAATATTTGAATAATTTTTAGATAAAACTTTTTCCTTTTGAAGGTTTGGTAGTGACAATAAGGTTATAACAAAAAAACATATGATACGATTTATAATAATGGCGTCATTGGAAAAAGCAGAAAATTATTAGAAAATATATACATTATGTCCACGGGTGGAGTAGACATTGAGGACAAATAGACTAAAAAGCGATAGATGCAGAAAAGTAATCCCTTATAAAAGTATCGCTTGTGTTCGCAATGCCCGAGGTTTATTTTTTGTTGTACAGGCTACGAAAAAATATGTGGGGTATTTTCAAAAATAAAATTTACAATACCACTTTAGATATTTTAATAAAACTCGGCACACAGGCACACATCTTCTTTACATGATCATAACAATATCGTTAATATGATAGCATGTAGAGAAGTTAGTTCTTATTTTTAAGCGAAACAGTGCGAAGGACTAAAAAGAAAAATAAGAGATTAAATCTGCTCATAAATAAATGTAAATGCCATTATTTTGTTTTAAGGGAATCAGTGACGTGTCACTGACTGTCTACGAATAAATATTTTGCTTAATTAGGTGGCCATTGCACTAATTATATCGAGAACCTTTTCATATGAAAAATAAAAAAAATAACATATCCATCTAAAACAAAATATCTAGTTTTTAGTTACCAACTAGTGCCCTTTAAAAAAAATAGAAAACTGTTCTTACCGTTACAGTTTTAATGAAATAACACAACAACACGATAAATAATAAACGATTCTTATTTATGAAAAAAACGCCACCTACCATTGTATTGTAAATTATCTGTTAATAAATTAATTACAACCTTTTTTTGAAAAAGGTAGAACACAGAATCCAGATAAGTTGTTGAAACTGTCTTCCACCTTCAAGGATACAAGCTTCATTCTTTGAAGTATACCTTTACTGCTTCTTATTAGATCTTATAGACTAAATGTGCTTTTAAATAATTTTTGGCTTCAGTTAGAATTGGATAAAACAGATAAAGCATTTTTTCCGTAAGGCAGAATTCAACATTAAAACCCTTACAAGCGATTTTCTAAGAAAATATACGAATAATTTCTGCTTAAATTAACAAAAATCTATTGAGCAAGATCTTCTATTTGTGGCTGATTCAAGGTTTTCTGTCTTTTACAGTTGCTTTTCAAAATGTGGCCAATGAAACAGCTATTTGTTTTTCAATACGTCCATATTGTTCAAATAAATTAACTTTATTTGCCAACTACGTACTGCTTACTGCGAGAACCTTAAACTTACTTTTGACTTTTGAAATTTGCATCATATGTAACTAGAATACTATTTCAGCATATTTACTTTGACTGTGTTCGCCACGGATTGGTCCCTCAAAAAGAAGCTATCTATAATTTTAACAAATTTGTCTATTACTTTGGTCACATTCCCAAAAATAATTTAAAACCAATAATCCATTCATCCATCCCCTATCCCATATCCATTATCTACCAAATGTCTTTCGATTAAGAAGCTTTATTTTGAATGAACATCCTTGGTATTATTCGTCATACAGGGTTGCTTCTTTTTTCCTTTTTTTTTTGAGTAATGTACCACAACCATTGATTTTCGTATGTTGTTACTGACATTGCTGTAATATTTTTATATATAATAATATATAATTTGTAATTTGTTTTTTTTCTTTAGGTGTAGGTGCTTCACAAATATTTCTTTTCTCTCCTTTTTTTTTATTATTTAAGTAATATAACGTCGGAACTCGCAATGAATGTACTGAATGTATCACTTTGCAAGCCATAAATCTATGGTCTATTGTCAATGCTGATATTCTAGTAGTACTGCAGAGGATATTCTTTCAACTTGTGGGATAAATATGTTTCTAGCATGTGCAAATAAGAATGTCTGTTACACGTGTTATTAAAAAAGTTCATTATAATTCTCTAAACTAATTACTCCACCATCCCATGTGCTAGGAAGCCGTTTGTAGTAAAGGTTTACAAATCTGAGAACATTATTAGCTCGTGAAAGTTTACATTGTTATGTAGAATTTTATTGGCTATTCACAAACAGAAATCCTAGCGCTTGCCGCTGTCTCCATCTTCCAAAGAATAGTTAAAAACTGGTTTACATGGACGGATTTTATATAGCTTATTTTTAAGGCCTGTAAACTTTTTACCGGTTTTCCTAAGGAGAACATAGAAATTGCAAAATTAATAGAACTCTAAAGCAAAATTTTCAACAGATCTATTCTTAGTCTTCTTTACATGAATAACTGATCCAGTAATCCTGGTAATTTTGGGTAAGAAATATTCTCTTATTTCGACAAACACGTCACAATTATGAAAGGAAGAATCAAATAAAAAAGGTGGTAATGAGACTTAAATAGGTTTTAGACCAAAATTTTTAAGTTGTTAAAAAGACCCCTTTACTTATTAGCAAATTGTATATATTTTTATTTTTTTCGTACAATGTACAAAAAACCAAACGTCCTGTAGCTAAAGAATGACTTTTACCTCTATGTATCATTTTTTCGCATTCACTTTCAAATACTTGTCAATGTATATTCTAAAAATAATAGTAATTGAATTTGCTTTGACTTTTGAATATTATTAACGAAAGATAATTAATTTACAGTCACTAATTTGAACTTTTGACGTTATTAAGTGCTTAACTTAGTTGCGAATCTTCCATTATTATAAAGACCAACTTTGTGTATACCATCTTTAATGTTTCATACTTTTGTCGGTAATCAATCATCTGTGATCGTCCTCATGGTTGCAGTGTGTTTATTCCTGTTTTAAATTAATTTGAAATATTTGAATCATACTGAATCCCAGACCTCGAAAATAATTGACAAGAAGAAAATCATCAAGCAAAACTAAACAAAAAAAAATTATGTAGAAATGGAGGGATAAATGGTCTATGTTTTGTAATTTGGTGAGAACACTAAACAGATATCTAAGCTACGATGTTTGAAGAAAACTTTTCATTTTGGAATTGAATCGGAAGAAACGATTGGATTTTGCAAGCCCCATTCAATTTTGGGAAAATATGATATTCACTGATAAAACAAAAATAAATATACATTACATTTGTCAAAATATTGCTTTTATTCTATAGATGATTATTTTACGACACCGTTTTAAAAAAATAATAATAACAAATAAAATATACATTATAAAAAGGAATATATAAAGGAGTATATAAGGATTGGGTCCGGGTATTGTTAGTGTATCTTGACGTACAATTTTCTGTAGTCTATAATTTTGTTGAATGTCGAAATGTTTTTAGTATATTATGCAACAAGTGCGGTAAACGGCATTTGAGTCACGAGTTTATTTGGCACGAGCGGACCGCAGCGGAGCGAGTGTTAATTTAAAAAGTTTACCAAGCGTGTTGCATACCATACTTTCTCTACGAGCGTTAGTTTTTTGGTAAATTTTTGCAAAACAATACGAATACATTCACAGACGTAAGAGTTAGAATTGACAAACGTCAAAATTCAAGCCGTGACGTAAAATCCTGAAAACATCCGATTGCTCCCAAACCCGTGCAGTAATATTCCGGAAACGTCCGAATGGACTCGGATCGGTGGAAAACGAAACTGACGTGGTAAAATTACACTTCCGCATGCTAGCTCGGTGTATAATTCGGTATTTTGCAGAAGGGAGTAGAAAAAATATTTCTACTATTATTATTATTATTATTATTATTATTATTATTATTACTATTATTATTATTATTACTATTATTACATATTATTATTATTATTATTATTATCATTACTATTGTTATATAGGTCTAATTTTTATCTTATTTATTGGTGTATGTTATGAAATAAATGCGTCTCTGTCTCGCTGGACACTCTTAAGTATTTTTAGAAAAGCCTGTGAACACAACAAATGGCGATATCGATCTAACTCGCAAAAGGAACAAATCTTTTCGTGGGCGCCGACTGACCTCCTAATCATCAAATCCCGTTAAACGAAATTAGAGCGTGCGTCGTCAAACACGCCCTTGTAAGGCAATTATGTTTCCCCCTTTATTGAAATAACAACTCAGCTGCCCCCTAAATAAGAAAGAGAAATACGCACGCCCGGTTCTTTTTCTACGCAACTATTCATCGACATCCAGGAGGGTGAGTCAACATAAGAGCAATCTCGAGGTATTTAGGTAAGATTTCGTTTTCGTTCCCACGATCTCGATAGCCATATGTCGTGTGCACTCTTAAAACACGCCGCGTCTATCACCCTACACTGAGAGAAATAATTTGGTCGAACTAGAAAAGATCTTTCCATGCTGTTTGTTTATATTTTCACATCTCGAAAAAGCTCATAAAATAAGCCTTATAATTTCGTAAACAAAACACTAAAAATACCAATGTTTAAATTATAATGGATAATTTTTTATATCTAAGAGATAGCTATGGAATATAGCCTCTTTCAATATCTTTCCAAATTACAATAAGATATTCATGCAGGTAAAGCACTAACATCTATCCGACTTCGTGATAAAGGTTTGGTATTTTATCCCAAAATTAAACGACTAGCTTCAACATGAATCATGTACACAACAAATTGCCAAAAATTTTGTCGTTATATTGAGGAAGTTGAAGTCCACGAAGATCTTAATAAATAACCAATATGAGATACTGGAACTGATATGAGTTTCGTGCATTTCTCCACTCCTTTTTCATATACATCTACATAAATCATTCTCCCACACCAGTCTAGGCAATAGGATTATCACCATATTACAAGAGATAGCTCAAGCGGTAAACAAATACGTCTCTATCATAAGCGAATGTTGTGGTGATAAACTATTCTAAATCTTGCAATTTTGCTTTAAAACCACAGATATAAACAAAAGCCGTTTGGTTAGAACCAAGAAAAAATCTATTGTCAATATAAATAGGTGTAAGGCTTGACCAGAAGTTTACATGGAAAACCCAATAATTAAACTCTTAAGTGTTTCGTAATCCGAAATATGAGAGAAACAGTATCACGTTAGGTTTTAAGCATAGATAATTCTTTCAATTTAATTTTGATGTTGCCCCAGGATAGGGCGAAAGTGAAAAACTCTTATCTGCAAATATTATTACTGGAAGATTCTTTATCCGACAACTTGTTTTATCGTGTACCTTTGTTTTGCACATGTGTTGTAAACAATGTTGTAAAGAATATAATTATGTGTTCGCATATTCCCAGAAAATTAATTAAAATCCTTAAATATTTAATTCAAATAACTATATAATATAAATAACTTTAATTGTTATTCTCACACTGTAAACCCTATGACAATCAAAAAAGAAACAATAAGCGATTGTACCTTAGAAATTAAAGAAAATGTCAAAATTTTCTTTAATTATTATTTTATTATTATTAAAAGTTATTTTTGATAATCCCAAAAACTAACGGGCTTAGAAGAAATATACTATGCAACACATTTGGCAAACTTTATTAAACACTCGTGGCTCAAAATTTCATATATATATATATATATATATATATATATATATATATATATATATATATATATATATATATATATATATATATATATATATATATATATATATATATATATATATATATATATATATATATATATATATATATATATATATATATATATATATATATATATATATATATATATATATATATATATATATATATATATATATATATATATATATATATATATATATATATACTGTAAATAAAAAAAAATTATTATTATAATTATTTATAATGGTTCTATTTCTGTGATATTCCTGTTCTCTCAGTGTATCAAGGGCTACCTTTATATCGGTACCTACGTGCATGCGTTGGGCACAAGGACAGCCTTTACTCTTTACTTATTTAGGGTAAAACTTGATAATCTAAAGGTGTCCGTCGCTTTTAGGGCCGTGAGAACGGAACCGAAGTTGTGCCGTAACCGCTTTAATCTTTGAATAGGTTAGAGGGGGACAGAAAATATTGTAATTTGAGGAGACGTGTTAGACACACGATTATTGTTTGGTTTTTGTAGACGGTGCAAGCGGCATCTTTGGAAGAAAAGTTATAAGCGTGGACAGAACGCGTACGACACGAGTTTGGGTTTTTATTGCCGGTGGTCGTTGTTTCTTTTTATTTATCGGTAATAAAATTTCCCTTAATGGCGTTTTTTATGATCTATTGTGAGATGACAAAAATCGCTAGTCAGATGGCTAAACTGGTTTTTGAACAAACAATGATATATCATAAATATTCATAAATATTCACAGACGGCCAACGCTCTTCAACGCTGTAAAATATATTAATAAATAGTATGATTTGAACTAACAACTTTCCATTTTCACCTTCATGCCCTTGAATAATTATCAATTGAGGCTCTAGCACAGTTCCCTGAGGTATACCCATCTTGTCAAAGCTTTGGTCACTCAGAAAACTTCCCGTTTTCGTAAATCGACTCCTCTCGGTTTGACAGTTTTGAAAAATAAATAGTAAGATTCGAGATAAATAAATATTTTTTCAAGGAATATTTCGACATTCGGTACTTGGCATTATGAAATTTTTGGATGTTGATAGCAGAATGATCTGCCGTTTTTCGAGTGATTTGTTGTATTGGTAAATTGGTGTGTATACCAGCCGGCCTAAAATATAACTACCGCAAAAATTCGATTGTTTTCATCTAAGTGTGGCCATACTGTATTTTGTGGAGATGACGGATCACAAACTTGAACACAAAGAGTGACAAAATCATTTAAAAAACAAGTCAAGTCATGGTCGCTGTTATCTATTGGCTGTACAAGTAGTATCGAGAATTTTTTATCAAATTTTGTTACACTCCCAGAACGACACAAGGAGTAAATACAAACAGTGAAGTAAGTATTGCCCGTCTTCTGATAGAAAAAGTAGAGTAGAATGGGTATAGAAGTAAGAAAGAGAATAGAAATTAGTAAATGGCCATTTTTACGGAAGAAAGTACAGAGTTTGAGGATGAGAATGCGTTGTCGCTAGAATTAGATAAAATTGAGAGCCTTTTAAATATGATGTTATGGGTCATTTCCAGAACCATTCAAGTCTCTGATAAGGAAGTTCTTGCAAAAGGTGAATTACGAGTTAGATGTTGAGGACAACATGAAGAAAAAAAAACTGAATTGCTAGCGGCGGGGAACATCCTACATTAGAAGGATCTCAATAAAAAGAAAAGTATTACATAATAAACAACTTATATTAGAAGTAGGCGCTTTGAATGTCTATGCAAAACTAATGTTTGGAATTACAAAACAAATGACAAATTTGGTTACGGTTCCATCGTTAATTTAATCATTTATTAAATTAAATTATTTAAATTAAATTATGATAAATAATACCATATCAAGATATTTACAGCACAGTTTTCTGAGATATACCCATCTTAGCAAAGCTTTAATTTCTAAACAAATCACCAACAAAGCAGCGATACTTTATAAGTACATTAGCTAATTACGGGTGCGATGCTCTATGGAAAGCCTTTTGTAGTGAGCTTCACCACTATTGCATCATTAAGACGCCTATAGAGGCACTTCTCAAATATAGGTGGTACTATGGACGCTTTAACTCTGTAGGGGACATAACCCGACTTAAAAATCGTTAGAATGATATGATATGATATAGGATCAAGAATACAAAAATGTACAAAAACATTTATGAGGTAATTTTCTTCTTTCCTGAAGCACAATTGTTTTTCAAATTATTTACGTGTCATGAAATTAAAAGAATTTTCCTACTCCCGTCAGTAAAATACCTAATTACCCACCGATCTAGCGGGCGGGAAGCGTCACTTTAACACGTCAGTTTCGTCTCCCATGAATCCGAGCCACTTCGGACATTTCCGAGATTTTACGGCACGGATTTGGGAGCAATCGGATGTTTTCGGAGATATTTCCCACACTTTGAATTTTGACGTTTGTCAATTCTGACAGTCATGTCAGTGAATGTATTCGTGTTGTTTTGCGAAAATGTACCCAAAAACTAACGGTCGTAGAAAAAGTATAGTATGCAACGCGTTCGGTAAACTTTTTAACTCACTTGTTGCCTAATATACTATTATAGCATACTCTTTTGTTCTATTATTGCAGATGGGCAACTCTATTTTAGCAACAATTTTTTCTCCAATGTTGATAAAATATTTATTAAAGATTAGCCACTTCCTTTGTATCACTTGCTGAAATATCATCAGGATACAATTTTGATCAGGCCGGCTTTTATTTTCATTTGTAGCTTTATTTATTAGTAACAAAAATTTCTAATAAGTTTGTTATTTTCATTTACTCTTTGAATATAAAAATAATTTTTAGCTTTCATTACAAATTTATCTGACAAGTTACGTTCCTCTGAAATGGCAGTTATTCTTCTCAACTGATACTGCAGTCTTAATGTTATACTTTTCGCGGGCATGATTGGGTATTTTAGGGTAGGCAGGGTAAGTAGGGTAAAAAACATTTTATGTACGCTAAGAGTTTTCATTATCTCTGCCTCGAACGAGATTCCATTTTTTGAATCGAAATTGTTACTGTAATGATATCTTATAAAAAAATAAATAATAACTAACCAATATAAATACATATATATTTTTTAAACGAATATTTCCAAATTCAGTACTTGCAATTATAAAATTCTTAGATTGGCGGATAGCAAGACATTGATAACCGAATGATTTGGTGTAGTGGTGGAGGTGGTGTATATACCAGCAGGCCTAAAACATAACTATAGCAAAAATGTATTGTTTTCATATAAATATGACGAATCACAAACTTAAACACAAAGAGTGACAAAAACATTTGGCTGGTGTTTGGCTGTTATCTAGTGACTGTATAAATAGTGCTGAAAATTTTTTTTCAAATCGTGTTACACTCCCTGAACGACACAAGGAGCAAACAGAAAGATAATAATTTCACTGGAGATATTAACACACGGCGTTGAGAGAGACATACTTCGACAACAGTAAAACTATTTTTAGTGGTGCGACGCAACCCGCCTGACGGTTAAAGATACTAAAAGTAGGAAGATTGAAAATTCCCTACCAAACAAAACCTTTTCAAGTATTGCCCGTATTATTTTAGAAAGAGTAGAGCAGAAAGGGTATATTGCTTCGTTAATGAAGTTAAGAATGAATCATTTGAAATGAGAACGGGAGTAGAAGTTACTAAGTTTTTTACTGAAGATGGCACAAAGTTTGAGGATGAGAATGCGTTGTCGCTAGAATTAGATTGAATTCAACCCTTTGAAATATGACGTTATGACGGAGCATTTCCGAAACCGGTTAAAGTCACTAATAAGGAAATTCTGGCAAAGGATAAATTACTAGTAACACGTTGTGGATATCATCAAGAAAATAAATTGCTGGATGCGGTGAACAACCTACAATAGAAGAAGAATCTGGGGATTCTGTCGTGAGCATTGCACATGGCGGTTTAACCTCCACTTCGCTCCCGACAGAATCCTCAAAGTTTTGACATCAGTTCCAAAAGTGTAGTGTTGTTTTTTAAAGGTTTTAAATCGTTGTCCCATTTAAGGCCGGATGGGCGCGAATGGTAGGCGGGGGAAGCGGGGGAGGCCTTTTTTGCTATCACTCAAAAATTCTTTTTTACCAATTATTGCATAATCGTTCCCCTTGGAGGGTGATGGATTCGTCCGGTCCTTTTAATTGAAGCACCCTTCCAGGTTTTAAAAGATCATTCAACGAGAAAATGGCCGAATGATCCTAGCAGTCTTGGCCAATAGAAGTACACGTAGAAGAAGAAGAATCTCAAGAGAATGAAAAATATGACATAGTAAACATTTCAACTAATATTAGAGATGGGCGCTTTAAATGCCTATGCGAAACTAATGTCTCGAAAGCGGTAAATATACAAAAGCCATATGCGTTTGCAGGTATTTATGCAAAACCTTTCAATTTACAAAATTACAAAACAAATGACAAATATACAGCTTCGAAACGCCGTTAGATAGCGCGTCACACGCTCATCATGCGTAGCGAGTAGTCGATTTCAGGTTAGGATTGTTGCTAAAGCAAACAAAAATTCGAGAAAAGCACGCCCGTTATTCACCTGTCGATATCGGAAAACTTTATCTACGTTTGTCATGGCGCAATATGTTTGCAGTTTTCGTTTATCGAAGACGATAATCGCTGAACCGAAATTATTACTATTATTTGCTCTCGTCGTAAATAACGAACATTCCCGGCGAAATAAATTTGTTTTAAAAAGTCAAGGATGCAAAAAAATTCCTCTACAAGGCGAGATCAAGTCACAACACCTGCCCCGTTTTCCCACAGATCAGAGGAAGTGCCCAAGAGAGACGTGGGATGAGCCGTTAAGCGTCACAGACGAAGAGGAAAATACGATTACGTTTATCTCGCAAAGCGTCGTTTTACAACAACGTAATCTGTAGTTTATATTTATCAGTTTCGAATGTATAATTGGAGCGGCGTACGATCAGATTCGTTTCTGGTAGTGCGCTAGAGGGGCGTTTTGTTAAATAAAAATTGAATACTACTTGCAATTCCAACGTATGGTGAACTATAAAGGTCGTTGTTAATGATACCGTATATTGGGTGTAAATATAGAGTAGTTTGACGCAAATCTGTCCGTAATCAAATAAACGGTCGCTTTATGCATAGTTAATTTTGTTTACGATTCGTTGTCGATGCGATTTTCTTATGATTTTTACCGAATTTGATACTCCGATCCGTAGGTAGATTCACCATCTGTAATTTCGAGACAAACAGTAGGCGCCTACTTAAATATATCTTAACGAAAACAATCTTCTGCTTAGCACTATGCAAATGCCTACAAGTCACTTCCTACAATAATGAAGAGAAAATTTAGTTGTTTAAAATTGCGATGTGTAATGACAAATGCACGTTTCGTTAAGATATTCACATTACTGAATTCTTACTTTCCTGTCTTTATGCAGTTACGGAGAAAACATTTGGTGTGGTGAGTTCCATGCTGCGCATATCCGGTTCAATCAGGGAAGTAATAGGTTTTTTTACTCTGTTGTAGATGACGCGATGAAGAAAGACGTATTTTTTAAGTGGTACCCCTGGGCATCGTTATTCGAATATATTTTACAAACAAAAGCGTTTACATGTTACTTATGTAACATGGTGGTAATGTGTAGTAATATACTTTTTATTTAATTAATTCATTCTTAATTTTTAATAGGGATTTTTTTATTTTAATAAAATTTGTGTTTATATATGAAAACATATTATACCAAATATGAACCCGTAAACCGCAAAACTTACTTAACAATAAATAATTAAAGTTGAAATCGCTGCCGGACATATTCAAACAAAGCAAAGCCGGTTTGGCAGGAAAATACACTACACGGTACGAGTATAACAGCCATTTCAAGCACTTCTCATTGATCCCTTACCAAATTTGCATCGTTAGTCTCGGTTTTTAAGTGTTTAATTTTTGTATTTATTATGGAAACTACGCGTTACAAATATTGTATCGTTTCTTTTTGTACGAGTTCCACTGTGAAAAAACCAGATAAAATAAAAAGAGGGATAGGAGATTATTCTACATTCACGTGAAGATCATTTGAATGCAAGTATAAATTCCTAAATATAAATAATGAGGGTGATGGTTGTTACTATACCAGTAAAGCCTACAATATATCATTTAGATATAGACAACTATCTAGCAAAAGTATTAGTTACTTACCCATTATGTATACTTAATAAATGTTTGATTATGCATATTATTTTTTTCTTTGGATTGCGGAAGATATGGATAATAATGTTATGGGTCATAAAGAAAGGTAAAACCTCACTTTTAATTGTCAGAACATTTTCAGTTCCTCCAAGACCAGCAGCTATTGGACAAAGAGACGACTTTTTGATGAAGCAGTAGCTTCCTGTTCTACTACAACATTATCAGAAATACTACCAAACTAGTGTCAGTCCTCTAAGCTACGCCCCAACCAATATCTGACATGACCATGGATATGGATAGTGTTGATGCTAGCGCCTGTAATTTTTAAAAGCAAAGCAGTGCAATGTAAATTAAATTTCGGAGTTAATGTTAGCTTGTCTCCAATTATTTTATAATAAAGATATCACGAAAAAACAAGAAACCCATCTTCTAAAAAATGTGCGACAGTCCCTTTAGTGTAAAAAGTATAGAAAATCGTTTCAATGAAAATGATGGCGACAGTGAGGACACTTAGTGAAGCTCGTAGTGGTGTCAAAGTAAAGTGAGTGAAAACTTTCTCATTTGTTTGAAAAATAATGTAAAATAGATTCTATGCATATATTTTCGACTTAAAAAAAAATAGAACCGGAAGTACATTTGTATGCTTACGAGATGACTTTGGGACAAGCGAGGGTAATGCTTCTAAAATATTTTCTAAATATTTACCACTAAGTAGATGATAAAATAAATTGTTAGATGGAAATTTTTTAATCCCCTTTCTTGCTTATTGTTCATTCTAAACAGTGTTCTATTTAAATACTGAATAAACTTATTTTTAATAAGGGGTTATGCCAAGTTGCAAAATTTAGTAGGATTTATTATTTAAATGATATGGAGGGAATTTATACAGCATTTAATATAATTTAACAATTAATTTAAGATTTAATTTTAGTTTTGGGCATTTATTAACATTACATTTAATTTTAAATTTTACTTATGAAAAATAGATAGAAATAATTAAATGATTAAATATTAAATTAAATCTCTGTACCTATAAACTCCCCTTAAAAATGGCAGTACATTACTATTTATACTTACTTGATAGCTTTTAAACAACGAACTTCAGCTTTAATGTATGATACAGTCATAAATATATCAACTTTTTATTAAACCCGCATCAACCATTTTCAGTGTTTAATAGAACCAAAAAACACCAAATCAAGCAAAATTGAATAAAACTTTCTCTAAAAATAACTAAAACCGCGTTCTATCAATGAGCACCGTTTTTTTTTATGACCTCGTCCTCGTTTTTTCTTAAAACTTCAACTAGTTGTTTTTTTGATAAGTATATTACAAAATAAAGGCCATGGCACTATTTTAGCCCGAATGCTGTAATAAAACTAGCGTTATCATAAACTATTACGTTGCATGGTGTGATATTTAGGAGGTAGAGAATTTTTTAAACAATTTTCAAAAAATTTACTTAACATGTCCTGATAACCAGTTCTTTTTTTACTAAAAGTACCAAGGGGTTTAGTACTCAACCTTCCCTCGAGCGACACTGTAAAACGGATGTTCTTTTTCCTCTAGATGCTTTTGAATCAAATATTTTTGTCTCCATGCCATCAATTGTTGGGTCTCTTTAATGGAATTTTGATTGTCAATATTTATCAATCTAAATCCGACTTTGTGCAGGAATCGCCGCAATGTTCCAGTAAATCGACCATTTGCTTTTAATGCCTGTCGCAATGATTCAAGTGACAGAATCTTATTACTCCCATACGTCGCATACACTTCTCTGCGCATCTACTCAGCATCATCGACGCAAAATTGTCTTTGGATTTTCAGCTAACTTCACTGTCCTCCCAATGACAGCTTCCACGCCCTCTGAAATTTTCAGAACACCTGCAGACAAATTTTACTTTAGAAAATATAAAGTACCTTCTGATTTTCTGGAATGTTATAGTAAAGTTATCTCATGTCTTTTTAATCAATTTTTTAGAATTCAGATTAAAATTTAAAATATTCTTTTGCAGGACATATTCAAATGATACTTTGGTTTTCGTTCGTTACACTCCTTCAATTCGTCGTCGCAATTTTATTCAACCGAAGGTCTAACCACAGCAAATAATCACTGTAATGTAATGGCAAAGAGGCAATGACTTTTAAATTTTTAAGGTGTCGACACTACTAAAATAAAAATACCTCCCTGAATCGTTAGTTTATTTTTCGGTGTAAAGGGAAAAGTCAGGCAAGTCAAAACGATATACTCGTTCGTCGTTTTTGTTCTATAGTTCCAAGAGCTTATTGCCCAGAAGGCATACGTATATGTAACTGGGTACTATTTAAAATATTGTTTAGTCCAACATACTTATAAAACACGTCAATGGTAACTCTAATATAACGGAAACAAAATTCTGACATCTAAAGACGGATACGTGCTTTAGTGGTTTTATTTAATAAGTCCGTAACAAAATATGTGTGTCTAGATTGCAGGGTATCATAATGGGTAGATTTAATGAATTAGCGTATGGTGAAAATGTTGGGCAAATATTAAAACAATATTTCAAAACGGTCCTTTTTAATCATCCTTGTAAAAGTTTTTCTCTCGATTATGTCATGTGATTATATACAAGGGTTCGAATTTATTCTTATTTCAAATTTGCCAATACCAATGCTGCTAAATTAGAACACTTACAATAGGCATTTCTTCATTTTAATTACATAATTTTGAAGCTCGAATAGTTGTGAGGCTTAACTTTTCTCTTTTCTTTCTGATTCGTTGTATTTACTGTACATTTAACTGCTGTTAGTGGTGGTCTAACCGAAACATGTTACTGGTAGAGAATTTTTATTATATTATTCGAGTTTGGTTGCCTATTTTTCTTTTTTTTACATTTTCACAAGCGTCATAAAAATAAATGTTGACTTGAGCCATTGAGATAAAATCCCTAGAAACTCTTTATATCCAACAGGGACAAGTTCGAGGAGAAGTAAACAACCAAATTAATTGGAACTCTCCGTAATCATTAAACACCCAAAATGGGAATTGTTTTTATCAAGCCGTTCGTACAATAATGTATAATTATGTCCATTTAGGGTGTCCACACAACCGTATAAATGATAGCCCCGGTTTGTGTACATTTGCATCTGGTATTTTTATATGGGGTGTAATTATCACCTTCTCTTCGGGTGACTTAATTAGTAGCTACGGTTTATAGTTAATTAAACATCGTAAAACGCCTTACTTATCGCGCAACGCGAGAGATAATCGGCTATCGAGAAAAGCTATTCAGATCACTTGAAACGCTAAAGTATGTCACGCGGCGATTTTTATAAAGTGGCATTATTTCGTTACTTTTTAAGGCTCAAATCGTTAAAAAGTGGTCAAACTACTTGTGTTTACCAATTTAGGGTGAGCCCATTTTTTGTCTAAAAATAAATTAATGCAAATTGGATATCTTATTATGAGGGTTAAACCGCATAGAGCACAGTGTTCACCGCAATTCCTTCAATTCTAATTACTTGAGATTCCTCTAGAAATGGTCGGAATTCTTCGCGATCTTCTTGCACCAATATTCCTTTGCGGTTTACGTCGCCTTGTTATATCTATCTATCTATGCATCTATCTATCTATGTATCTATCTATCTTCCTATCTATATATATATATATATATATATATATATATATATATATATATATATATATATATATATATATATATATATATATATATATATATATATGATGACACTATACTCCGGGATATCATCCGTTCGCTCGTTGAACTCCGACTGCAATCCTGCATCCGACTGGAATCCTGCAGACGTTTCGCCAAAATCTCACTTGGCATCTTCAATGCTCGCGCTCCGAAAACAGTTCGAAGTGTTTTCGGAGCGCGAGCATTGAAGATGCCAAGTGAGATTTTGGCGAAACGTCTGCAGGATTCCAGTCGTATGCAGGATTGCAGTCGGAGTTCAACGAGCGAACGGATGATATCCCGGAGTATAGTGTCATCACATTTTTCCATCCGTGAATCAATACGTGAGAATATATATATATATATATATATATATATATATATATATATATATATATATATATATATATATATATATATATATATATATATATATATGATGACACTATATTCCGGGATATCATCCGTGCGCTCGTTGAACTGCGATTGGAATCCTGCATCCGACTGGAATCGTGCAAATCCTGCATCCGACTGGAAACCTGCAGACGTTTCGCCAAAATCTCACTTGGCATCTTCAATGCTCGCGCTCCGAAAACACTTCGAACACTCGAGCATTGAAGATGCCAAGTGAGATTTTGGCGAAACGTCTGCAGGATTCCAGTCGGATGCAGGATTTGCAGGATTCCAGTCGGATGCAGGATTCCAATCGGAGTTCAACGAGCGAACGGATGATATACCGGAATATAGTGTCATCACATTTTTCCATTCATGAATCAATACGTGAGAATATATATATATATATATATATATATATATATATATATATATATATATATATATATATATATATATATATATATATATATATATATATATATATATATATATATTCTCACGTATTGATTCACGGATGGAAAAATATGATGACACTATATTCCGGGACATCATCCGTTCGCTCGTTGAACTCCGACTGGAATCCTGCATCCGACTGGAATCCTGCAAATCCTGCATCCGACTGGAATCCTGCAGACGTTTCGCCAAAATCTCACTTGGCATCTTCAATGCTCGCGCTCCGAAAACACTTCGAACACTGGGAGGTTATCGGCGGTGCGTGCGGTATTTATACTCTGCGCCGGAGATGGTAACGGTGCTGCTTGTGCGTGGGAGGAGGTGGCTCCGCCCCCTGAATTGTCGCGTTGTTAATTTCGCCCGATCGTAGTTGCGATGTCCCCGTTGGCTGCTGCGCATCGCTCTGCTGTTTGATTATCGTTCTCCACGTGTTGGATAAATGCAGAGCGTCGTCTCTCGTATTGAGGTGTCCGGACTTTTCTATTTCGATGGCCTCTCGTATAATCCTAGTCCTAAAATCAGGTATATTAGCTATTTGTTTGCAAGTGCCGAAATCAATTTTATGGCCTGTCTGATGTTGGTGCTGAAACAAAGCAGATGTTGTTTGTTTGTTTCTTATGGCT
Source organism: Cylas formicarius (assembly GCF_029955315.1). Classification (NCBI taxonomy): domain Eukaryota; kingdom Metazoa; phylum Arthropoda; class Insecta; order Coleoptera; family Brentidae; genus Cylas; species Cylas formicarius. The sequence goes on along the minus strand of NW_026844326.1, from coordinate 9,841,484 downwards.
AAACGATGTTCCTCGAGCCTGGCTGAAATCCTTCTGTTGGTCTGTCCCACATACGTCAGGCTGCACGATCCGCATGCTACACTGTATACTCCTTGGTTTTCCAGAGTAATTTTTTGTTTTGGGTTTCTTAGTATTGCTCCGATGGTATGGTCAGGTTTGTATGCCGTTGATATGTCGTGTTTCCGTAATATTCGGCCGATTTTGTCAGTAACCCCCTTGATGTATGGCAGGACAGCGATCGATCTTCGTTGGGTCTCGTCCTGCACTCTCTGCTGCGGCTGTTGTTGTTTACTGATTGCCTTGCTGATGGTGCGCCTTTGGTATCCGTTTTGTCGAAGACAGGTACTAATTTTCTTCAGTTCTTTATCTCTGTTCCTCTCGTTTGTGAGCCTGAAGGACCGAGCAATTAATGTATTTGCCACTGCCTGTATCTGTGATGGGTGGTGATGAGATTTAGCGTTCAGATATCTATCAGTGTGGGTTGGTTTTCTATAGACAGTGTGTTCCAAGTGTCCATCTTCGGTCCTTGTGATGTGCACATCTAAAAAGGGCAGACTGTTATCCTCTTCAAGTTCTATTGTAAATTGAATCCTTGGGTGAATGGAATTCAGATGGTCTAGGAATTTCAAAAGCTCCTCCTTGCCAAAAGGCCATACAACAAATACGTCATCAACGTATCTTGTCCATAGTTTTGGCTTCAGATTTGCCTTCTCTATTGCTTTCTTTTCGAAGTAAATCATGAAGAGGTTGGCAATCACAGGTGAGAGAGATGATCCCATTGCTGCTCCATCTATTTGTCGGTAAATTTTCCCGTTGTGCATAAAGTAAGCGTTTTTCAGGCAATGTCTTGACAGATCCATTATGTATGGCGGAAGATCTTCGTTTTCTTCTATAAGCAAGAGTGCCTCTTCTACTGGAATACTCGGGTAGAGGGATTTGACATCGAAACTTGCCATAATGTCGTCCTTGTCCATCCTGAGAGAACCTAAAATCTGAGTGAAATGTTCTGAGTTTTTAACATAGGAATCTGCCTTTTCCACTATAGGCTGAAGTGCACTGGCCAGATGTTTTTCCAGCTTGCATAATGGTGAGTTAAAGGCGCTTACGATTGGACGCAGGGGAACCCCGTCCTTATGGATCTTTGGGAGCCCGTAGAATTTTGGGCAACGACTCGATTTTTCCCTCGGAATAAGTCTCTTCTTTGTATCCTCGTTTATTGATGAATCGAGAATTTTGGACTTAGTTGTTTTTTCCAAATATGTCGTGGGATCTCTGGTGACTAGTTTGTATATTGGGTCGTTCAAAATATCCTCCAATTTTGCATTATAATCCGACGTATTCATGACGACAGTGGCATTTCCTTTGTCTGCTGGCATTATTAGAATGTTTTCGTTTTCCAACATAGACGAGCAAGATGCGGAGTTAATTAGGCAAGATGTCGCCAGAGTCTTAAGACAGTCAAAACCACCGCAACCAAACTTAAGCAGAGAAGAAATGCAAGCCTTAAGGAATCTAAACAAAAACGAAAACATTCTAATAATGCCAGCAGACAAAGGAAATGCCACTGTCGTCATGAATACGTCGGATTATAATGCAAAATTGGAGGATATTTTGAACGACCCAATATACAAACTAGTCACCAGAGATCCCACGACATATTTGGAAAAAACAACTAAGTCCAAAATTCTCGATTCATCAATAAACGAGGATACAAAGAAGAGACTTATTCCGAGGGAAAAATCGAGTCGTTGCCCAAAATTCTACGGGCTCCCAAAGATCCATAAGGACGGGGTTCCCCTGCGTCCAATCGTAAGCGCCTTTAACTCACCATTATGCAAGCTGGAAAAACATCTGGCCAGTGCACTTCAGCCTATAGTGGAAAAGGCAGATTCCTATGTTAAAAACTCAGAACATTTCACTCAGATTTTAGGTTCTCTCAGGATGGACAAGGACGACATTATGGCAAGTTTCGATGTCAAATCCCTCTACCCGAGTATTCCAGTAGAAGAGGCACTCTTGCTTATAGAAGAAAACGAAGATCTTCCGCCATACATAATGGATCTGTCAAGACATTGCCTGAAAAACGCTTACTTTATGCACAACGGGAAAATTTACCGACAAATAGATGGAGCAGCAATGGGATCATCTCTCTCACCTGTGATTGCCAACCTCTTCATGATTTACTTCGAAAAGAAAGCAATAGAGAAGGCAAATCTGAAGCCAAAACTATGGACAAGATACGTTGATGACGTATTTGTTGTATGGCCTTTTGGCAAGGAGGAGCTTTTGAAATTCCTAGACCATCTGAATTCCATTCACCCAAGGATTCAATTTACAATAGAACTTGAAGAGGATAACAGTCTGCCCTTTTTAGATGTGCACATCACAAGGACCGAAGATGGACACTTGGAACACACTGTCTATAGAAAACCAACCCACACTGATAGATATCTGAACGCTAAATCTCATCACCACCCATCACAGATACAGGCAGTGGCAAATACATTAATTGCTCGGTCCTTCAGGCTCACAAACGAGAGGAACAGAGATAAAGAACTGAAGAAAATTAGTACCTGTCTTCGACAAAACGGATACCAAAGGCGCACCATCAGCAAGGCAATCAGTAAACAACAACAGCCGCAGCAGAGAGTGCAGGACGAGACCCAACGAAGATCGATCGCTGTCCTGCCATACATCAAGGGGGTTACTGACAAAATCGGCCGAATATTACGGAAACACGACATATCAACGGCATACAAACCTGACCATACCATCGGAGCAATACTAAGAAACCCAAAACAAAAAATTACTCTGGAAAACCAAGGAGTATACAGTGTAGCATGCGGATCGTGCAGCCTGACGTATGTGGGACAGACCAACAGAAGGATTTCAGCCAGGCTCGAGGAACATCGTTTAGCCATAAGAAACAAACAAACAACATCTGCTTTGTTTCAGCACCAACATCAGACAGGCCATAAAATTGATTTCGGCACTTGCAAACAAATAGCTAATATACCTGATTTTAGGACTAGGATTATACGAGAGGCCATCGAAATAGAAAAGTCCGGACACCTCAATACGAGAGACGACGCTCTGCATTTATCCAACACGTGGAGAACGATAATCAAACAGCAGAGCGATGCGCAGCAGCCAACGGGGACATCGCAACTACGATCGGGCGAAATTAACAACGCGACAATTCAGGGGGCGGAGCCACCTCCTCCCACGCACAAGCAGCACCGTTACCATCTCCGGCGCAGAGTATAAATACCGCACGCACCGCCGATAACCTCCCAGTGTTCGAAGTGTTTTCGGAGCGCGAGCATTGAAGATGCCAAGTGAGATTTTGGCGAAACGTCTGCAGGATTCCAGTCGGATGCAGGATTTGCAGGATTCCAGTCGGATGCAGGATTCCAGTCGGAGTTCAACGAGCGAACGGATGATATCCCGGAATATAGTGTCATCATATATATATATATATATATATATATATATATATATATATATATATATATATATATATATATATATATATATATATATATATATATATATATATATATATATATATATATATATATATATATATATATATATATATATATATATATATATATATATATATATATATATATATATATATATATATATATATATATATATATATATATATATATATATATATATATATATATATATATATATATATATATATATATATATATATATATATATATATATATATATATATATATATATATATATATATATATATATATATATATATATATATATGTATCGATGTATTGATTCACGGATGGAAAAATGTGATGACACTATATTGCGGGATATCATCCGTTCGCTTGTTGAACTCCGACTGGGATCCTGCATCCTACTGGAATCCTGCAGACGTTTCGCCAAAATCTCACTTGGCATCTTCAATGCTTGCGCTCCGAGTCTTCGAAGTGTTTTCAGAGCGCAAGCATTGAAGATGCCAAGTGAGATTTTGGCGAAATGTCTGCAGGATTCCAGTCGGAGTTCAACAAGCGAACGGATGATATTCCGGAATATACCAAAAAATCATATTCATGACATTCTGAATACTTTTAATAATTTTCATTCTAAATTACAATTTACGATTGATATTAAAAAAAAACATTCTTAGCTTAACTTTAACATAAAAACAAAATGGTATCAAAAAACTGTTATTACTGGTTTAACAGATCGTGCTATAACAGTAACGTTTGCGTGAAAATGACGCTAATAAAATTTTTAAACAGAAAACCTACATATTTTAGACTAAAAATAAAATATCAAAAAATAATACAGTTAATCAGAAATATAAAACATATTCCTTTTTAATATGATACCAGAGTTCGCTAAACTTCTGCAAATTAATAAAATCAATTTTCCATTCCATCCATTAAAAAGTAAAAACCAAAAAGGAATTAAATGTTGTATATTCAATACCTCGTTGAAATTGCCTAAAAAAAATTTTGGAAAGACAAGCTTTCAGAAAATCGTATAAATGGACATAAATATACTAAAAACGCATCACTTGCTTCACAAGAACATTAAAATTTAACAAATCATGATTTTAATTATAAATAAAATAAATTTTGAAACAAGATAATAATTATCAAAAATTGACAATAAAAACAATGATTCATATTAAAAAAGAAATAAATGCTGTAAATAATCTAAAAGAAACAATTAAATAAACCCTTAACAACTAATAACAAACAGAAAATTCAATGTAGAAAAATTTATATTTCATATTTGTACATTCTTAATTCATTTAAAAATATCACTAAAGTGTGTAAATATTTTTATATAAAATATTTAGTTTTATTTGATATAATAGTTGTATGTATTTTAGATTCTTAATAAAGATTCACTGTGATAAAAACGTTCAATAAAGCTTCAAAATTTATTTTTTAAATTACAGTTCTTCATTTTTATCCTCCAAAAAAAACAACTTTCCTAATTAAAGCATCCTCCTAGCTTCACTAAAAAATAAACTTAACAGTGGTTTGCTAACATCACTACGCGACGAATTTCAAAAATTATTCACTGGGTATAAAATTCGAGTATATTTGCAATCTCCGACAAGTTTTTAATAACAATATATAAAACAATATATTATTTACCTATAGGTATGGGACTGATATACAGATAACGAAAATTATGATCGGTCCAAGGTCAAACCTCTAGCGTCACAAAGATATAGGGGACACTGTTCGAATCAAACAGAGAAATAAAACGATGTTGCCATATTTATCAAAGATTCTCGCTTTTCAATGTAGGGTCCTATTTATTCGAAAGGAATACAGTGACGTTGTCGATTTCTTGGCAAAACGATTGTTTATTTAAAAAGCTTTTCATTTGTTGGAGGGGATCAATAAAAACATTGAAACCACTTTAGCTATTTCGGGTTATTAGAATTAGCTAGAGATAAAAAACATAAAAAAAATTGACGTTAACATTTTTGAGTTTAAATTTGGTGGTTGAAATGAAATAAAAAATGGTGAACACAACAGATATACAAAAATTTTAACATAATATATCACAATTGTTAAATTAACGTATATAAATTACTATATGTATATTCCTCCAAATACACACTTAAATAGTTAACAAGAAAAAGGATAGAAGAATGAAAATAAATAATTATAAGAAAAACCAAAAACTGTAGAAATGACATTAAACTGCAATAACTTATGTCCAATAATCCAAAGTCTTATACAAAATAAAATGCTATTTCGCATGGAACTTTTTATTGGGATGAAAGGAAGAACATACAGGGTGTGAAGAAAATTAAAATTTGGTTTAAAAAAGTTTAGTCTAGTCTAGATCCCTATTGACAAAAAACGAAATCGGTTAATTTGTCATATTTTTTTATTGTTTTTTACATATTACAATTATTCCAATTTACTGTCCGATAGTATAGTAGTCTGTTTTACTGCGTCCGCAGCCTTCAAACGCTAGCTTTTTTGCTTTTTGGTTTATTTTAATAACTATACTAATTTTATCTCAAATTTACATATATAATTATTAAAATTCATTTTTTTTCCTTTAAAAAAAAGGAAAGATTTTTTTACATACCGGATGTACCAGGTGTACTACTAAGTATTGGTTCGTGATATCTACGTATACATATTCTCATTGTTATCGAAAAATAGTCCCCATTGAAACCGCCTAATTAGGAATTAAAAAAAACCGTTATGAATGAAGATCTTTAAATGACTTTGGCGATTCGCAGGTCCTTTATCTCGTTGACTGTTTTGAGGTGCACGACTCCGAGATTGTACACGGGATTCATACCATTCTTAGAGCAAATATTAGCGAAAAAATATTATCCATATGTTGTCAATATCTTTAAATCTTCTACAGATCTGTTCTCCCAGATTTTTAAATTTAAAATATAGAAGTACTATATAGAGTACTATTTAAAAATTTTCTGGATTCATCCTTCGTCGGTTGTTGATTAAACGAACTTGCTGATGTTTATTTTGATATTTTGTTAATAGACTTGAACTTCAAACATCCCCTAATTTTTTACATCATTGCTTTTCGAATATTTTCATAAATTTAAAAAAATAAGCATTTTCACTTTTGTGATATTTTATAAATGTTGCAAAAAAACAGCGTGTCAATCAGTATCGGTTCGTGATGGTTACGTAGGCATTTGTGCTTGTTGTTGCCGAAAAACAGTGGTTACAATTGAAACATTCGAATTTAAAACGTGAAATTGTATTTTTTTCTAGACGACCGCCTAATTAGCAATTAAAAAAACCGTTATCGGTAATTTCCACTGGGTATATAATTAATATAAGGTCGTACAGGGTTAACGACAAGTCAACTTATCGACGCACGTGGACGTATTTCATCAGAATTATGAATTATATATCGAGTACGAAACAATGTGTGGTGTTTCTGTTGCATTGTCGCAATTTGTAGTTAAACCGTCGAATATCCAAGGTTAACACACGCGCATTGAGACCCCCCCCCCCCATGAACAGAAAACCAATCCAACACTTTAGAGCCCACGTCAATTATAAAAATTCCCATTTATTAAGGTAGAAAAAATACAAATCGAAATAAAGATGGACGCCCAACATAACAAAAACAATAACATTAAAATAAAATCAAAACAAGAATTGATTGCATAAATTCCGGTCCAACAGCAATCAGAGAAAGTGATAGTTTGAGATATATCCTATAAAATGGTACAGGGGAAGTGTGAAAGAGATTGAAGGAGGATACAGATTTGCAAAAAAAAGGCATTAAAAATATTATGTTATGCCGACAATGCAATTTCAATGGCTGGGAATGAGGAACGACTTACAAAGAATGGTATACAAGTTCCAAATAACAACAGCAGGATTGAATATGCAGAAAATTCAACAGTAACAGCTTGAGAGAGCCAATAAGATGTAGATCTGCAGTATACGACCAATCGATACAACAAAATTCGAAATATTCCTATCTGGGAGCGGAAATAACAAGCCACAGAAACATAATCTGAGACGCTCGTAAGCAAGAGGACAATGGATCCAGAATTGCAAGATACCTGAGAAATCTATTTTGGACGTGACCACTGAGAAGAATGTGCGCTATGGAAACAGTTCGGAAGGGTGTATGCAAAAGGCAAGACAATAGTCAATAAACCCAACACAAAAACACCTCCTTGCAGATCTCCTAAAAGGTGGTATGAGAGCTAAACTTCCGTGTCACAGTTAAGACTGAACCCCTAAAAAAATGAGTTACAAATAATAAAACAAAGAAGAAGAAGAAGAAGTGAAATGAAGAACGGACGCAGATGACAATATCACTTACAAAACCTTGCTTGTTCTTAGAGCCCTTTGTTTCAAATATTGAGTGTTTTAAAATTAAGATATTAGGGACATACTATTTACAAAACTTCTGGATTCCTTCTGCGTCGCTTGTTGTTGAATCCAGCTGCTTCAGAGCTTAACTGAGACTAGCTCGCATTCTACATAGATTATTCTCATAGATTACTTGAGGATGACTGATTCCCATATTGGTGAAAAATAAAGACCAGAGTCGCGATTAAGATTAATTGGACGCTTATAGATTTATAGATTCTCGGATTTTTCGTTGGTAGACGAGTTGTATTGAATAAAATTTGATTTCCGGTTCATTAATTGTGTTCGGCAACTGCTGTTTGTTGCTTTAGTATTATGGCTCTTTCACGTTCTTGGAGTCTAGTTGATATTTTCCGTAAGGTCCCTCCAACGTATTCTTTGCTGCATATGCATGGAATGCTATAAATTCCTGGTAGCAAAATAAATATGAACTAAAAGTTCAGATTTTCACGAAATTATATATTATGACATGACAATTGTTTCGACAACACCGTGTCTTTATCAAATGTGACAAGTGTGACAAGTGTGACATTTGATAAAGACACGGTGTTGTCGAAACAATTGTCATGTCATAATATATAATTTCGTGAAAATCTGAACTTTTAGTTCTTATTTATTTTGATAAATGGATTTTCATCAAGTAAAAGCCACCTCAGTTCAATTCCTGGTATCCCAAACGGAATTTTGTTTTTGACGGATCGAAGATGTTGAGAAACTTTTGGACAAGTGGTAAAACTGGTTTTGACGTTATATTTCTTAATAACTTTTGATATGTGGTCAGTGATCCTCTGAATGTAAAGAAGGACAACAGTGCAAGTGTGGGTTGCTTTCAGACTCATTGTCTTTGAAAGGTTGTGGTGAAGTGAATTTTGTGATGGAAGGTTTAATATCTGTTTAAATTATTAGAGAGAAGAGCTGATGTAAGGTGTTTTATTTTACGGCTCTGTAAACAAGAGAGTTGATAACCGATGGTATAATGTTAGGTCTGATTTTCTATCGATAATAATGGGAGATTATAATTAGTTTCTAATTCAATAGTACGTGTGATATGGCTCATCGAATTTAAATGGCTAAGAAAATCTAGTACAGATTCTTGACCAAATAACAAAAGTATCATCAACGTAGCATTTCCGGAATTTTGGTTTTAGACGGAAAATGTCGAAGGCTTTCTCGTCCATATTCCATATATATACATATGGTGATAATGAAGAACCTGTAGCTGACCGTTATTACAAAAATATGTTCCAGAGAAGCATTTTTCAATTCAGATGTGAATGTTTGGTTTCAGATTCTGGGATTTTAACATATCTGAAATAATGTTGAGAGTTTCAGGAATAGGCCCTTTAGTAAAGAGAGATTCTATGTCGAAACTAACCAGGATATCCTGTGGATCCAATGTAAATGTTGTTCAATAAAATGAAAGGAAGCAAGTTCGAAACTATCAGTTTTCCCTGTAAAGGGCTTTAATATAGAACCTAAATATTTTGCTAGAACTATGTTGGAGAACCAATGGTGTGACAATAGGAATTCTGATAGAAAAGAAGTCTTAATAACAGATTTGAGGTTACGTTCCATAACTGACATAGGATCATTTTTAAGTTGACGATAGGATGCGTCTGTAAGAATATCTTGAATATCTTTCTGGTATTCATTTGTGTTCATAACCACCGTAGCATTTTCGCTATCTGCTTTTGGATATTTTTCACCATGACTTTTACAGAGTGTACCGATTAAAATTATTAGAATGTACACACACCCACCTGGTTTTTAGAGGTCGTGTCCCCTCTTCTCCCGCTGAACTTTTATGAAGGACGCATAATTTCGATGAATCCACCCCTTACTACAAAAAAACAAATAGCCACGTTCCATCAACATATCCGAAAGAGCTTTTATTTCAGCTTTCATATTCACTCTGTATCTTTACAACTATAAAAATAAATAGTCATCACTATATCGTGTCGTACCCTGCCCGAGCAAAATATATCAATTTTTTACATGGTACACGTGCAACATTTTGGAAATAATTATTTTCGAGACCTTGACTTGAAGTGTGTGCAACTTTATAGTTTTGCGAAACCAGGCTCCTCAAGTATGGGCAATTGGTTTTATCTAACACGTCATATCAGAGATTTCAATGTATGTATGTATGTACTGTGTAAAGTTAGAATTACTTTTTACGCCTCCTAAGTGATTATGGTATAAGTGAGTTTGCTGTATTTGCTACTACTTTGTCCGAATTAATAAAGTTAATAAAGGTTTGGACGAAATATAATCATTTTACCGCACTTCCTAAACTACTAAACTAAAACTAAAACTAAAAGGCAGTATTATAGCACCCACATTACATTCCACATCTGATTTATATTCATTCAAATCGCTTAAAACTTAATTTTGGTTTTGCTTGTGCTCTCTATCTAGCTTTTCAATAGTTATAACAAAAATTTAATCTCGTCTTTGCTATAAAAGAAGAATCAAAACTGACCCAAAGCCAACCAAAAGAAACAAAAACCAACTAATACAAACACAAACCAAAACAACACAATATTTTACTTTGCACTTTTTGTATTTTTATTTATATTATGCTATGCATAAACAACTCCAAATATATCAAAATTTAACAAGTACATACGATACAACTACAATCCCTTAAAATAAAGTGTTAGTCCTAGACGGGTAACGTTTTACATTAAACGACTTCATTTCAACGTTCATTTCACTTCTTTGTTTGTGCGCATATTGCTAAATTTATTTACTATTTTTTTCTATTTATAAATGTTTTATGGGTGTGGGTGCAAAACGTGTAATACTTTGTAAATAAGCCTTGATTTCGAAGTGCGTTTGAATCTTTATAGTTTCTCTCTCGTCTGTTTCTCTATGTTATTCTTCAAGCAAATGTAAGAATCTCCAATCTACACTCGAATTTAAAGTTGGAGTAACACTTTCTGCTCTCGCATTTGATTTTGCTTGCAATATGGACAGCCGACACTTGGTCGATACCTGACTCGGCCCTGTCTCGTCCCTTACCTATGAATAATATGAATAAATTATTAGGTGTTGGGATTACACAGTAATAGCAGGTATGGAGCTCGTAATTACTTCTTGGGTGAGCATCCGTCAAAGGCCAACTCGAAATATTTTGAGACACACCGTAACTCTAGACGTATTAAGTATTGTCCTTTGTTTTCGAGATTGTTGTGCAATCCGATTATAAAACCACGCCTGTGCCTTTTAATAAGACGACTAAAATTAAAAAAAAAAATACATTTGAATCAAAATTGTAGAATTCTTGCACGCGTCCTTTCGCGCAGAAACCCGCTGGTTAGGCAAAATGAGACTTTTCGCAACCGTTAACCTAAATAGCTTGATCGGATAATTTCCGACCGTTGAAAAAGGAAAAAGTCCCCTTTATAGAATTCTAAGATGAAGTGCCAACTCAGTAGAAAAAATAAAAACAGCGCCACCATACGCGGCCTCTTTAACTACTTCCATATGAGAGGCCATAACCTCTATTTGGAAGTGTCCATATTAGTAACTTATGTTTTAATACATTGATAAATCAGGTAAATAAATTTAGAAACATTTTTAAATAATAATAGACTTTAGAGTAAATTAGCCACCAACAAAGAAAAGAAAATATTATTTCACAATTAATTTACAATATAAATTATTTATTAGAACACCCTGGAAATTTAATGTTCCCACAATTAGAAACAGGCCAAGATTTGTATTGAAAACAAACAAAACGTCAACAGAAACTGATAACGTTCTTAAAATGTTGTTTACCTCAGTATTTCAAAAAATTGCCAAGTTTCATCAACATATCCGAAAGCTGTCATATTCACCCTGTATCTTTAGAACTATAAAAATAAAGAGTCATCACCGTATATATCATTTTTTTAAATAGTACTCGTATAACATTTTGAAAAAAGTTAAAGTATGGGCAATTTCTTTTATCTAACACTTCATATCTGAGATTTCGATGTATGACCAAAAAAGTTCCTTTAGGTAACGATTATTAGAGCATATTCAAATGTTTTTGTTGTATAAAGTTAGAATTAGTTTTTACGCCTCCTAAGTGATGATGCTATAAGTGAGTTTGCTGTATTTGCTACTACTTTAACCGAATCCCTCAAACAACCGATACTAAACTTATTAGCTAATGATAGGCACAACCAAGTTAATAAAGGTTTGGACGAAACGTAATCATTTTACCGCACTTACTAAACTCCACACTCCAATTAGAAACTTCATTTGAATGGGCAATAAAAAAATATATAAAACTGAAAGGCAGTATTCTAGCACCCATTTTACATTGCACGTGTTTCCATCTGGTTGTGCTGGCTTTGAGGTCTACTGGCTTTTCAATAAATATAACAAAAATTTAATTTCGTCTTTAATATAAAAGAAGAATGAAAACTAACTGAAAGCCAACCGAAACAAACACAAACCAACTAATACAAACACAAACCAAAACAACACAGTATTTGGAAATTGAATGTTCCCACACTTAGAAGCAGACCAAGATTTGTATTGAAAACAATCAAAAAGGCTGAAACTGAAAAACATGTTCTTCAAATCTTGTTTACCTGTAAGTATTTCAGCTATTTGGAGAAACACAATTAAGAAATTTGAAGCAAAATAAATGCCAACTACTACGAAGGATAATGCCAGGGAGAAAAACTTTTCAACCAATGCCAAGCAATTAAATCACGAAATTAGCTTATTTTGCTATTAATATTACCTTTTTTTCCAACACATGCAAATATAAGACATTAAGGTTAGCGGATTCTAAATCAACCTACTTTTTTTTAATCTTGTCTTCAATTCCCCACAGCAAATATAGTAAGCCGGGGCTACTTGGGCATGCCTGCTTTTTTTTCAGTTGTTTCTCGTTGGTTGCAGGTAAACATTGACTGAAAATGGTACGGACGTACGAAAGAATCCCAGGGTCAAGTAATTCTAAAAATTGTACTTAGGCGTTAGGTCCGGCATGACCGAAAAATTGGCAACGCAAAACTTAAAGGTCAGCATTGCAACTCTGAAGAAGAAATTTGAACCCAAGAGTTCAAATCTTGGACACCTGGAGAAGGGAAAGTCGGAATCCCGGAAAACTTATAAAAGAACAGTTCCCACTATTGCTTTTCACATTATAAAAAGCAGTGCCCGCTAAAATGGGACAAACTAACCAAAACTTAATATCAGGTTTCCAAGCAACTGGTTTAAATCTTTCACTACGCTACTCAAGTGCTTAAAAGAAGTCCCTACGGTCTTTCGAAAGGCACCGAAGCTATTGGTAGAAGCTTCTCCCATCGATCCTCTCAGGGATAGTTTTGGGTAGTTAGGGATAGGCTCCTAAAGTCAAAAGAGAACACCAACTCCTGAACCAAGAGATTCATCAACTCCGTTCAATGAAGACACTGGTGGCATCGATTAAGTCCATCTGCCCTTAAGAAAGGCAAGAACCCCAAAAAAATCGTGTTGCCGGCCGCAAAACGCACAAGACGAAAGGAAACAAGGATAGCTGAAAATGCGGAATTCATCGCATTAATTAGATTGGATGGTCCGATTGGATGGTGACTCTGATGCAGATAAAGTCTTCGATCCGAATGATAAGTGTTTTTTCTACAGTTTAGACTTAGAACTGTCTTTCTTCACTGTTTTCAATAAATGTTCATTTTGTTTATAGAGTTTATATTGTTTTGGTTATTTTAGTTAGAGTTACCACTATAAATGAATATTTTGTTCAATTTTGTGTTTAATTATTACGTTGTCCCAGGTTCTTTTATAATTATTTTGCACTTCAGGTACATGGGTACCACATTCTCTCCAACTGCTCTTTGGTATTAATTCACACACACATGGGCGGACATTTTTGGGTTTATGTTATTGTGATTAACTTCGTTTTTTTAATTCAACCCATATCATTAAGTATATTAAGAGTTTTGTTACCACCGCACAAAAACTCGTTTAGTCTTCAATTATAGTATGGATGGTAGTATCCTGAATAGACTTGGCACTGTAAAGGATATTTGGATATTATTTCACCAGACGTTCTCTTTTGTGCCTCACATTACTAAAATGATTTTCGGATTTGTAATAGGAGATTGCAGGAATTGGTGCTATGGTTACCAATATATAATTGTCACACATTGAGAGTGCGCAGAGAAGGTAACTGAAGTATCTAATATTCAGGGATGAGGGTTCTTTCCCCGAGAGGGCAGTTGATCATGATCTTCTATTTATTTACAATACATGTGTTGACTTCAACAAATTCTCATCGCACTGTGATTTATGTTATGATAAGGTGGTAATCTAAGGAGTATATTGGCCGATTTTTTGTGACCTTGTCTACGAAATAAGATCACAGGATTTGATTCTAACACTCCAACTACTTGTTTTTTGAAAATAATTTCATGTTGACCAAGAAACACTTGCAATACCTAATTTTTTTGTCTCTAATGGTTGGTAGTATTACGCTGCCTGGCGGGGTATTGGGGGGAAATTTTCAGTTCCCTTGTTTTACCTGTATTTTCTTATGTCTTGTATTTTTTTTTCTCTCTGGTGATTAATTAATGGTATATTAATAAAAATTTTGTATTAATTAGATAACCATGAACATCAACATATTTCATCATATAATATAATTGTCATTCAGAGACAAGCTACAATATCAGCTAAACGTCAGTCCATTCTAAAATTTGTCTGTAAATTTTGTAAAAATTTTGTCGTAACAAATGTTTTAACTAATTACCTCGTAAACTCTTATTTCTATGATCAAATTAAAAAAAAATGTTTTAAGTTAATTTTTGAATTTTAAATTCAAATGACTGGAACGCCATCTGGATTGAGATTTATGATACGTCTAGTGAGTCATATTTAAATTGCGTCATCTGAGTCACGTTTACAAAGAAGGAGTTGATGAAATAGTGCAAAGAGCTTATATGTTTTGAGAACTCAAATTTATTTTATGTCAGTACCGTGGATAAATGAGTAGCAGTGCAACGCAATATTTGAAATGTGTTTCTCGTTCCTGACAATTTGAAGTTGTATTAAAGTCCTTTCAGGCTTTTTTTTATAGCAAAACAGATGAATAATATGCTTTTTTTTCAAATCTAGTTTTAAAACCTTAGAAATTTTAGGTAAAAAAGTAATAGTGATGAGCAAAAAGAAAAGGTTATTAGCCCCAGATAAAAGTGCAGAATTAGAAGGTGCCATTTTAATTAGAAAGCTAATTTTTATGGGTTCCATGGTAATATACGTCGCCATACCGTGACCTAGACAACCATATTGCTATAATGTCCAAATCACCCGAGGCACACCCGAAAGCGGCCGAAACATTTGTCCAAATAAAGAGAGAGGTTAAAATACAAGTGCAAGCACGGCTTAGATAGCAAATTAATTTGTAAAATGCGGTTAAATTATTTTACTTTGGTTAATTATCTATATGGGTGGTTTCCACTGTACAGTGTACTTACAAACAAAATAAAATTAACAGTTTACAAAATAAAGTAGAGGTTACTGGACATTATAAAGAACAACAATTTGCGCTATTGTTTAAGCTAAAAAAAATTACAACTTCTATTAAACGTACTACAATGAAGGGGTAGGTAGGTAATTCATTGGCACCTAAAGGATTTTTATTTTACAATTTGACCTTTTAAAATAGGTACCTTTAAGTAATGGGCGCTGTTCTTTTCTAAAATTTTAATGCAATTTCAATTTTTTCATACTTGTTATCCTGATAACTACTTAGGTAACTTTTATTTTTTTATTCTTCAGTATGCTAGGTAGCTGGTTAATTTTTTGCATAACCCAAAGTGTTTCAATTGACAACCATATCCTCAAAATAGTCACAGCTGAATGAAGTATTGGATAAAGATATTGATAAATCATATTGCTTATTGAATAAATTTCAAAATCATCAATAATTTTAGCTGTGAGAACAATTGGGCACACGTTTTTATTAACCTTTCATGATTCGTGATAATCGCCGTATGCAATTTTCCGAGTAAAAGGTAAAGTCTGTTCATAGATATAAGAAAGTGACTAACTGATACGAATTAAGGAAAGACCCGGGCAAGCTCTAAGAATGAAATATGGCCGAACAGGTCCGTACTTTGCTTAGAATTTAATTATTTGGGGTTTTGTTAGGAAAGGTGCTAAACAATATTTATTTATTTATGTATGTATTTACGTTTAAATCTAAAATAAAACTACAAATTATTTTTATTACCTACTTAAATTACTTAAAATTATTCACATAATATATCAGTATCACTATAGCTGTCATCGCCTGTTCTAATTATTATTTGATTTATATTATTTGGAATATGGATATACGATTGTTCTGCTTTTTCTATATGTTTAACAGAATTTGCCCAACTTTGTGGAGGGATGTTAAAAACATACCAAACATGTTCAATGATATTAAATATACAGTGGTAAGGTGGGAGATTTTTTGCATAATTATCACAGACATATTCCTTTTGTAGGTTCAGGCCATGTAGAACCTCAATTAATTGCTTGTGAAAATAAATGTCGTTATTATACATGTAGTTTTGAGTTGTTGGTTTTGTGTCACATGAGGAAGTGATTTTAGTCAACTGTCTACTGTGATAACTTGCATTGCGGTGCTGTCTTCATGGTAATCCAGAGAAGAATCTTTAATATTTTTCGCAGACAGAGAAAGTCCATTTGGAATCCAACTATATTTAGAGCCAGCATGCAAATAAATGCAATACCTCTTTTTGATGGCGCGTTTGTTTTACAGTTATCAGTTATCCTTTTCCGGGGTATTATAAGTGTAAAACCAGGTTTCATCCAAATAAGTAATTGGCCTTTTTTGTTCTCTGTAAATCCTAATTTTTTCTAGATATTCCAGTCGCCATTTCCGAATTCTGAAAGATCCCATTCAAACTTCCCTTTTGTCAATTTTTTTAAAACTAAAACTCATGTGTTGAATACACTTCCATAAGGTAGTTCTGCCACATTTAACACCGGTTTCATCTTTTTCAAGACTCCTAATTAAGATATCTAATGTAGGCACGCTTTGTTCCTCGTATAACTGGTAAATTTTATGCCGTATTATATCTTGATCACTTTCATCTACACTGGCGAAAATGTCAGAATCGCTTCTTTTTTTCCTCGCTGAAATGAGATTATTCACAATTTTCCATACAGTTGATATTCGAATTTTCGTTAATGAGAGTCAAATAAACATTGTTTATAACATCTTTAGTCTCAATAGAATAGTGTTTTCTACATTTGGGCGGGAGCATCTCCTGAGATACACTAGACTGGCACATGTTTTGCATAATTCGCACACGATTCAACACACGCTGTATTACACTAATTTAATTAAACTAAGTAAACTAACCAAACCAAAGAATATTAAACACAGGTAGGTATAAAATTATTTTCTATTACGGACCACAATTTTACCTGAAATTAAATTCTTTAGGTAATAATCTTGTTGCATTCTATGTTAATGACCACCCTTGGATAATCCCATTCGACAGCAATTGGTCACTTTCTTATATCTATGAACAGACTATACCTAAATACAATTTTACTATTATTTAAAATAATTGAGAACCTTTAAACAAACACATTTATAATAATGATTAATTAAATTGCAACTGAATCTTTTAAGCTGAGTCATTGTAAATATTAACATATGTATTTTAAAAGCATTGTAATGTAAACAAATCATAATTATTCTCTATCGAGGAAAATTCTTTCTCCTCGGAAACGCTTTGCCGGCCTTCCTCCCGCGCTGCCCCGAACGAGCAGCGAATTCACCTATACGATTCGGACAAATGGACAAATGAGCATTTGGACAAATACGGCCCTCTCGGTCCGAAACACATCGCCGAATAAAAACGAATGCAAATCGTCCGGTGCTCCTTTTTTAAAGTCCCGCAACGGCTCAATAAAACGGTCGAGTCAATAAAATTTCCGCGCACGGGTATGCCTCGTACGAAGCTCTATTGTCTGCCGCGTAAAAAAATAAGGCGTGCTGCAGGAACGTGCAGACAATCTGTTAGCTTTCCCACGGTCGCGCGGTACGCCGCCAGTCGAGTGTATGTTTGCGATTAAACAGAGAGACGATTGTTCTCGAGACACGCCGCGTCCAGGAATTTGTTACACAAACACTTTGCCTCTGTCCGCCGATAGAAAATTTTTTCACAGTTTTCGACAAAATTGATGAACGTACCACAATCGTTGCGTTCCGAATGGCACTTTTGAAGAGACAGACAGAGCATACCTTGGATTCACGAACTGTACCTTTAACTATTCCCTTTCTTCACTGCCAGTCGAGATATAGACCGTTTTTAAATTTTCGTTTCATTTTGAAAGTTGCCGAAAACTTTTAAATTTATTAAAATTTTTAGGGCACTTTTTCTATTGAAATGCAATGCCGTAATTAGTTTTTTTTCTATAGTTTTCCGTTATCCCTGAAATAAATACGAGTTTATTATTTCGTACACCTTCCGATCATGTCGATTATGAAAAATTGCGGAGACAAGACATTTTTTTTTGTTTTTATATTGATGTATTTTGATACCGCGCAATTTAAATTAACTTAAATGACAATAGGAATTACTCAATTAAGGTTGTTTGGCGGAAATGCTTATGAGGAATTTGCCAACATAAAATCCTTTCTACCTAATTTTTTAAAGAAACTTCCACAGGCTACTATTATGCTTTTTACAAAACTTCTGGATTCCTCCTGCGTCGGTTTTTGCTTAGTCGAAATTGCTGACGTTTCGCCAATCATCTTGTTGGCTTCTTCAGAGCTTGACTGAAATTGGCTCGTATTTTACCCGGTACTTGCTTATATATCGATTTTTGGGGGGGGGGGGGGCGGTAATTAGAGGTATAAACACCGTCTCGGATGACTGATTCCCAAATTGGTGACCTGGGTCGCGATTAAGATTGTTAGTATGTTTATAGATTTCAATAGACTCTCGGATTTTTCGTTGGTAGAAGAACTGATTACATGCAAGAATTTTATTTTTATCAAATAAAATTTTATGCCCGGTTTCATGAGTGTGTTCGGCAACAGCTGATGAGTTTATTTGTCGCATTCATAAGACTTTCGTGTTCTTTGAGCCTAGTTGATATTTTTTGTCCGGTCTCTCCAATGTATTCTTTGCCGCATATACATGGAGTGCTTTCTACCTGTTTCATTTCTGTTTCCCAATTTCAAGAATATAAAATCTCCCTGGGGAGTAAAAGTTTTTTTTTCAAGAATGGCTACACAGGTAGCGATAATTTTATTGTAATATTACCGTGTAAATATGTTATGTTCACGGGCCAATTTCAACATTACCCTTCACTCATTTTTTTTTAATTTTATTTTAATTTTAATTTATCCTTTTTATTAGAACGGAGAATAGTGGTGGTGTTCCAAAATAGCTATTATCTAGTATCAGCTCCAGTAAAATGTATACAAAAAACATTAGCGCAAAACAAAAAGGTTCGATGATTTTCTTTATAACAAAAACGTATCAAATATTGGTGGACACACCCACGAGATATTGAACAATGGCTGAATAAATTTTGCGTTTCTTGAAGGGATCCGTTTTCACAATATCAATCTGCCCCAGAGCCTCCTCCATTTGGGAATTAATAATATCATGACAATACGCAAGTTGGTCAAGGCCCTACATTATTATTGCAAGTTTTGGCAAGATAATAATTCTGCATCTTTATGTTATGATATCTAGTGTACCAGGGCAAGGGTATGCAACCATAAGACAAAGTTATAGTATTAAAATCAACAGTTGATTGATATAAGTATATTATCTTACTCAGGAGTGGGATAGAACTTATTTTTTTCTGCGTGCAATACATATCCGAGTTCACCGGCAAATGCCAAGAGACGTGAAGTGAAAAGAATTAAGAATGAATTAGATGAATTATGGGAAAAATCTTCGGTGGTACGGGTCACTGATCGTTCTTCAGGAACGCCAAGCAGTGTAATTTGCTACACAAACACAAGTTTTTTCGTTTTTTGTATTGAATTGCAATGTCATAGTTAGATTTTTTTCTATAATTTTCCATTATCCCGCAAATAAATACAAGTTTATTGTTTCATACACCTTCCAATCATGTTGGTTATGAAAAATTGCGGAGGTACAAGACATTTTCTATTGGTGTATTTTTAGGCTTCGCAATTTAAATTAACTTGCATGATGAATACGACAATGATAAGGACAAGAATTATTTAGTATCATTAATTAATAAATTAAATAATTAATGAAACACACTGTATGTATTTGGCGAAGTACTATAAGTAAGTAATAAACGAAACACAGTACTTATTTGAATACAAAATGACATAATTTAGCTTATGCACAACTGCCCACATCTAGTAAAATAAGCTTAAGCTAGAAAAATAAGATTAATTTTAGATAATAGTAATAATAGTAATACTTTATTGTCAAACACAAATAGTCTGCCCAAATACAAGACAATGTTTCAAAGCACCGGTTTTACAAACAATTATACATACTTATTACAAGCAACATTAAAGAAAAGTAAAAAGATAACAATAAAAGCTAATTAACAATAATTAAAATTAACAGTCTGTTTAAATAAGCCCTGACTGGTGTTGATTAAATCCATGTCAATCTCACTTTCAAACCTATTGTAATTTTTTGTAATTGTAATTAATTATTTTAGGGAAACTGCTTTTTTTCGCGTTTTCTTTTTTCAATTAACACTTTGTCATACTTTTCGTAGTTTTAATATATTTTAAATCAATTTGCAGTCTATGTTTGGCCACTAAAACTAATAAACACGACACTAACCGTAACTGAAATTGCTAAAGATGACATACTGGAGGCTATTACTCAGATAAAGCCTAAAAAATCATGTGGACCAGATAATATTCCACCCTATATTTTTAAAACCTAGTTTTTTAAAACTTGCTTGCTGGTGAGACCCCTAGAGATCTTTTTAATTTAATTTTAAAAACTCAAACATATTCGGATATCTGGAAAATTTCCAAAATCTGTCCAATACCAAAGAGTAACAAGCATAATAATATAAAAGAATCTTGAATAAAAAAATATATGCTCATGTCACGACGACGAAAAGATCCACTGTGACAAATTTAGCGTGCTTTACTCAACGCGTTAACTCGGCTCTAGAAGCGAATATCCAGGTTGATGTAGTACACTCTGATTTTGAGCAATATTTTTGTATAAATTGGTTTGGGGCAGAGTAGATTGTTCTTTTCTAATTAGTGAAATATGATTTATTATGCATATTTAACAAGGAAGAATATCACGTTCCTAGTCCGATGTGGACATTTTTCAAATTGGTTTCTGCAACTTTCGAACTACAATTTTAAACAAACTCTAATATTGCTGTACCTACTCATATTTCTTTTTTCTTTACTGTTGTTATATATATATATATATATATATATATATATATATATATATATATATATATATATATATATATATATATATATATATATATATATATATATATATATATATATATATATATATAAGGGGTGTTTTTTTTCGATGTATAGAACTTTAAGTTGCAATAAAACAACGATGGATTATTCGATTGACATGAATTATCCGAAAGATAATCTTGTGGCATTACATTTTAAATATGATTTCTGGCATATGACAGCCACGGCTGGCGCGGATGTAGTCCAATCTGGACGTCCAATTTTCGATTACTTTTTCCAACATTTGTCGCCGTATATCGGCAATAACACGGCGAATGTTGTCTTCCAAATGGTCAAGCGTTTGTGGCTTATCCGCATAGACCAATGACTTTACATAGCCCCACAGAAAGTAGTCTAGCGGTGTTAAATCACAAGATCTTGGACACCAATTCACAGGTCCAAAACGTAAAATTAGGCGGTCACCAGACGTGTCTTTCAATAAATCGATTGTGGCACGAGCTGTGTGACACGTTGCGCCGTCTTGTTGAAACCACATGTCCTGGACATCATGGTTATTCAATTCAGGAATGAAAGAGTTAGTAATCATAGCTCTATACCGATCACCATTGACTGTAACGTTCTGGCGATCATCGTTTTTGAAGAAGTAGGGACCAATGATTTCACCAGCCCATAAAGTGCACCAAACAGTCAGTTTTTCTGAATGTAACAGTGTTTCGACTGTATGGACGTTTAATGAAAAAACGTATCGAAGGCAAAATTGAAGATGCAGAAGAGCTGAGCGGTTTCCGGGGGGGGGGGGGGGGGTCGATAACAACTGAAACAACAACCGAAACAACTAGCTGAAAAAGCTATAGTTTTTTCGAAAGAATTACACCTTATATTTATAGACCTCAAGAATGAAGAAACAACTAAATTAACTATGCGAAAGATCAATAGGTTCTGTGATACTGTCAACTGAATTATGATATATCATAATACTATTATCAAGACGAGATAGTGAAGAGTGATAAAAATCATAATAATTTACATCCAATCTAGCATTCTGAACTTTCTGTTTGTGTCACTATCCGTCACCGTTAAACTGAATCAGCATATACAGGGTGCTTTCTATTGGAATGTCAATAATTAAGAAGGCGATATGAGCTAAAAGTGTTTACTTTTGAGATACAGGATGGTACAATTTTCAATAATAAAATAAATTTGTAATATGACTTAAGATATTTTAATGAAATTTGGCGGACATGTACTATGTATCAAAATGCATTATTTAGTGTACCACATTTTTTTAAAAATACACCAGTGGCGGGCGTACGGACTTTCGCATGTCTATTTTGGTTAGACATTCATGGTACGCCACCGATTTATTTTAAAATAAAAATTATTCTTACAACCTACAATTATTTCTAAAGAAAAATAATTTCTTCATTTTTTTTCAATCCATACAGTTTTCGCTTAAAAAAATAAAAACCTTCTCTGCATGGTCATAACAATATTGGTTTTTATTTTTAAATGAAAACCGTCAGACGCACAAAAAAAATTAAGAGATCAAATCTGCTTATAAATGAATGCAAATATTTTTTTAAGAAAATCAGTGGAATCAGTGACTACTGTCTATGTACAAATAATATTTGGGTTAATTATGTCGTCACGAAACTGTTTAAGCCGAGAACTTTTTTTTGTGAAAATTAAAATATCTATCTAAAACAAAATATCCAGATATTGGTTACCAACCAAGTATCCTTCAGCTGTTCTTTTTACATAAATAACATAACATCCTAAACAATAAACTATTCTTATTTAAATTTATTTTATTTCTTTAAGTTTACGCATGTCGTGAAGAAGTGAAGAAGTATTTTAATAAAACGGGTAGACAATTGCTTAAGAAATAATAATGAGAATAATTCTCTGCGTGGAGTCATATTAACGGTATTGTTACGAGCATCCAGAGAAGAGGTTTTTGTTTTTTTAAGCGAAAACCATACATCGGATTGAAAAAAAATCAGGGATTTAAATATCTTTAGAAGTGATTGGAGATTGTAAGAATAAATTTTGTTTTAATATATCTGCCAAAAGATATCGTAGTACACTAAACAATTCCTCTTGATACGTAGTACATGTGTGCCAAATTTCATTAAAACATCGAAAGTGATATTACCGATATTAAAAAAATATATTTTATTTTTGAAAAGTTTGCTATACTGCACAATTTTAAAATTTTAGGGAAACACGCTCACATTTGTCTATTTGCCCCCAAAATTTATGTGCCGTATAATTTAAAAATAGAGAAAAATCTTTCTAACGTTTGAAGCAATGGCGATTATTCGGTCATGCTGTATATTATATTATCGCCCACCAGCCCGTAGCCGGCTTTAATGAGCGGCGTAGGAACGCGGCTATAGATAATGGTAATTCGTTTGTTATTTTGTTATTGTATCGAGGCACGAACTGGGAACTGGTCCGAAGTACAACAGTAGGTCGTGGTTACCGATAATAACAATCGAGCAGACTTTCGTTCGTGGGGCTCACGCTCTCAAACGAGCGAGTCACCGACGCGAGGTGAATTTAACTGCCGTGGGAACGTGGGAAAGCACGTGCTATGGCCGTTCCATAAGCGATTTCGCATTTCTATGCAGTAGTCGCCGACCCCGCAAGTTATCCGATACCATCGTGGTCGCACGGACTGACGGCACGCCTGCCGTTTCCTTTTTTAGGTGTGTGCGATTTTCGACGGCTCGATAACGATCTAATTGCTCTGAAAACTGCAATTTTTTAACCTTGATCCGGGAACTTTGATCATTAGAACAGCGACATCATTTTCGAATCAGCGGTCCTCTAGCGTTTTCTAATATTTATCTCTCGTTTTAATTCGAAAGTAAATATTATACAGAATATAAGTATCAACAACACAGAATGGAATAGTAAACGGGACAATTGATTTATAGCTGACAGGTTGTCCAAAATTCAAAACCCAATTACATTTCAAAGATGCGAAACTTAGTCTTCTCAAAAACGTCAGACGCCCTGTATAATATTGTATACTGTGATGAATAATCTAATGCTACCTCGATTGATTATGCCTTTTCCTATACCTATTTTCGATTGTCGATCAAAGTCAGAAGTTCTTTTTAATTAGCATTGACGAAAAGAGTCGAGGAACTCTGGAAGTGGTCATCCGAATCACCCGATGTGTAGCTTTTGGGTTTTCCACTACACAGATGCGTTGACGATGCCTTTATTACTTTCATTCCAGAAGCACGCAGAAGTTTCATTACGCGAATACTGCAGAAGCAATTATTGCAAAAAATTAAATGAAATTAATCTTCGTTTTGTATTACCTGTTTCTTCGATTTTCTAATCTTCTGGATTCCTCCTGCGTCGGTTGTATTTTTGTCGTTTGCTTTTATTTTATTTCTTAAAACAACATTATCTGCCAACATTCACATTAAACAGAAAATATAACAAGAACGGTTCAAAATAGAAATCAGACAAAACAGCGGACCATAAATAATATGCAGAATGTCTTAGATAAAAAAAATAACGTAATCTGTCATCATTTTTTTTACACCATATTTGTTATAAATCCATTGCCAAGTCGTTAACTGCGAATTGTGTACTTTCGTGTTTGGCATAAACATTTATCAACAATTAAAAATGGCTACAGGACTCCTTTGACATGAGTAAAACCAAAATCATATGAAACTTTGTCAACATCAATGTTAACTGGAAAGAGCATTCGGTTTAACTGACTGAGTTTTGCAATTGATTAGCAAATTTTGTACACACAGCTGTAATCTACATTTCTGTTTTGTTTATATTACAGATAAAAGTGACGTAAATGATCTTAGGATGTGTTCGAAAGCATTATGTCTGAAATAATTTGTCATGTGTATAATTATTGATACATTATTGGTAAAACCACTCTCCTTTTGCTGATGTACCTATCTTGTACCTTATATGGTACCATTAATATTATAATATATTTCGGTACACTGAAACAAAACCCATATATAGGAAATTCAATTAAGCATTGTTTCCTTGGTGCTGCCAAAACCTGGCCATCGTTAAATATAGCGTACGGGTGTGTCATAGCCTATGTTTAATCATTCCTTATGATTGAGAATATCGTGATATCAATGAACTTACTAATGAAACGGTCCTAAGATTGAATACCGAGAAATTCTTGAAATTATCAAACCGCAGAAAACAAGTTTCCTGGAACACATTTAGAGAGGTATAAAAGGAACAGGCAGTAGGCAATGCAGGGAAATACGAGAAATTGGACTGGTCTAACTTCAGAGTCACTATTAGGAATAGCACTGGACGATTTGCTGATGTTGTAGTCACCTTCAATATGAAGAAGATTCCTATCTACTGCTAGTATTTCCGTTTGCAGATGTTAAAAACGTTAGAATTGTTTTCAATAACTCTGTATGACATTGCGATTCTCTAACTTCTTTAAATTCAGCAAACCAAAGAAAAAAAAACAAAAAAATAATGTATTCAGCTTGTCCCAAATTTAAGGTGTGGCGTAATCGATTATTTTTGTTATGTTATTATACTTGAATTAAAATTTGGAATTTTTCACGCTTGATTTACTCTTAAAAAATCAGACTTGCCATTTAAAAAAATTATCGGCACAGCTCATTCTTAAAAATTAATATAATAAATGAACCGAATTATCATACTCAGAACTTATGATAAGGCATTCGTTAAATAGTTTTTTCTCCGGTCTTCGGACAATCTTTTACAATCTAAGCAATTTTAAACACGATATCTTGGTAAGCTAGAAATGGTAACGTCCACGACTATTTAATCAAGCAGAAACGTTTCGGTATCTTTCGGAAACGAAGTGGTTTAGGGCCCGAGAGTGACAAGTAGAGGGACACCTCTGCCCTAATATTTAAAATTGAAATTATTGCTAATTTTCGATAGTTTTGGCAAAGTTCGTTCTTGAAAATGGCTTAGTACAATCTTGCTTTCTAAGAATGAAAAAAATATTATTCTCACGCCACCAAAACTCAACATTCGGAGTTGCAACATGATCGGAATGTGTGCCCATCTCTATTATTATAATCATGTATAATTATTATAATTTGTTACCTTATTATTAAATTTACATTTTATTGCTATCTTGCGTTAAGAGACTAGGTATAGCGCTGTACACCGTGACCATGCGAATATCCATAACAACTTGCGTATCAAATTGATTCGATAAAAAAGAGTGAGGAGCGTAAAAAACTACCATGTTCGTGGCGATTACATTTGACTGGTCACGATAAAACAGTTATCCGGTGAGTCCACTTATCGATCAACTGTATGCAAGGTACTTTAATAAAGCGTATGACTAATAAGATAACTAGCTCATAAACGGTAAGACATAGAAAACAACATTCTCAAACCAAGTTGCCAAGTTGATAAAGCACAAACTCAACATAATTTCAGTTATATGGGGTGAATCGATATGCAGGTCTCATCTTTCAGGAGTTTTTTAATATATTTTCGCTACTACTTTCTCTAAAATACCCGATTATGTTGTGACCAGGAGTGCGCAAAAACTCAGCTTCACGAGTCACTTCGGCTTTTTTCAATACCCTGGTCACCAATATGGGAGTGAAGAAGGAGTTTTAAAACACTGTATTTTGACATTTATTAGGTCTGACAGTCACGTCGCTTAGTGAATGAAAACTAATAGTAGTAGAAAAAGTGTCCTATGCAACACGTTGATAAACTTCAGAGAATCGCACTAAACAAACAAGTGATTAAAGTGACTTTTATAAAATTTGTTGCATATTAATTATTCACTGATCGGGAGCGTGCAAGATGTCACCTTAATACCCAGATTGACTAAAGACGGACGTGAGCCATTTAGGTACTTTAGTCACGGATTGGTAGAGATCGGATATTACGATAGTAGTTCATAGTTCTCCACGCGTTCTGCATTTATCACGTGACTCACTTCTTTTTTTTTGTGACAATCATGTAACACATTTTTTAAGTTCTTGTAACAACAAACAAACTCTTGATTAAAGTGTCGTTAATAAAACTTATTGCATAACTACTACTACTGTTTGTTTCTCTTCATTGAACAAAGTGTGTAATAAAGGTATATAATATAGTTTGTCGCAGTTGAACTCCGGATCATATCACATGTTTCATTAATATTTGTGTTAAATTTATTACCTAATTATTGTTATTAATTGGGTTTCATTGATATTTGTTATAAAAACTTTGGTAAACTCACTTTATTATTTTGGATGAGCAAACTATACCCGTGATCAAAATTTGTTAAAACTTAATAATAATACGGTTCGGAAACAAATGGGAACGTATCTAAAATTTATTCATGTAAAAGCGACTTTGGTCGCTGCCAGGAAACCAACACAACCTCAAAATACATATTATTTGGATATTTAAT
Organism: Cylas formicarius; assembly: GCF_029955315.1. Taxonomy (NCBI): domain Eukaryota; kingdom Metazoa; phylum Arthropoda; class Insecta; order Coleoptera; family Brentidae; genus Cylas; species Cylas formicarius. The sequence goes on along the minus strand of NW_026844326.1, from coordinate 9,813,739 downwards.
TTTATTTTGATGCAATTTTCTTAAGGGAAAAACAAAAACAAACTGAGTAATAGTGACTCTGCAAATATAATTGTTGCTAGAATTTTTGGCTAGAACAAGACGCTAAAATCCTACTTGATGGTTATATAAAATCCAAAACAGTTAAACTATTTGATAGCAAAAAGTGTGCTCATTTTGGACCTACCGACCGAAAAAATAAAAGAATTATAACGCGATAATATGACTATCAAAAATGCCGAAATTTCCAAACCTTTTGATCAAACGATCTGAAACTTCACACGAAAACGATACGAATCACGTGTATACGTGATATGCCATGCATGTCACGATTTCAGCTTTATTATTACAACTAAATAAATACTACCTGCTTTATCCGCTTTACAATTATTAAAATTTTTCAAAAGTTATGTCTCAAATTGCGCGCCCAATATCTTAGACTAGAGACTAACATTTGCCACCATATTTATTGAACAAATTTTCTTAATTTGGTAATAACCTCTTAGTGAAAAAAACCCCCCAATTTAAAAAACTAGTAGCCGCCTAGTTTTACATCCGACAACGAGCAACAAATTAATTTTATTATTTATTTAATTTTTATTACTTAAGGTCCTCGATAACAAGAGGCAACAATGCGACCAGCCTCAACCATTCGAATTTCGACCGTATGTAAAGAAGGCGTTTCTTTTATGCCGACATCACGATAATTACGCCTCGCTAATCGTTGTTTTCGATTCGTCGTAATCATGCCGAGACCGTGCGATCGTTTTACAAACAAAACACTTGAAATTTATCGCAGAAAATATTTTCGCCGTACGCAAAATTTTTCTGCGAACCTGAACCTACGAACAACACACTTGAACCTTACCGATCGCATATCGGTTTTTAGTGGAATTTTTATGGCCCGTTTATAGAAGCCCTGTTTCGATGTTTCGATGAAAAATGTGACTAAGTGAATATCGAAAAAAAAAGAGCGTTTCAAACCCAAACCTGTTGACCCATAACATTTCACATATAATAGTAATAATAATAATAATACACAAGACACGGACACTCCTCACAAAAGCACACTGTCATCGCCCCGGGAGTACTAACAGATCAGCAGAGAACCAGAACGGAGCAGCGTCATTGAATTATTTGCGACTTTGACGACACATCTCCGTTACGGATAAAAGAACGAGAAATTTGTCATCACTATATCTCCAACACCAACCAGCTAGAAGCCTGGAGAGTGCATAGCGTCGAACTCTAGGCTGACTTCTGGAGGTTTTATGCTCGCCATTCAGGATCAAGTAATCCCAATCAGAAAATATTTAAAACACACGGCCAGGGACTCTTCGGTTGCAGACAAGTGCAAATTTGGGTGTCCAACTGCGAAGACAATGTTAAAGAACTGGCAAATTGGCTTCCACAATCTGAAAAAGTTTCGTATTACACTTACAGTCCACAACCACCATTAGAACACCCTAGCTATAAAATATACTGTCCTAACGAATGAAAACTACATTGTCAGAGAAATTAAAATGTGGTTTAAATAATATCTGTGTGAGTATGAAGATTTCCAATGTGACATGTGAAAATTTAAGCTTGTTGTGTATCATAAGACCAATTGTTCTTTTTACATTTTTAGATTCAATTTTGTCACTGCCAATTTTAATATTAAGACTTCCCAAAAGAGTAGATCTGATAATATCACTGCAAAACAGCAACGTTACTGTCTTATCTATACTTGAAAAATGAAATAGGTTTTCTTCGGCAGAAGAATTAATTGAGAGAGATGAAAGAACAATACGGATACAAACCTGAAAGCTGGACCGAATAAAGCAATTTTCAAAAACTTTTAATGAAAATCAACCACTGCAAGCAGAGTAAAAGGCGTGGACCTCCTTTCTTGCACTTGTGTAAAAAGAAGAATTTATAAAAACTGTAAAATCATACTGCAGTAAAACTTTACAGAGATATTATAGAAAGAAAGTTCGTCGACTAGTTAAAAAAACCCGTGAGTGAATTTATTTTATATGGTCTTTTTATGTTCCTTTTTCTCCATCAGGTATATAAAGAAATTATTTTTTGTTTTGCCATTTGCACAGATAACCAAACATATATGGAATCAGCAGAAATTTCGAAAAATGGATGATGAGCAGTTTTTCAAAACTATGTTTCTTACAAAAGTTTTTTTTTACTGCAAAAAGAAATAAATTATAAACTCAATGCGACTTGCAACCGAAACAGTAAAATCGACATTGTCAAGACAAAGTAATTTTCTATATCTACTTGCTCTTGTTAGTAAACACAAGCACTTTTTCGTCGCTTATAATAAAAGAAAACATTCCAATGATGTTTCTATGAGCAGTGCTAAAACAGTTTGGCAATCAATCAATTTGTCAAATTTTCAATCGTTGAAATATGTCCGAAAACTTTCCAAAAAGCAATATAAAATATTTTAAATGCGGAGTGCGTATTCGAAATAATATTGAGAATGTTGCACTAGTAGGTACACCTGCACTTATTGCCCTGCAAACTGTCTACCAGCCTCTAAGTCCTTTAAAATATTTGTAGTCATCAGTAAATTCTTCTTTAATTAACCGGACTTTGTCGGTAATTCCAGGAATACTCTGAATATTATAAACAATCAGGCAATTATAAATCTCAACTGTTGATTTTAAAAACTGACATCCACCTACGTTTGCCGTAGAATCATGTGATGTGATTAATTGGTTCAAATTTGTCCAATTATTGACCAAAATAATTTGATACATGCGTTGTGTTGTTAACAAAGTCATGTGAAATTTCTTAGAACATATGTCGATTCGTTTTTATTGTGTTGTTTTAACCGCTAGCGTTAACCAGAAAGCGATACATACGAAGATCCACGAAACTTCACCCTGATGCTTTGTTGTTCATGTTATATTAAACTGTATTGAGAGAATACTTGAAATTTGAAGTGTAACGCTGCAACAACATAGTTTCATTTCGTCGCTATTGAGTCAATTTTTAATTATAGTTAGCCGCCATTGTTACTGCAACCTGCTAAATTAGATGTTATTCGGTCTTGGTTAGTTACATTTTTGAGTAATATTATCTGTTCAGATGATGGAAATATTATCGTATTTGGCAATTCCAAAAAAATGGTATAATGGTATTTCACATTGTGGATGAGATCAAAGCGATTCCAAACATTGAATTTGTTTAGGCTATTATCTTGATTCGGGTTTAAAGGCCGTCGTCGGTTGGAATTACTTCCTAACGTTTCGCTAGCACGAGTGGCGAGCTTCTTCAGAGGTCCTTCCATCTCCGATGTTGGACGTAGACTCAACATTGGAGATGAAAGGACCTCTGAAGAAGCTCGCCACTCGTGCTAGCGAAACGTTAGGAAGTAATTCCAACCGACGACGGCCTTTAAACCCGAATCAAGATAATAGCGTATCAACGGGCCGCGAAAGCCTTAACCAATTTATCATTGAATTTGTTTATTAGCTAATCAGTCGGAGACAATCGTTGTGCTTTAAAAAATGTAATAAATGAGACAAAACACAAAGCATTCCGTAAGATTTATAAAATGTTAATGTCAAAATGTTTCATCGAAATGTCTAAGCTTCTTGGTAAAAAAATGAAGCAACCTGATTGCAATTGCATATACGTCGTAGTACAATGAAAAATAAAAGAATCTTAAGGCGTTCTAGAATTAACTCTTTTATAACGTTATTAAATAATAATAAATAAAAATCTAAACACAACTGGACAGAGAAACAGCTTAAAACCAAAAATTAAAGTTAAATCTTTTAAATGAAAATTAAAATCATTATCATATAAGCATATAAAATCAACACACAGATAGACATTTTGTGCAGAGTCTATTTAAAACTAGTTAAACACTTATTTTTCTGTTGACACTAATTAAAAAAGCATATCTTTGATAAAAGAAAAGTTCTTTCGATTATTACAAAACTTTCCTAACTGTAGATAAACCCACTAAATTACATAGAATGACCCAAAAGTAGTGACCATAATATTGGTAGTAATATTAATATAATAATGATGGAAATAGTAAATTGTAAGATATAATAATTTCTATTTAGGTCTTTTGTAAACTTAATTTTAAAATTATTTTTTGTAAACTTTTATTCATTGCAATGTGGTTAAACATTTAGGATTTAAAAGTCAAAATCCACTTTAATCGCGAGTAAATCAACCATTTTCGTGTTGAGTTCAAATCGAGGGTTATGGAGTTATGGTATTTTATCAACTTTTTTGTGGTCTGTCGGAATATTAAAATAATTGCACTAAGGAAGCAAACACATATCGCGGAGAAGTGCGTGCCATACCGTTCTATAGATAACGAATTTATTTACTAGAACCTTAATTGTTATATTATCGTTGAATAGTTATGATTGACTCATATTCTCCAGTTTCGAAACTAAAAAACGATTTTTAACGAGTGCTACGACGTTTTTAATATTTAAAAAATGGTGACATAAGCATCAGATATACAACAAGGAAATTATTTGAACAAACCTCGAGAGGTTTGTTTTTTTCTAGTTTTTAAGTAGTCACGAGATGAAACGCGACCATTCGGCGCCGCGTTGCTCGAGACACTGCGGTAGCATCATTTGCGATTTAGGGTGGCCCTTTGCATAAAAACCGAGCCTCCAAAAATTGGAAAACATCAACATTCGATCTAACGATGGCGTCAATATCTAAACAATCTTTTTCTACTCCATGCTCTTCTTCTTCTTTTAGTGTTGCATTCGTGGCAAAAGTTGCCAACCAGAAAACCTATACGTCCTGTAGATTTCTCAACAAGGCGCCTCTGTCCCTCTTTCCATGTTCCAGTTTTCCACGTTGAAGCTTCATCCTTTCCCATTTTTCTTCTCATGACTTCCACATTACTTATACTATCGGTCCATTTTATCCCCAATATTATATGGTAAATCCATAGCTAGAATGTCTCCAGCCTTTACATTTCCCGACTCCTAAGGGCCATAGAACAGTACCGAAAACACGCAACATCTCACCTAACCTATTCTATGATTTTAATTTCTTCGGATATTTGTAGATTTCAACTACGTCTATAACGCGTTTATGTACAAATATTTAGGCATTATTTTGTATGATCCTGGATAATATAGACTTGGTCTATAACTCCTCCAGACTTGTTAATATGGACTCTATTTTATATATAGTGTTAAACAGATTTGATACGGTTTGATATCCAATTACACCCGTAATACCAAAATCATTATGAATCTTTACTTCAATGCACTGACAGAGCCAATTTATTGAGCGCTTGCTATTCTGCGTTTCACTCGTACTAGAACGATCTCGTGACTACAGTGTCGCTTATCAAACTTTTAGCTCCCCGTTAACTAATTTCAATATGTTTTTGGAAAATCTCTGGCATTTTCCATGAGAAAAATAAACGGTTCTGTTACAAACATTTTGAAGGCTAGTTTAAATGCTTTGTTCCTCTACCTACGACACAAAAAACCTGTAGTAGGTACTTCAAAAAGCTATAGGGTATATCGCCATAAGGCTGATAAAATAATATACTGCGCAATATTTTCTTTATTATTTTGATAACTTAGAGTGTAAATCCTATTTAGCACTATCTACCTAATTAGAATTACGTTAAATAGAAAACTCTTGTTTGTGAAGTTAAACTTTTTCATGCTTTAAAAACAACTTTTTTTTTTCAGATAACTTATTGGCTGAGCATTTACGGGCTGATTTCGTGACCGTTCCGCCGTCTAGAAAATTAGAAACGTTTTTTTACGTCAACGTTATCTTTGCGTATCAGTTGATAGATTTTTATTTAGGACTGCACAAACAATTTTTTTGCGAATCGGTTTATCATGTCTTAACCGATAAAATTTTTAAATTGTTTGCAAGCCTCTGCCAAGCAAATTTGATGTGTTCTTTCTGATAATAATGATCAATAACGATTCTGATGTCACGCAACCAAATATTTTCGTCAACCTTTTTACCGAACCTAAATTCTAATAGCGCAACAAAAATGAAAGTGTGTACTTAGATAATGTGCCTATCATTAATAAAATAATTATTAAAGGAAATAATTCCTCAAAAACGATACCAGTCTTAACCATAAAAACATTGAAACGACCATAGTATACATTTTGAAATAAAATATTGTCAGTTTGATATATGGTAATCAGTTTGGAAAATTTTTCAAAACGGAAATTAGCATTTATATAATATAATAATGATTAGTACGTATATTCGACAGTGCCTTCTTTTATATCTGTACAAATTTGGTAAATTCATCAAATTTGGGACAGTATTTACCAAATCATATTCAATCCACTATCACAAAATTAATAACAAGTACACTCTATAGCGGCCTTGAAAGCTCGTAATAACATAATAGCTAGCAAAATTAATTTATTTTAAGAAATGTTCAAGTTGCGCCTAACAAGTCGTTTTTTTTATTATTGGAACACATTTAAAGTGATAAAAAATTCTCCTGCTAGATGGTGTTTATAAGAATTCTAAGAATTTGACAATGCCGCATAAATTTTTATTTTTAAAAATAAGTTAAATCCAAAACAGCATTATCTGAGTAAGTTTCACGTTCAAAATAAAATTGAAAATTCCTTACAAAACAGTCATTTTTTTACATATTTCAAAAGCTTAAAATAACCTTTTCAATGAAGTGGCACACATCATATTTTGCCTTAAGAGTTGTAGAGGTACTTAGGCATTTTTGTTGTGTTTTTTTTTTGTTTCATCGCATACTTGAACAACTGTTTGGTTTTCCTAAAAAAAATAATAATAGCATTTGAAATATTTAGGCATCCGTATCAGATTGTATTTTAATTAAAGTCTAGGAAAAATACAAAAATTAGTTAACCCATAATTATTACAGTATATATTATAAATATTATATTAATTATACAACATGAAAAACAGTTTTGTCACCAACGCCGTTTTTTAGCAATTTTTAACGCGTTATTGAATTCTAAAGCCTTAAAGTTTCAGAAGTTTTTTGCAATGCAGTTTCTAGTAACTCTCTTCGGCTTGTACGTTGCAAATAAGTTTCCATTCAAAGACAACATATAATGTGTCTTACACCATTGAAAACCCAATTTAAAGCTCGTCTCGAATATGTAAAAATATACAGGGCGCGTCATTAGAAATCTTGTTATATAAAAAGTTTCGATATTTGACTGGATTTGATTGCATGGGAAGTTTTTCAAATTTAACTTAATAGTAACGCTCTGCCAAACGGTTACAGATAGCGAATTTTCCTCTGCATCTTCCATAAATGTATAGCCTCCACAATGTACAGCTATTTTTATAAAAAACTGATACGGCAGGTTTATGCCGTTTTTTGAGTATAGGAATTAATACACATATTTTTAAGAGTTTTGTGTTTTTCCCTTGTGGATATCGAAAGGCGTAAGAACGCGTATTTCTATTACATTGCCATGGCATGAGCCACTTCATAACTACAAGAAAAGTGTATACATCTCTTACAACAAAATGTATTATTAAATCTATTTTTATTACTAAAAACTCTTGCGTTAGTCAGCTTTTACTTATACTTTTACTTTTTTTTACTTTTACTTTCAATAAGACGCGCGTCTTTATATTATATAAGTATTAGAGTTTCCAGTATTTTGTTCAATTTTCGTTGGTTTATCCTTGGTTGTTCTAGTAGGTTTTACCATTTAGAATCATCTAAACTAAACAGACCCAACTTCTATTCATTTTAAAAATAAACAGAATCTTTTAAATACACAACTTAAAAATAATTATGTTTAGGTTAACACAGGGGCAAAACATTTTAACGTAAAAAGGATAATTACAGCTTGAAGTCTTTGGCTCATGGTCATGAAAGGAGTTATGAAGTCCTCTTCAAGAGACAATTCTTCCCATATTTCCTGAATACCTTGCCATAGCTCCTAGCTGTTTTGAGACATAAAATTTATTCGATACAGCCGTCTCACCATTATCCCCTACATATTTTTGATTGGATTGATGTCAGGCATGGTCATTGCAAGATTTCAATGTTGGCCTTTTGGAACCATTGCGTCACTATGTTTGCAGTGTGGACAGGAATGTTGTCTTTTGGAAAGGTTCATCCTCGACTATCCGAAGAAGCGCCTGATCTTCTTGAACTGAACTAACAGTTTGCCTGCCAAATCCCCTTTTCCTTTCAAACGTTTCTTTTTATCTTTACTTTTTATTAATGGAGAAAACAGTTGTTCTGCTTCCATTAAATGAGCTACCGCTGATAAGAAGCAACGATCTTGGTCACAATTCTTGCCTTTAACTGTCTGGTCGTATCTGGATCGGTTTTAGACATTATTTTATTTTCAAACGTATTTGTAGCAAGTCTGATATTTTTTTATGGTGACAGTACTTGAAATATGAAAAAAATTAAGTTTGCATGACAACGACATGGTGACCTTTAATACAAGCTGGGTTCAGATTATATAACGAGACATGTTGGTAACAAAGTGGTACCACAAAATTATTGTACAACTTTTTTGTATAACTTTTCATAATATCGCAGAAGCATCAAGACTACAAACAAACGCCGCACTGTTAATGCAACAGAAGTGTTTCAATAACATATTTTTAAGTGTAGACAAGTACGGTCGTGTTTTGCAACTCCCTTCGGTCTTACCGACATCTGATGGATAACATGCTATATAACCAGCAAAATGTTGTACAACAACTTATAAAACTTTCTTATTTAACATATTTTGTTACAAAGTCGGAACCCGGGTTAAGAGTCGTATCAGTTTTTTATGAAACCAGACGTACCTTTTGAAAGTAGCATTTATGTTGGCATGAAGTTTAACATAAAAAGAAAATAATGAAAATAGGTGAAATTGTTTATTGTTCAAACGATTGTTAAGATATATTAAATGTTCTAATACATCTTCTTCGCGCATGCAAGCGGTTTAATAAACGTCACTTTAGTTGCAAGCTTGATCATTTTAAAGAAGGGAGTAGAAAAGAAATTCTTGATTTCAAAACCGTGCGTCTACGTATGACAAGTAAGATTTGTTATCGTTACGTGAATATCTTCAGATGACGATAACGAATATCACAATCGAACACTTAATGTAAACTTTAACAATAACTTCGACAAAAATAACGCCGCGTATTTGCCTTAACTTGATGTTATCTTTAATTTAAAACTAAATTCGGTTTATAACCTTTTGATGTTGAAAAAATATGTGTCAATCAAATAGATAAATTTACAGATGTTTCCATTAAAAAAGTAGATACATTTCCGAATTATACAAGTGGAACGATTGCCCAAACACAAACAGCGTCGTTAAAGCGGGCATTTTTCGTATTAGAGTAGTGTGGCTGCAAATGAGGTATTGTTTTCTCTGTCCAATACGTTTGTGTTAATTGCCGTTTTGCGCCTTCTGTTTATTTAAACTTATTTTTCTAACGTTTTTGAAAGGGCAGTGCTGAAAAATTGTTACACTTGCAAATGCACTTATATGTGGAGTCGAAATGACCGCATAGGTGAGTTCCTATTTCAATAGAAATAGTCAAAAAGTCTGGAGCATAATTTGTCACATTTTGGTACTTGGACTTGCTTAGTTTTGAAAATACAGAGTGATTTTGGAAATTTTGAAGTTTTGGGGCCCCCTCGTATCTCGGATATCCTACGAAATTTAGAAAAGTTGAAAAGAGTATCCGATATAGATTTTTTCGTAGAACTCAGTGGCCTAGTCAGTTTTTTTTTCTAAATAGTTGCGTCTTTTTACAAAAAAAAAATTTTTTATGGAACACCCTATATCTTATAGACCAATTTGATCCCGCTTAGTATGATGCATATGTTATGGGGTTAGTTGTATAAATGACCTCACAAAAATGTTTTTGCGCTAGGCCTTGGAAAAAAGATTTATTAAATATCTAAAACAGTTACCTTATTTATTCCTGAAAATGCTTACACAATCACTTTTATGATTTGCATGAAGCGAACTTAGTCAAATATTAACATTTTATTTGTAACATTCCACATAGCTGTATGACATATATCATTAAAAAAGATAAACTAAAACGAAAATATTGATATTAAAACGATTATTTAAAATGATAAAGAACATAAAAATTATTAAATATATTAGCTTTTTTTTGCAAATCTAAACATAATTATTTTTATTCATAATTCTAAAAAAACTGTTCCAAATTTCGACCATTTTCTCTGACGTACAACCACATACAATTTCTAAATGTTAATATTTAATAATGTTTATGTTGTTCTCGTTTTTTCAAAAAGACGAAACCATTTAAAAATCTATATCGGATGCGCTTTTCACCTTTCCGACATTTCATAGGATGTCCAAGATAGGTGCCCCAAAACTTCCAATTTTCAAAATCACCCCGTATTTTGAAAACTAAGCAAATCAGGAAAATCTTTCCTTTCACAAAAAAGTACCAGAGGTTTTAGAAAAAATGCAAAGCTCTATCTTCACTAACAACGGACATACCCTTCCCTCAGTGGGGACAAAAATAGAACACAGTGTACACGCAAAAAAGCAAAAGAAATGATTGATATCGTTATTTAGAACACACAACTGTGATCCTTTCGGGAATAATGTTGTACATAGGGAATAATTAAATTTCAGCAAGTCCTGTTGCTTACACGACTTTTCGAACAGTCGTTCGCTAATTTCTGTTGATTGTTCAATATTTTGGTTGCAATTTTATGAATAAATGTTTTTTTAAAAATGTTTAAAATTTATGTAGAGCCATCAATTCTTTATTAATGAATAGAAATAATTGATTTCTTTATTTAAATGAGTCTTTATCTCCTTCCATTTTTTTTAACTTGAGTCCCCAGAAGCAGAATAGCAGCAGTTACCGGTGAGTACCCTGTTTCTTTATCGCCGTTGTGTGTTGAGCAATTTAACTTATGGAATTATCCTTTCGGGAATAATGTTGTACACAGGGTATAATTAAATATCAGCAAATAGTCTTGATTACAAGACTTTTCGAACAGTTGTGTGCTAACATAATTACCATGCATAACTTTACACTTTTCTTTTAATTTTTGTTGATTGTTCAATATTTTAGTTGTAATTTTATGAATAAATAATTCTTAAGTTTCCCTTGAAATCCGCAACACTTTTGAAGGAATAAAAGCTACTCGTTTAGAAAATATCCCTAAAGGAATCCCTGAAGGAAGAGTATTCACACTCAACGTGCAACAAAAAAAGTTTAAAATGAATGTAGAGCCATCAATTTTTTATTATTTTCGGTATAGAGATAGTACCAATTATTATGATTATTATTCATATCTTTATTAATTTCCAGCTAGGAATCGTGCCATCAATTGGTACTGTTGGTTTGTCACTATCGAGAACATGACGCTGAAAAATTAAACAAAATAAATAATAAAAAGTTAGAAAATCTAAATCGTGCAGCAACCCTCTAAGAACAAAAGAATAAAAAGAAATCTATATGCCCCTATTTTTAAGCAAAATAAAGTTCGTTTCTCGCAGGTTTTGAACCTACGCAGCATGAGAGAATCTGATTGCTAGTCAAACGCTATAACTTCTCGGCCAAAACTGAAGTGTTTTAAAAACTGATTGTTGATTATTTGGGCGATGTGCCAAAAAAGATACATAAAATTATATAAAATCAAATTATTGCGGATTTGCATAGTCAAAAAATTGTGGCTATTTTGTTTAGCTGATAAAAGAGTAAAACAGGACTAAATACTTTAGAGCAAAATAAACATTGTTTTCGGTAGGTAGGTGTTGAAAACACGCTGCTTGAGGATCTGATTTCTGTTCAGTCGTCTTAGCCTATAGGCAAAGTCTAAATCTATTTAGAAGCTAATATATTTTTCACAATATCCCAAGTATTTTCAATTCTGCTTTTATAGCTCCTGGTCTAATACGGGTTATAATCTAGTACAGTTTAATAGTACTAAATAATCAAAACAAGTGTGAAGTTAGCAGCTAAAAATTGGCAGCCAAAATTAAAGAAATAACCAGTGGCGGCGGAGATTTCTAAACCAGTCTAGGAAACAACTGATTTAAATTAAATAGATCTCTCGCTTTCGTTTACAGAAAAAATATTCTATAGGGTGAAACTAAAAAGTTATAAATATATATTCCTTCTAATTTACTCCAAATTTACTTTCACTTTCATTTCTGAAATGAAATTATGTCCACAAAGGTCAACTTTCGTTTCCAGTAAAAATATTCTCTTGCACTCCCGTATTTAAAAATTTTTGTTTCACCCTATAGTAACTCCCGTACGGGAGTGCAAGAGCATATTTTTATTGGAAACGAAAGTAACCTTTGTGGTAATATTGTCATCAAGAAATGAAAGTTTATAAAATTCGACTTGAGTAGAGAAAATATTTAAAACTTTTTTGTTTCACCCTATTGCAACTCCCGTACAGCAGTGCAATAGAATATTTTTACTAGGAACGAAAGCCAACCTTTGTGGACACATTTTCATTAAGAAATATTTTTACTGGAAACGAAAGCTTACCTTTGTGGAAACATTTTTCATATCAGAAATGGAAGTGCGTATATTTGGATTAAATTAGTAAGAATACATATTTATAAATTTTTAGTTTCACCCTATCGCAACCCTTGTACGGGGCTGCAACGGAATATTTTCTCTGGAAACGAAAGCGAGAGATCTATTTAATTTAAATCAGTTGCTTCCTAAACTGCTTCAGAAATAACCGCCGCCACTGGTTCTTCGGTTTTTTCCGTAATTTTGGCTGCCAACTTTTAGCTGCTAACTTCACACCGATGGACAAATAGACGTCGTATATACCGATTTCAGTAAGGCATATTCCAAAATTAGTTTTGCATTTTAATATAAGGAAATGTAAGGTTCTGAGTTTCAGACGAAAACAGGAATACTATTTACAATTCTTCTGGATTCATGCTACGTCGGTTGTTTATAAATCAAACTTGCTGGCGCTTCGTTAATCATCCTGTTGGCTTATGCAGAACGAGAAGTTTCATTTATTTTTTTTCTTTTTGTTTTTCTTTTATTAATTTTTTGGTCGGTTTTGAATATTGCCGTTGCATTTTCCAGGGTCTATTTTTTTCTTTCTTTCTTTTTTTTTACATTGAATTTAGGTGGATTTAAGAGAGTTATTTATCTTTGTTATTTTTTTTCCTATTAAATTCTGAATATTCTACTACAATGTATTGGTGGTCAGGTGGAGTAGTCCTGCTAGACCTCGCCACCTGTTAAACTGTATTGTGGTATATTCTTTTTGTTGTGTTTTAATAAAGGCCATTCATTATTATTATTATTGTTATTATTATTATTATTTGTAATTCGATATGGAACATCAATAATTTCTTTTTTTTAAGAAACTTCCACAGGCTAGTGTTCTGGAGTCCTCCTTGCTAACGTTTTGCCAATCATCCTGTTGGCTTCTTGAGAGGTTAAGTGTATTACAGTAGCCTGTTCAAGTTTCTTTAAAAAATGAAATTATTGATTTTCCATATCGAATTACAAATGCACTCGAGCGTTTTACAGAGACTAGAGATCTGAGCGTACTGGACGTTGCTTTGGAAACTCCTTATTTTACCTTTACTGTAGTCACAGTTGGGCGCTTGACGGTGTACAGAAAAATTTTTGAAACACGTATTGTCCAAGGTTTAAATTGTACATTATACATACATAAATTCTGTAAAACAAGCCAAGTTATTACATAATTATGCCTTTATTTTTCGTATTGAAGGCACTACATAAAAAAAATGTAATTGGAGTAGCGAGGTCTAACTTGCAGCTACTCATTCTAATCACAGTTACTAACAACGTAGTATTACAAAGAAAAAAACAAGATAAACAAATATAAGAAATGTTGGAATAAATATATAAACAGTACGATCTTACTAGTGACATAAAACGAATGCACATCAACAGAGAAATAGCTCTTTCATCAAAAAGTTTCAGGAATAACCACTGTGTGGCGCACGCGTTGTTCTGATTTGAGTTCCTTGTTGAAAAATGCAACAACTACCATTCAATAGCCACCGAATTCACCTGATTTGGCTCCCTGTAACTCTTTTCTATTCAACCGAGTCAGAAAACCACGGGAAACGCGTTTCAACAGCCAAACCGAAGTAATAGAAAATCGCAGTAAGCATTTATGGGCATACCGAAAATCGAACATGAAAAATGTTTCCAGGATTTGATCAAGCCCCCGCATAAGTGTACTACAGTCGATGGGGATTACTTTGAAAGTGACAATATAGATTTGTTAAGTTGCAATGGAGATGTCACTAGCACTCTGTAGATCATGATTTATTTGATGTTCTATAATGTCGATACCCGAAAAATTAAAACTGAGATATTGTTGAAAGTTGTCTGCAAATTGATGTGATCTGAGATAGTTAATATAATGAGAGAAGTCCGAGGTGAAAAGCTGTTGGATAAACAAGAAGAATATTTGTTATATTATTTACGTCTCACACAATAAATAAATAGGTTCCCTATTATTTGTGTCCTCTCAGTCGTCGCTATTCTATTTTTAGCTTTCGTGTTATTACCTTCTTCGGCGAATAGCAAGTTAGGCCTTTTCCCGACAATGAACAAAATAGACTGGTCGCAACTTTTCTTAATTGTAAATTATTATATTATATCTTCAATATTTTCTACTCGATTTTAATTTAAGTATTTTTAAATTAAGAATTTTAATATGCTAATATAATAAGATATTTTTTTCATTGTAGTAAATCGTCTTGCTTTAAAATGTTTTAAATTTTTATTCCTAAATTACAAATTCTACTTCTGAGATTGCATCATCTTTTTATTTGTAAAGTGTTGGTTCCTTAAAATGATAATATCTAATTTTACAGCGAGAAACAATATACCTATTTTGAAAATGTATTACTTTCTGTTTTAAACGACCTAATATTCAATGAAAACGACAAAACCTAACATACTTTCGATTTGAAAATATGGTTGTGCCGTAAAATAATTGTCTCAAAATTATGATATCCTTGATGTAATAAGTTTGACATCCTCAATTTGAAAATTCTTTTAAAATATACTTTCCATTATAGTGTATATACGTACACTACTGACTGGTTTGAGATGGTCGCATATCGTGACTGCACCAAGCCTGACGAAGTGTAACGATTGGTCATACTACCTTTTAGTGCAGTTTCAGTTTTTACCGGTGTAAGGTGTAAGGATTGTGAAACAATAAATATAGGCGACACATTGAAAAGTTGGGGACTTCCAGAATCCGAAAATTATACAAAAATGTACTTTAAAAATATTTCCCCTCCTCTCAATATAAAACTGGGATAAGATCAAACAAAACTTGGAAGTAATTGACATAATGCATGATTTAAAGAAACTATATGCATATTTTTATGTATATATCTAATTAATTTAACACTAGCAAAAAATATAAGATTACGCTCATTTAAATAGACAAACTTCATATGTTTAACAAGAATCGGTGTATTCAAGTTCTTATATCTAAAATTTTGAAATAAAGCCATGAATATTTAATAATACTCAAACGAAGCATTTCCCTTTGTCAAAAGAGACTTGAGATATTGAGAATATGCCATTTTTATTTTACGCCGACATAGCCTTCAGTATATGTGAAGCTTACTTATGCTCAAATTGAGCTTAACCTATTTGAACCAAGTATTTTGTTTTTTCCGCAAAAATAATTTTTAATATTATTATACCCATATCATATATCTTAAATGCACCCTAACCAAAAGTGACCAAAACTTATCAAAACTATTGGAAACGGCGCCACCCAATACAAAAAATCTGTGGAAAAAAAACCTCGCTCGCGTATAAAAGTCGTACCTATACGCGTCCCTTTTTACCCACTAATAATAAAAGTGATTAAAGATCTGGCCTCACGCGTCCGACGGGCGCCTTTTGACAGGTCGCGAAGTCTCGGGCGTGTGCGAGAGAGACGTCAGCAGAGCAAGACAGCACGCGGGCAGCTGCACGCGCTAACTTTGCCACAGGTGGCCAAAGTGTGGGAACGATCAGGCTCCTGCTTTTCCCACGATCAGAGCTACGACGACATCGTCGTGACTACACACCTGAGGCAGCTATAAAAGGCCGCCCTACCACCGCATCCGCTTCATTCTGTCTTTGACGCTCGCGCAGCCAACAGCTCGTGTAGTTCGGTGCAAAGTGCTTACTCCTCACCCATTCGTTCACGTTTCATACGTTCGGTTGTCGTGTACCTCTCGTTGACGATGTCTACGACCGTTGAAGAGCCGCAGCCCATCTCGAGAACCTATCAGTATAGGAAAGTGATGAAACCGATGCTCGAACGCAAACGTAGAGCGCGGATCAATCGTTGCTTGGACGAGTTGAAGGAACTCATGGTTACGGCGCTGCAGAGCGAGGGCGAGAACGTTTCCAAGCTGGAAAAGGCGGATATTTTGGAACTGACGGTACGTCATCTTCACAAACTGCGCCGTCAGCAAAGGCTGTCGACGAATCCGGTGATAGACGCGGACAGATTTAGAGCGGGTTACACGCACTGCGCAAACGAAGTTTCCCGTTGTCTGGCGTCCACTCCCGGGGTCGACATCCATCTGGGTACCAAGCTTATGACCCACCTCGGCGTCCGTTTGAACGAAATGGATAAAGTGTCGCCGTTAGTGATTCAAGTGACGAACCCCTACACGCCGCCGGGTTCGCCGAATTTGGAGTCCAGCTCGTCGTATCCTTTGCCTCTGACCCCGGTATCGTCAACCTCGTCGAGGCACACGCCTTCTCCGTCGCAACCGATCGACTGCACCACGACGGGCCTGCTCAAGATGGCACCCAAAGAAGAGGTTTGGCGACCGTGGTGAGACCACGGTCCGATCCTTGTAAATATTTTGTAAAACAATCTCACGTTGTCTTTCAAAATACTGTCGCTGCTCAATTTAGTTAGATTTAGACAATAAGAGAAATTGATCTCTCTTAAATCGGAAAGCTTTAAACTTTATCGTTAATATATAGATTACTTATTTGTTACGTAGCGTTTAGGTTGTTGTGATATTTCTATTTGTGTTGGTACCTGTGATTCACCATGGCGATTGAAAATACCCAAATTCGAAGCCCATTGATGAAGCTGTAATATTGTAAAACACGTATTGCGCGTAACTGTGATACCGAAGTGTAATTTTGACTTTCAAAATGCATTTCTTTAAATAAATACGATTGTTAGTAAAATTTATTCAGTTGTTTTATTCGACGCGATTTCTTCGAGAACTTGACCCTTTATGTTGCAATTATCGAATTTAAATTATGGAGCAATAATGTTTTGGAGATGAAGATCAAACACCACTTCAAAGTCCGCGTAGCTGATTTCGCATTTTTGTGTCAACCGTTATCGGTTTAATTTGCTACGCGTTATAGATGCGTACTTTAGATAAATCGCAAGCGTAAATTACCAAATACTGTTCGGAAATTGATATATGCGTCCTTCACCTTTGGATTTTAAAAATTAAGCCTCTCTCGTAAATCCCAAGATTTATTTTTTAGAAAAACGCTTCTAAGGAGTCGGCTAGTTAAATTTTCAAAAATTTGGTGTTACACAGTAATCAGGAATATACACGGAATACAGATTTTTATTATTATTATTAAGTTAGCCCCAACTAAACTAAAATTACTAATTTAACTGGCTTCCCGGGAGATTTTTTTAGGGTTTGGTTTTAGAACGTGTTTTTTTCTATGCGGTTTTTTAATTTTTATCTCGAAGCGGGATACCAAAAACAAAACGTAAAACTAGAAACTCGAATTTTTAGTGGCCTGCGGCTATTGCCACCCACGTGACCTTAAAGTTGGAATAACTAGGGACTCACGAAGGACGGGCTAAGCTTCAGTTTATTTTTCAAAGAAACTTCGACAGGCTACTGTAATACTTTTTATAAAACTTCTGGATTCCTCCTGCGTCGGTTTTTGTTGAGTCGAACTAGCCAACGTTTCGCCAATCATCCTATTGGCTTCTTCAGAGCTTGATTGAAACTGAAAATTTTATTCGATAAAACTAAAATTCCTGCATGTCATCAATTCTTCTACCTACGAAAAATCCGAGAGTCTATAGAAATCTATAAGCAACCTAACAATCTTAACCGTTGTCACAATTTTTTAACACAATTTTGAGGTTATATTTGATACCTAAATTAAGATGATCGACTAACGAAAACTGATAAGTCACAGTGAGTTACAGGACTAATTTTCTAGAGTTAAGTGGCTGGTCAGTTATCTTAAGATTATGCAATGTTTTCCAATTAACATTGAATCTACTTTTAGTGATTGGTTCTCGTTGGTTAATTTAGTCTAGTTAGTTTTATAAATAGTAAGAGGACGAAAGCTTATCATAATAATAGTGCAGTTCCAATATGAATGAAACAAATACGAAAAACCACTACACATAAAATTTCTACAATAACCTCGCTTTCTTAACTTTGCTTAACATTCCTTTAGCCTTTTGCTTCATTTTATAAAACAGAGAAGTAATAAAAAAAATGAGTATTTTCTTTTAAAGTTGATTAAATCCCAACGTTCTGTCTTCTTTCAACAATTCCAGCTGGCACAAACAACGAGTGAAATGCATACAAAAGACGTAACGCAATTTGTTCAAATTTGCGACGTCTCAAATACAAATCATTAAACTCAATATGGACGAACTCTATTCGGCAATAGCCGTTTGGCAATGAACTTTATTTAAGAAAAAGGATTCTCATTTTTTCGAAAGAAGAACAGATCAAAAATGACAACACATTTTCTAGATTTCAGAAATTGCTTTGCTGTAGCTTTTAATTCGATAATCGATAATCCATAATTAATTAAAAAAAAAGAACTTTTAATAAATACCAATTTATAAAGTTTAAAAAGTCTGGAAAAAATATAACTACAAAATATTTACACATATACATATTATGTAATGAGTTTTATTTCTAACAATTTTATTTACGACATTTTTTGCTAATATACTATATTATTTTCACCTTTAAGTTAAGGCACATCTCTTGGTTCAAAGAATCGCTTTAAGAAACGCCCTATATACGAAACATAGCGTCAGAAGAACCGAATACAAACCGAAACGGTTTTTGCTACGAAAATGATTGGTTTTGCCTGACACGCGGCAACTGGAAACGTGACATTGAATTCGAGCAGCTCTCCATTCCGTGGCTTTTCAAATGCGCGTGCTTAGCACACGTTCCCACGGCTGGCCAAGAGAGCGAAAAACTTGTCGGCTTTTATTGCGACTGTGTGGGCACAGTATAAATAATTGCACTATTACTTGGGGCTATAGAGAAAACTAATAAAAATATAGGGACAAGTTAAATGAGAGTTATCTAGGTGTATGTAGTGAACTCAGAACGTTTCATATTCTTTTATATATCTGTACCCGCTCAGATAGTTAAAAAACGTTGGGTATTTATTGATCACAAAACCGGAAATCTACCCAATTTTGACACAAAATACCTATTTTATTTATTACTGTTTTTTTATACTCTGTTTTTGTATGTGTACATACAAGATTGTCATAACTCAGAAGAGTTTTGTAAAGCAAAATATGAGTAGTTGCTTGATCGTTTTGTTAAAATGACCCCTTCTCCCTCGTTTTGGTTAGTTAGTTTACTATCTGATCGGATAAAGGATCATATTTCCGATTGTTTTTTATTAATTTCTAACAGAAATAAGATTTAAGAAATTTTGGAATTATAACCCTACGTTTCAGATAAACTTTGAAATAAACTAAGTTTAAAGTTGGAAATAACAATTAATTAATTAATATTAAACTTAGTTTGCGAATATTATGTTACTTCGAAATTGTTTACTGGAATAGTTTAAATGAAATGTCAGATTGTTGTTGTGCATCTCTTTTGGAATTTCACCCTTGTTTCACGTTATTGTGGTTGTTACCTTGTTATGATGTAATTTTTGTGAGGTTATTTTCGACTCAATATTTCAAGACGCTGAACAACTCTCTTGGCCTAAATCACACAACCTTAAGTTACTGATAGACCTCCAGTTCATTTAGAAGACAATGGTCTCGTTAAATCTTCAAATTTAATTATCAGTACTTTAGGTTAAAGTTGTCCCTGTCAGGGTCCAAACTTGTTCCTCGCATTTAACAAAGGAATTAAGCCTAGAACCTCCCTTGCTCTTCTCAACATATCTCTGATTTTTCTTACGTTTCCCTTAATAATTATGCTGACTATTCCCAACTGCTTTACTCATTTTAAGCAAATAAAGTACCGCATGTAGCTACAAAGATTAACGGAGAACTAAATTCTCTATTCGATATATCCTCCGCGCATAATCTTGGCCATATTATTTGGACCACAGAAACAGGTAAACGATGTCAAAAATCATTTAAAGTTAACAAAGAATGAGGTTGGTATAGAGGTTAAATCAGAAACAAAAATCTGGGAATGTGGATCGATACTAACATACGATTCACAGAACATGTCAAATGCCAAAATGACAGGATCAGTGACGTTATACGCAGACATAAAAGGCTGAAGCTTAAATCTTTGAGATACCTTCACCTCTTCAATTTTACTTGTATTTTTTAGGGAGCTAAGTAATACTATTACAAGAAAAAAAAACAGTTGCTATGTTTACTTCGACATGACACAGCTAAGATCATTTCCATATAAAGCTGCTCCTGCTTTTATGGACGAATTACCAGTAGATTTTTTAGACAATTTATCCTTATTTAATTATCAACAAAGGGTAGAAATATGCATTTTTGATAATGCGAACGATTTTTTATTGTAATGATAAGGCTTTCATATGGACCTGCGAATGTTTCTTAATGTTTTTGTTTGCTTTGTAAAAGGTTCAATTGAAAAGCGCCCTTTGGATGATATTTGGCCTATTATCCCATATTTCTTTTAGTCATGATGAATTTGTATAGTTTCTTGCCTTTTTGATAAAAAAAAAACACATTTAATTTAGAATATTTTGCATTTTATAAAATTTGGAAAATCTCACCATAGATGACCATAGAAACGGCTTTTTCGGGCGTTTGTGAAGAATAAACTAAGAGGAATTTAATAAAATAAAGCATTTAAAATGAAAAAAAAATCATTTTATTAACGTGTTAATACTGCTGGTAAACACCGTCTGCTTCAAATTTTATTAACGGGAACCTTATTCCCTCACAGGTAGCGTTGAACTTAGTTAGGGAAGGGTTATAGTCAGGAAAAATATTATTTCTTAAAATGTGGACAAGCTTTATACTCATATACTTTTAGAGCTGAAAATTGATTTTATTTTATTAAAATTTATGTACTGATCTGGTTTATTCCTTCTTGTGAGCAAATTATTTAACGGTTTTTCAAATTTGTGATTCCTAAATGTTGCAAAAAAGAGCAAGTTTTAAAAATTGGTTGTTCACACTGGGGTGCTAGGCTACGCTAAAGAATTTTGTTGTAGGTATTTTTCTTCTGTTTTGAGGACAATACTCCATTGCCCCTTTTCGCCATCTCTCCTCTCCTATTCTTTTCACGTGTCATACCATAGTAACTGTCTTGTTTTAATGTTGTTATACACCCGTCTTGTTTTTCCTCTAATAAACCCTTAGTTTTGTGTGGACGGATATTTTACTTGACCTTTGAAACGTTTAGCACACCGATCACTTTTTTGAGCTATTGAAATCTGTGTATGTCCTTCATGCAGCTTCCTTCTTCCGATATAATACTTCCTAAACACTTGTATTATCTACGCCTACGTAGTTCTGGATCTTCAGTTTGTCCCTCCCCCACTTTGAGGTAGTGGGTTTTTGTAAGGTTGATATCAAATCGCCGTCTTTTATATTCATCCTCATAATAAAATATTTTATCCAAAGGAACAGTGTCAAATTATATTATATTAAGTATATTAGTATTTAATATATTTCAAATCGCTGCGTCTAACCGTTTAAAAGTAATAGAGTGTTCCCACTTTCTTGTGTCACCAGATATATATGCCCGTAGCTATTAACATTTCAGTGCCATTTCGACGATCTGACTAACTAACTAACCAAAAGTTGCTCTTTTTTAACTGAATTCAAAATAAATATCATTTTCTTACAAATAATCCTGGATTTCAGTTTGAGGCTGTTGCTTTACATAGCAGACGGCTGTGGTAGCTGACAATAACACTGTTATTGGGAATACTTTTTAAAAGATCGTTTTGAAACCAATTTTCAAAAAGTTAGAATCCTTAATATTCTTTGCAGGCAACAGCAAGCAGTTTGGAACAAATTCGTCTTCTGACCCAATATGGTGAGTCGTTTGAGTGGAATCAACCCGTCTTTTGTATACAGTGTCGTATTAATTGAACCATTATGGATCTGTTGCCTAATCTATATCATTAAATTTTTTGAAGGTGATTTAATTTTCAACGCTATGATACGGCTTAAATTTATAATGGTTTATCCAAGGTAGGAACAACATCATTTTCATCGAAATCATATATTTCCTTCTTATTAGGCCCTGATCACTATTGTCTTTATGGTGAGTTTAAAAATCACTACATTTATTCGTTTTCTTCGATTCTCCACTGTTAAAAATATCCCTTATATTGGCGTTTTTGTAAGTAGACAGGTTTCTTTTAAAGCTTCTTGTTTAATAAGTCCTCTACTGAGTAAAGTGTCATACACATTTTTCACAACCTATTTTGCATCAAGCGACAAATGATTTCGACCCGACGTTGTTATATTCTCGTAAAATAACTTTTTTGAAACGCACAGTACAAACGATTATTCAACACTGCCACAAATGGTAAAATACTCAAGAAACATATCAGAAAGAAAGAGATATAGTTGGCCCACCCCTGCCTTGTCACTAAAGTAGAAATAATTTTTTTGTTAATGGCATTAGCCAATAACAATAGGTAATATATCGTTAAAGTGTTATTGGGGAGGGTTCGTCGAAAGTCAAAACGATAAATATTGAGACAGACTAACATGGCATTTTCGTTTAAGATGCTGAATTTTATTATATATATTGCCTGTGAAATCTTAATGACATATTGTGATATACCCACTTAACATATGTTACAACTCTAATTCTGTCATTTCTATGTGCGTAGGTACGTAAGGACTAAACATTTTATGAGCGATATTTAATTCGAAATAATTATTTTTATATTTTGTTGACCTCGAGCTTAATATTTGCCAGCCAATGCTTCTTATCGACGGCGACGTGACAAATAAATTTTGCTCTGATATTGATAATTATCACAAAATGTCTATCAAAAATAAAGGTTTTATAGAAAACGAAGAGTTCAAAAAATAATTTAAGGTTTACATCTACGGTTTTTATAATTTTAATTTGTTTTAGATGTTCGGGCATAAAAATTGTAGCCCCTTAAGGAAAGTGAGGAAACAGCGTACTTAAAAGAAACTAAAGGCGTTTCTCACTACCAGGAACTAAGCGCCATCTTTTATTCTTATATAATTTAATGGAAAAATACCACTCGCCACTTCACTTGTTTTTCGACGACGCAGATAACGAAAACACTTAACACACAGACAAAATCCTGGCCCAATGACTGGGGATTTCCTTATCGGCAAATATTTAACTCTGTTTTTCCAATTGTGTATTTGATGTTGTTATAAATCAATTGCGGCCGAAAAATAATCGACCAATGCTAAAGGAGAAGAGAAAATATCGCTAACAATTTAAGAAAAAGTAGTATAAACTAATTTTATAAATGATTGTTGACCTTTTGGCATCAGGATACAGTTAGCAGCAATACTATATCTTAGTGTACCATTTCACAATGTCCAAACAATTGTTTTACTAGTACTACTGCTATACTATTAGCGATAGGGATGGTTTTCTTTGTAGTGCCCTTTAATGGTAATGGCAGGCAACTGTAATCAGAGATTGTTTCATATTATTTCTCAATTTCGGCATTTTTTGATGGTTCGTGGAATCGTTTCTATCGTTCTTCTATGAAGAGCATTTTTTAAAACAATAAATATATGTTTCTCTATTTTTTTTTATAAAATTCGGTCATTACGAAAATTTATTTTATTTATACTATATATATGCGGTGTGTTCAAAAAATAAGGTGACTTTTGTAATTAGGCGGGCTACGTACATTCGATCTTCGATATATATTTTTTGTTATGTTGGTACACATATCCCTAACATATGTTCACAGTTTCAGGCAGTTTGCATGTTTACTTTTTTGTGAGACGGAAAACACTTTGAGTAAAAAAATGGATATAAGTGGTACAAGCTGTTCCAAGATGGCCGAGAAGACTGCGATCATGAACCCCAGCACGTCAATAACTGATAAAAGTGTTGAAGAAGTGAAATAGATGGTGTTAAAAAATCATCGAATCACTATTAGAGAAGTGGCTGAAGACGTCAGCATCGCTATTGGCTCGTACCATGCAATTTTTTCCGAAGTTTTGGGGATGAGACGCGTAGCAGTAAAATTTGTTCTGAAACGGCAACGCTCAAAAAGGTTATAACTGATGACGAATCATGGATATATGGTTATGACGTCGAAACCAAATGCCAGTCGTCCGAATGGAAGAACCCAGAATCGCTAAGTCCAAAAAAAGCTATCCAACTTCGATCAAATGTCAGGGTTTTACTTACTATAAAGAGTTATGCGCTGTTTGCGAGAAGCAATACGAAGAAAACGTCCGGAGTTGTGCGAAAACAATTTATGGATTTTGAATCACGATAATTCACCTGCTCACTCATCGTTGCTTGTATCAAACTTTTTGGTCAAAAACAAAACCACAATCATGGATTGCGATTGGGAGAAACGTTAGCATAAGTGTATTATATCTGGGGAGATTACTTTGAAGGGGACAACATTAATTTTGACGAATAAATAAATACTTTTTGATAAAACTTAAAAGTCACTTTCCTTTTTGAATACACCTCGTATACTATTTTCTGACATATACATATTTTTGTTAGAAGGATTTATATTTTTTTCTGTTTTAACGCCCTTCAGACGTTTCCGGTTATTTTAGTCAGGTTTCCGACAAAATTAAAGTATTGTAAATTCTAAAGAAAATATTGTTCCATCATCAAAAAATGATATCAATACAATAATCAATAATAATAAACAAATAGAACACTGCATTGACCTATTAATATAAATCAGCTAAAGAAACACACCACAAACCCCATTGTTAGCAATCCTTTTCTGTTGGAAATATGAAAAAATTAATGTTGATAATTATTAACTTATTATTATTATCAATTATTATTAATAATAAGGATCAATTCGGGATTGCAATTGCAATAAATCAATCGCTCTTCGGCATCCCTATTAGGTAAACCTACATTTAAAAAATATATATATCGTGATATACGGGGTAACTAATATCTCGTGTTTGTATTTCTAGAATGATTTAGTAGATTTTTCTATCAATAAATGTGTCAGTGTAGTAGATAATTTTTAAACATATTCACGCAAAATTAAAAATATTAAAGATTCATTAACTTTGCAGGAAAATGCAAAAATAAGTATAGATTTTTTACCAACATAGTAACATTAACCTAAAGTAAAGATAATTAGCAAATATGTCCGATAGGTGGGACGTTAATGTAATTAACGTATGTAATTGCTGAAATTTTGCGGGCAAAACTGGTAAACGTTACCTGTTTTTTTTTTGCAATACAATTATTATACATAATAAATAAGTACCTGAGTGATAATTAAAAGAAAAGCATAATCGTGGTTTTTAAGGATTAGCATTATTCTACTTATTAATTGAGTACGATTTGTTCATTTTTTTATTACCTATATTACCTATATATAAATTTTATTATTTTTGTTAAAAATACTTTGAATTCTGTTTGAGAACTGTTATTTCTATATAACATTTATCTATAAATAAATAAATATGAGATATAAATGCAACAAAACATTATATACCTCAGAAATAGTGCGCACCTAGTCGATACCTGAAACAAACAATCAAACTTGACTTGAAGTTAATAATTTTTTTGAAATAAATGGTTACTTTACTTAATAAGAATAATATAAATATAATATAAAACTTACTTTTGGCATTATTCTAAAGTAAGATATTTCCTTAAGTGTAAGTGGGACATCATCCTTACTAAAGGGTCAATTTCTGTAGATGTCAACCGTCTTTGATACTCGATTGAGTTCGGCGTTTCCGTACATGGATAACATGTAGTTATCGTGCCCGCATATGTCGGCTATTTAATATGACATTCCGAGCGTGTATAGACTTACCGTGGGAACGCGTGCTAGGCACGCTTTAATAGATCTCTCCGTAACTACCGTTCGCTGGGTCATTCGCAAATCAACAGCTGTCTACTTTTTTCCCAAGCCGTACATACTCGCTGCCTCTCTGTCTCTCTTACCAATTTAACGTTGAGATGATTTTTATTTATTCAATACAGGGTGTTACAAAAGTAAGCTCCCACACTTTAAGGGAAAAGAGACATCAAACTGTTCGAAAAATCGATTCTGATAAACATGCTAACAATCTTATGGCCGATTTTGTTTGATTCAACAGTTGACTACCAAGCGCGCCAATAGTTTTTACAAGAAAAAAGTATCTTTTTTCATTTTTTATGATTAAACAAAAAACTGTTTTTCTAAATTAAAAAAGGGCAATTTTAGAAAGGAAAAAAATAAATGTTCTAGCGATAACGCAACTAATAGCAGTATAGAAGTCTTTTCGCCACGTTATTAGAAGACAATAAAAATATGGGGGAGTTGCTTTGTAATTATAATTAATTGATGATACAAGATTTCTCATTTGCGAAAACCAAAAATTCTTCAAATCAATAAATTAAAGTGATAAAAACCTTTATAATGAAAATAATATAAGTCATATTTTCCGTTTCTAAAATATTATTATTATTATACGTTGGAAATTTATACCACTAATTCGTTTAAAAAATAAATTCAAAAATCCCTTGGGAGAAAATAAACATTTTTAAAACAGCATAGCAAATATTTTAAAACCAAAAATATTAAAGCTCTAAGATTGGCTTCTGACTTTATTTGATGATATTACCTTTTTCCAGGTAGCAGGATATTGTTGAGATAAGCCTTCTTGGGAAATCCCCCAAATCCGAGAACTGCCAAAATAATTTGTGGTTAATGGTATCGGAAGGCCTCTGCGTAATCAACGACCAATTACGGAGTGTAAAATATCATCATCCATTATATTCGTTCTATTTGATATGAAAAAATCGCCTCTCACGTTTAACATCGATATTTCTCGGCTACTTATTCAAAAATTTCAAAGAAGTCAAATGTTTTTCCTTTACCAATTAATCATTTTTAATTCTTTATAAACATGAACCTGTTAGCGCCTAGTAATTATCAATATACGAACAAAATTTCTGACTATGTAAAATTTTAACTTGGCTAAGTAAAAATTTAGTTTAGGCTCATGCGAAGCCCTCTGGCTATGTAAAGTTTTAGCTTGGACTCATATGACATTTTCTGACTAATTAAAGATTTAGCTGGGGCTCATGTGACTCCTTCAGGCTACGTAAAGTTTCAGCTTGGCCTCATGTGACACTTTATGACCAAATAAAGATTTAGCTTGGGTTCATGTGACACCTTCCGACTTCATAAAATTTAAACTTTGGGTTCATGTGACGCCTTCTGGCTACGTAAAGTTTTAGCTTGGACTCATTTGACGCCTTTTGACCAACTGAAGTTTTACCTGTGGTAATTTGGTTAGAAAAAATCATTTTGTTGTCTTCAAATGTACTATTCGTTCGTAATTTTAGTGATTGCTCTATCAGTTGTCATAAACTATCACTTCTAGTGGTATAAAGTCTTGTTTGTTCTCTTGAGAACACTGCTGATGTAGAGATGATCTATAATCTTTCTATCCCATAGTAGTCAGAATAGGGCGAGCTGACTGGGCCCAGTGCGTCTCAATGTTACGGTGGCAGCATAATTATTAATATATGAACAATATTGTAACGCCACTGAATTAAAATATACATCAAGTCAGGAAGAGCTACAGAATCACGACGTGACTTGAATCTTTTGGATCCATCTAGTTTGTTTCTCAAAACCAGAGAAAATTATTAATTTAGTAATAGTCTGAAATAATGTTGAAATAAACATCTTCAAAGCAGCGAGAACAGATTTTAAAACAAAAAATATTAAAACCCTAAAATTGACTTTTGACTTGATTTGATGATGTTACCTTTTTTCCAGGTAATAGGTTATTGTTAAGATAGACCTTTTTCGGAAATCCCCTAAATCCGACCACTGCTCAAAATAATTTGTGATTATCGGAAGGTTGGTGAGCAAACAACGGCCAGTTACGGATGTAAAAATATCTCATAAGTTTAACAAAGGTGTTTAGGATACTTTTTCAAAAATTTTAACGGCATGAAATGTTTTTAGTAAATTGTATTTTACATTAGGTGCGTTTCAAATTTCAACTCTTTTTGAAATTAAACCTCATCACGGAGAATCTGTCATACAAGGTTTGTAAAAATTAGTCATTTTTTTTTAAATAAACGCAGTTAAAAAATAGATTGAAGACTATTTTTGGCACAATTTTGACCGTACATGTGGATACATCATTTCGGAAATGAATATGTGCGATAATATCTCCGAAAATGTCCAAATTGGTTCGGATCCGTGTGAAGCGAGACTCAAGTGGTAAAATGATTATGTATTTTATACAAGGAAGTAAAGTAGTAAAGTAGTATAAATAAAGTACTCTAACTAAATTAAAAAAATTAAAAAGAATTGATCAGTGGTGAAGCCTAAAGTCAGTTTTCACTTTTCCTGTAGCATCTACAGAACAGAGATGACAATTAAAGTAAAAATTATACATCAGCATACATATAAGTGTCTAAAAATAAATACCAAACAAAATAATATATTATGCAACACGTTTTGTAAATGAGTTACTTAAAAAGTTTAGCAAACGTGTTGCATACTATACTTTTTCTACCACTATTAGTTTTTGGGTACATTTTTGCAAGACAATACAAATACATTCACTGACATGACCGTCAGAACTGACAAACGTCACAATTCAAGCCGTGCGGTAAAATCTCCGAAAACATCCGATTGCTCCCAAACACATGCGGAAAAATCCCGGAAATGTCCGAAGTGGCTGGGATCCGTGGCAGTGTCTCTTTTCGCAAACTATATTTGTGTATAATTAGATATTTTACAGACGGGAGTAGAAAAAACTATTGAAAATCATATTAAATCCAATTCTTCATTGACAACACCGCCAAAATGCGAAAACATTTTTTTATACACAGACTGCAGCAAGCGGGGTAAAATTCGATATTTGCAAAAAAATGCTATCTCTAATTTATCAACGAATTATTAACGAATATTAGGAACAAAAGTTTTATATACGGTGACATAATTCGGATATTATAGACCCTAAGTAATTTCTGTTACAAGTTTTGTTTCAACCCACCGTAGTAATTAATTTCTCAAATTTTACAAGCATTCGATGTGTCGAAAAACGTTTGGGCGACTGGGCATTAAAGTTCTAGAACGGTTCTCGCGGCGGGTCGTTTTACAAAAAAATATATTTTTCTACTCCCATCTGTAAAATACCAAATTACCCACCGGTCTAGCTTGCGGGAAGCGTCACTTTAACACGTCAGTTTCGTTTCCCACGAATCCGAGCCACTTCGGACATTTCCGGGATTTTACCACACGGGTTTGGGAGCAACGGAATGTTTTCGGAGATATTTCCCATGCTTTGAATTTTGACGTTTGTCAATTCTGAAAGTCATGTCGGTGAATTTATTCGTACTGTTTTGGGAAAATGTAACCAAAAACTAACGGTCGTAGAAAAAGTATAGTAAGTAACACGTTCGGTAAACTTTTTAACCCACTCGTTTATTAAACACTCGCTCCGCTGCGCTCCGCCCGTGTCAAATAAACTCGTGAGTCAAATGACGTTTACCACACTTGTTGCATAATACACTATTTTTTTACTGCCGTCTGTAAAATACCTAATTATACACCGAACTAGCGTGCGGGAAGCGTCACTTTGCCACGCGAATTTCCTTTCCCACGGATCCGAGCCACTTCGGATATTTCCGGGATTTTACAGCACGTCTTGAATTTGAATTTTGGCTGTCATGTCAGTGAATGTAATTCGTTATGTTTTGTGAAATTGTACCCAAAAACTAACGGTCGTAGAACAAGTATATTATACAACACGTTCGGTAAACTTTATAAGTTATTTACCGCACTTGTAAAATTGCAAATTTCTCAGTGGTTTCGTGTATAGTATGTTTTTTTATTTAGCATTAATAGACCGCTGAGAATGGTTGACAAATTTCTCGCCCGCTTCGAATGTCCAGCGGTGTATTTTAAAGTAAACAATCCGAAGGTCGTGTCGGGTTGTTCGCCGTAGAAAAAAAATCAAAAATTTAAAAATCCTGAACGTAAATATACAACGCAAAATATCCGCGCGCGACCTTCACGTGCTAAGCACACGTTCCCACATTCTGGCCGCTCCGATTATAATACCCTCCGTCAAAAAGCATATGCCCCTTACGCATAATTCCCTTAACTGTTCTGACGCACTCCGATACACATTCCCACGATAGCGTTCCACAGGGCTAAGCACCTGGTCCCCCGTCCCTTCTTATAAAACCAACGCTTATCTATGCCGTCAGTCATATTGAGTCTAGCGCTCGAAGCGTACGGACGTAATAAAAATTAGTGACGAGAGTTTTGTTAGTGTTTTTGCGATGTCTTTCGAACGTTTCCATAATCAGTCGTACGACGCGGCTCCAATGTCCAGGACTATGCAGTACCGGAAAGTGATGAAGCCGCTACTCGAACGTAAACGACGGGCACGTATCAACCGCTGCCTTGAAGAGTTGAAAGAGTTGATGATCGCGGCGTTAGTGACGGAAGGTGAAAACGCGGCCAAATTAGAAAAGGCTGATATATTGGAACTGACCGTCAGCCACCTTCATAAGCTTCGCAAGCAACAGTTGAGCACCCCGGTGGCAGAAGCCGACAGGTTCAGGGCGGGATATACGACTTGCGCTCGAGAGGTATCGAAAACTTTAGCTTCGACTCCTGACGTCGACATTCGTTTGGGGAAAAAACTGATGACCCATCTGGGTCAACGTCTGAACGAAATGAACAACACCACCGCCGCTCCTTTGGTGATCTCCGTGGGATCTGGCTACGGAAGCGATCGAAATTTTACGATGCCGCTAAGTCCACCTTCGTCCAGGGGTTCGCCGTCTCCTATAAGTGACAACGAGAGCGAATCCAGCAGCTCTTCGAGTATTTGGCGGCCGTGGTGACTTTGCGCTTTGTCCCGTTGTATATATTGTTTTATCTTGCTCAACAGCCTCGAAGCTTTAACTATACAAGCTAATACTTGATATTTCTGTGATATTCAGCAAATTGCGAAATTAAGTTCGTTGAAAGTGATATAGTAATAAGTAATCGATTTTCAATAAAGTTAGTCAATAAAATCAACACCATATCCTTTTTTTTCGCCTACCCCTGTACAGCATGGTTTAAAAGCATGCCCCAGCGTTCGGCTTGAGAAAAAAAGAAAAATATAATAAAAATACGTTTTTGTTTAGACAATTTTGATTTTAAAAATGGCTTATTCAAATAACAAAAATTGCAAAAAAGTTAATGGTCCTTATCCCCAAATTTTAACAAAATCCGCAAAAATTGTTAACATACTGTAAAAATTACATTTTTAAATATTTATCATTCCGTATATTATTAAAAAGTTCAAAAATTGTAAGCTTGTCAAAGGCTGTTTATAAATCTGGAATAATTATTACAGTTGTAAATGATATATGCGGAAGTAGCAACCCTCGTAAAACAATCTATTCGCCATTGAGTACTTTAATGGTGCCGTACCCGATAAAAATATTTTCACCGTGAAGAAAATTTTATCGGACGGTTTATATAAACCACAAAAAATTAAAAAATTTTCACCCGCATCTATTTCAAACCGACTAATTATTTACTCACCTTGAAGTTAATAACACGTATTATAAATTTTACCTTTGGGAATGTTTGGCCAACAGGTGATTTCATTTAAGTACCTGCAGTCAACTAGCCAAAAATTTTTATATCAAACACATTGTGAAGAAGTAATTCATAGTGTAAACACGTTGACATTGATTTAAAGCATTTTCCCTTGAGTTTGAAAGCAAGTCAAGCCAATATTTTGCAAATTTTTAATAATTTATTTTTTATAATAATTATGGACGATTCCTAATTTATTGCAATCAACGCAGTACAAATGATCCAAAGTGTTTTTTTTCTTATTTTGAAGTTATTTTATAGTATGTTATTCAGCAAGTTTGATAAAGGCTATTTTAGCTACGACTGCATACTATACTTTTTCTAAGACCATTAGCAATTGATAATACTTTTCGCAACAATAATTTACGTTATAAATAGTCCACGGTGCCGAAAAAAAAAATCAAATTTTTAGAGCATCCACCATAACATCATGATAAACCGAGAAAAGTTGTGCTACAGAATTCAGCGTAATAAAATATTTGCTATAGTTATTAAATATTACGAGATTTATGTTAAAGCGCTATTTCCATATGTACTTAGAAGTTATAACAACTTCGATATTTTAAATAAAACACCCTGTTCATAACTATATTTGTGTTATGACGAAAATTTACGATGTATGTCGCCCAACATCTAGCTTCAACTGTTTTGAAGTTGCTGATAAACATGATGAATATATTTTTGATTCCAATAAAAAAAGAGTAAATTTAATTGATTTTTTGGAAGCTGATAATAAAACACACTACTTAAAAAAATTTATTAAAAATATACTGCTCACATTTCTTTTATTATATATATAAAAAAAATTAAAACATTGTTGAAAAAGATGGAATAGAAAATATACAAAGCAAAGAACAAAAATTCAATTGGATCAACTAAGGAGACGAGAAGAGAAAAGAAAAAAACTTAAAAAATTATTCTTCATAATCAGTTCGAATAATTTTAGGAAAGAAAATTTTTCTAGGGTAACTTTTCCTTTTTCCTTCCCATACCTTATCGCATTCCAAGAGGAACAACCATCTCTGTACATAATTTCAGATAATCTGAATGTTGGAATAATGTAAAATTTTCAAACCGTAGCAAAAAGCAGTATAGCAACCAATTAATTCCTTCCTTGATAAAGCTATATTACTCCAACTTTCATCAACAGAAAATGTTAAAATGTACATAGTAACCATCATATTATATACACCATATATATATATATCTATCTATATACAGGCATCAGTGCAATCGATTGGCATACTAAATATGTAACCGATAACAACATTTACAACCAGAATAAATTAACCAAAACTACAAGAACTATTGCTTTGCGCAAAATCCATATATCATTTTACAAAAGCCTGAGGTGGGATGGATCCCTGACTCTTAAGTGTTTCGAAGGCGGCGAAGGCCCGGAAAAGGTCCCATTCGTTTCCCTCCAAGCATCTGACATTTAAAAAACGAAATATATAAATAAAACACTTTTTCAAAATTATTTTTTCGCGACTCACTGAATAGAATATTCCAAATTCATTCCCGTTTTCAAGGCGATCTGCTCGATCAATTCTTTTTTTGCTGCGTCGGAGAGCACGGGCGCCGCGACCGGCACTGGCACAACCGCCTCCGGAGTAGAGGGAGGAGCTGAAGTGCCTGGCACGGGAGCCGGTACTATCGAAGGTCCCTTGAACGCTTCCTAAAGAATAAAGTGTTATTACAACATTTGGGAAGATAATGGAGAAAGTTTTAGAGAGCAGATTGGTGCATTTTTCTGAAAAACGTAAACGAAGTGTCATTACACTATATGCGATTTGTCCAACGCCTTTGACGGCGTTTTATTACAAAAATTAGAACATTGTGGAATAGTGTTTGAAACTTCTCGAGATTTATCTAAAAAATTGATCTTAACTGGTTTTCTTTAACAACCAAATTTCAAACGCCCAGGAACTAAAATCTGGAGTACCGCAAAGCGCACATTTGAGTCCGCTATTTGTCGTACATGCGAACGATTTGAGTAATTAATTATATGATTTCTGTCAAATGTTCCCGCTTTGCGGATGACACGACATTTGTTACCTCCAGCGGCAACATTGAAACTTCGTCTGTTCTAGCCGAAAGATATTTTGGTGTCCATAATCTTCTCTTAAATAAAAATAAAATGCAAATCTTGAAAAAAATTCTTATGCCGTTTCATTATGGGGACACAGTACCAGCATTTTTAAATTATAAAATAGAGCGATTACGGTTATGTGTGGTTATGTATATAGCCTGTGATATTTATGGTTTATTAACATTTATAAATATTTATCGGGATGATAAAACCTTAACTTGTAAAAGTTCCAGATAAATAAAGTTCTATATATCTATCTATCTACAAATGTCGCCTGTCGAGAAACGATTGCTGCGCTGCTGCTGCGCTACAAAAACGAACTATCGCTTGCTGGCCAGTCAGTCAAAAAATTCAACTGTACAGGAAATATACATATTCAAGTGGCATAAAAAACAGATGTTACATAGATTATCAGTGTTATCTATAGTGAATAAAAACGTGTAAATTTTTAATCGTCATTTTCGACTAAATAAATTTTCAGTTCCCTAAATTTACAAGCAGTGACTCCTTTAATTTCACCGTTACAAATCCCAACGATTTTGGCTGATTTTAAAACAGTAACAGTAGCACATTTTCATAATAATTTGAAAAATATTGGTATTAATACTGCTCAAAAAGATAAAATACACAATCGTTTCTCTTGGAGATTATTAACATACGCGCGGTTTTTAAAGTTCTAAAAAGATGCTGAGAGGCATTTTTCATAAGTAAAACAGAGTACCAATACAAAAAAAAACGGCGTTACCCCAAAATTTAATTTTATGAAATTCAAACATCCACTTAACGCTAAATCACAGCACTGTTTTTTCTATAAGTTTAGCTTTGACATTTAAAAGTATGACTTTAAACTGTTTAAGATTATTAAGAGAATTGAAGATTATGTAACTTAACAGAAAAACTTAACTAGTGTTACAGTGTGGTTTTGTGAAAACTAGATGTAATCAAATGTCATAAAAATAATTTAGTTCTTGATAGAAAATTTCAATGTAGGGATCTAGAAATACATCAGTAAGCAACGCTTAGCATCCATTATCGGAGCACCGTGAGTAAACGATTTAAAGCCTTAGGATTAAAAACCCTAAGCATTTTGAGAGAAATTAATTGTCACATGATTGAAAATGTCCGAAAAAAAATTGATGAAGCTCATATCTTTTATGATCTTTTATAATGCAATGTTGGGTGAATTCAACATAAGAAGTACCAGGAGGGCACTGTTCTGTCGGCTGTGTTTGATATATATATTATACTTTAAATAATGTTAGTACAAACAGTCATTTAATTGGTAGAATTTCAATACACATTCCGAAAATTGTGTTCAGAAAAACACAACAAAAACTATTCCGTGATATTATATTAAGCTGTTCACCTCTGAACAGTATGCTTCGAAGCTGTAACCGATTCATAATAGTATATTACGCAACAAGTGCGGTAAACGGCATTTGACTCACGAGTTTGACACGAGCGGAGCGCAGCGGATCGAGTTTTTAATAAACCAGTGAGTTAAAAAGTTTACCGAACGTGGTGCATACTATACTTTTTCTACGACCGTTACTTTTTGGGTAGATTTTCGCAAAACAACACGAATACATTCACTGACATGACCGTCAGAATTGACAAACGTCAAAATTCAAAGCGTGGGAAATATCTCCGAAAACACCCGATTGCTCCCAAATCCGTGCGGTAAAATCCCGGAAATGTCCGAAGTGGCTCGGATTCATGGAAAACGAAACTGACGTGGTAAAGTGACGCTTCCCGCACACTAGATCGGTGGGTAATTACGTATTTTACAGACGGGAGTAGAAAAAAAAGTTTTGTTATAGATTTATCTATTATTAATACTGTTGCAATAAGATCTTTTTGTTTAAATATATAACTTTCCTAAGTTAGTATGTATGTTTCCTTTTAATCTAGATTTATAAAATTAGATTTCAATGTAAGCACTAATATCTACCTGTTCCACAAGCATATTTGAGTATTTTAGAGTAGGAAGTAAAAAAAAATGCTATGATATTGCAGTAAAATAATATCACCATTTCATTGCAAAAGCCTGATCGTACCTGCGCTTGTTCGGAAGTCGCGTTAGTCACGTGGAGTTGCTCATTTGCTATGCATATCCCACTACCAGCGGGAACTATCACTAACGTTCGGAAAAAGTATCTTGTAGGAGGTATTTTATGACCGGTTTTAAGTTCCCTAAATATGCCCGTTACTGTCAGACATATCATTTGCGGCTAAAAACAAAAACCATATCCGAACAATAATTTTCCATTTTCCAAACATTAAATACAAATCAACAAAGTTGTTAATTTTTCAAAACGCAATAACTTATATTTTACCATAAAGTTAACTCACCGTAAAAAATGTGAGGGCGAATGTGAAACTGTGTATGTCGTGCTTAGTGTTAGGCATATCCTGAATAAAGGAAACAACACTGAGCTGTCCTTGTTTAAGCAATTTGAACCGCCTGTCGCGATCTTGCACTTTGACCAAATTCCTATTCTCGGTATTATACCAACTCAGCCATGCGACATTTTTATCTTTACCGAGTCCATATGGATAGGCGGTAGTGAACGAGAACATGGCGTGCTCATGGTAGGCGTTGAGCAAGGGTTGCCGATTTTCCGAGTCGTAGATACGAAAATATTCTTCAAGAAAACGGCATACAATCGGCTCGCCTTCCTTGTTACAGAGAAATTTCTGACAAGGATCAGGGAGATGCGTCTCTTCCGCTATGTCGAAGCTTATTGGGGGAGGTAACTCTATGCCATCCTGAGAGTATATTAACAATAATGAGCCGCAACGCAAAAATTTATAGCGCAATACAAGGCAATACAACTTACCAACTTCAAACATCGGGGGAATCGCTTCCTAACTTCACTGTAGACAGAAAATAATGAGCCGATGAGGCTCATTCAAATACATTACAACAATCCTGTGAACACTCGCTCAGAGCATAAATTAAGTCAACATTAATATCTTATACACAAAATGGTTATGGATTTTTTTTAATGGCTTTTAATTAAAAAGGGAAAGCTCGACCACTGACCAAATTTCTTTACAATTAAAATTCAATTTTCCTAACATCAAAATTTCTCACGTTATTTGAAATGCTGAAACAAAGACAAGTGATTTAATAGTAAAACTATTTTTAACAGCCAATATACAAGTAAGGACATTTCAATAGCTAATTGCTCAAGGGAGACATGCTTCTTTTAAAACTGCTATTTAATTTTAACCATTCCTGTACCTACAACAGTACTAGACGAGTATGCCAGCTTTTTTTTTGACAGTATATAGGTGTTTTAACCTTTTCACTCTTCACTTCTGCATGAGAAGACTTTTAATGAAAGCCTTTAAAGATTCAAACAGGCTATACCTGCAGATCTGCTTCAGGCACTGTGTTTAACACCATCCAGTACACTGTCTACTTGAAGCATAGGCTTCCTTCACAAAAGAACCGATAGAAGGTGCAGGAACAACTATACAACCACAGCCTAGTTTCATTTAGGAGCAACTGCTTTTGAATATTCCCAAAAACTTTCAAAACACCACACATAAATGTAATGTAATGTTCTACTCTCAAATCATTTGCCTTTCTGCCATATCTGATTTACCTATTCATCTAATTTAATATTAAGAAAATTGAAATTTCATTGCACATAATTAAATTAACTGCATTTCCCTTTCTAAAAGATTTAGTTACTTTAATTTTGTTGAAGCTCAACCAATAAATCAAATTAGGTATTCTCTTAAAACACCTGAAACACATACCTTATGTAGATAGTTTGTTCCTTGAACCTATCGCACAGAGGATTTCCGTCTAATACAAGTTCAATTAAAGGTAAACCAATGAGGGCATCCAACTGTGAAATATCTCTTAGCTAAAACAACAGTTGACATACAGATGCAAACTCATCACAAACACAAAAATGAGCAGCTGTTCTATGATTTCATTGGTTCTATCTATAAGGTATTTAATTGGTGTTGTCCTTTGTCTTAGGGTGATTGACGTATTTCAATTTTGAAAGCATTTTATAATTTTATAATTTTTTATAATTTAAGTTTTTATGTGTGTTATGCATCTAGTTTATGATAAATAGTAATCTCATCAATCTAAACTAAATAAACATAAAAAAAGGGCACTATCTAAAGCCCAAGGGTTTTATTAAAGATTATCAACTATTCACACTAAAAATATTTTAGTAAGACATAGTGCAGCTCAAACCAGCAATTTTGATAATAAAAACACAATCTTGATCAGTTCTCTGGCTGCCAATATAGTGTATAGTACATAACAAAAAAAAAGGGATATCAACTTATAAATCTAATGTTTTAAAAGAAAATTACAAATAAAAATATCTTTCTAATCTAATCTAAAGTCCTTCAAATATAATAGATAACTCACTTGATTTTCCTAGTGGTTCAACTGAACCCAATAAACCAGAAAAGGCGGAAAAGTGTAATGATGAATCAGTGTAAAAAACCAATTACTTTAGAGGTGGTAGAAAAAAGGAAGATTTAAAAAGTAATTTTAAGGAACTATATGTTTCCAATAATTCTTCAATCAATAATAATTATTTATAATAAATTCTTTTTATAGCTTTTTAACAAGATTTTCTAGATATTGTAAATTTAGTATAAAGCTATAACTTTATACGATGAAATAAAGTGTGTAAATAGTATTGTCTTTTTTCTAGCTATCAATTTTTGTAATTATCGAAACAAAATACAATTTTAAAAAACACTGGAAATACAATAAAAAAAATTCTTTGAATTAATTTAATCCAGGCCTCCACCTGCTGTCTGTCAAGGCATAGCATGTCCAATTAAATCATTGAACCTAACTTATGATTTAGCCGCTCCAACCTGAACTAACCTTATTATTACCAATATATAGAATTTTTAAATTGCGAATCTTCATAGGCAACTTCTTCAAAAAGCCCAATGCCATTATCCTATTGTCAGTTAAATTTAATGCTTCCAAATCAGGTATGTTTTCCGATATGATATCAATAACAGCAAAAAACACAATGGGTTTAAAAAGAGGGCAGAACAAATCTTGAAAATCTGGGTCAGCATGAAATTTGGTCAAATCCAATGCCTTTGTTTCTGCATTGTATCTTTTTGCCATAACCTGTTTCATTCGTTCTTTAACCACGTCGGTCATATCTACATTGGGGCTACTTGGATGAACCCTCACAAACAATTTAAAACCATTTGGAAGCTGCACTTTTTTATCTAAACTTAATAATTTCTCTGCCAGTTTAAAATCATCAACATAAAAAATGCTTGTATTGCCATTTGTCTGCCACTAAAATCAAACATTAAATACAAATGAATTGAAGATTTTACACACAACTTACTGCCATAGGCATAAATGGGAATGGTGAAACATTTTCCAACAAGAGCCTCTGAAGAAAACTTTTTTCATATTTCTCCCCGTATGGTATCTAGAAATTGTCATCCGATGAAAGTCCCAACTGCATTATTCCAAAAACAACTTACCATAACTTTATACCACCCTGATGGTGCTTCCAACAACTTTCTAAATTGGGCTGGCCCCGGAGATCCTTTTCTTCCCTTTTTCTTGCCACTCCTAAAACGGTGACGAGCGCCGGAACTAATGCCCATATCAATATCTTCATCTTCTAAGTGTTCTCGTAAAGCATTGCCCCAATGGTTCCTACTATACTGATTTCCACCCTGACGACCAGGCTTAAACGTTACCCGTCTGCTGTCACCACCACGATAGTCGCGTTCTACATGAAGTTATCGTCAAATTATTATAAATCCTGTAATCCAATCCATACCTTCTCTATTCCATTGTTTGCTTTGAAAATATTGTGGTTTTGGCATGTTAAAACTTGCAAGCAAACGTAACCGTCCAGTCAACACCAGATAATTTTTTTTAATTCCTACTTTCAATGCAAATCAAGTTTTTAACACGCAGAAAACTATTCTCTTAACATCCAATCCACTTATTCACAAGCTAAACTAAAATGGCAGACTAATATGGTGCTTACCCCCACAGAAAAAAGCCATCCAACATGAAACGTTCTTCTTCTTTCTTCTTCAAAGTAAGAAATCTCTGGTCAATCGTCCATTGGCAACATCAAAGATTATTTCTGATATTCGGTCATAGATTGACACATATTCGAACACTTTTCTATTGGTTACAGACCACTGACCGGCTTCGCCGTTTTCACCTTCCGTTAGACCTTCCGGGCCCAACGGGCCTCCAACCTCCGCCGCCGGATTCTGTTGTCCCAACAGAAAAAAACTTGAAATCTGTTTCCACTGTGAGGATTTAGTGTTCTTAGTGTTTAGTGAATGTTTCAAAGTGCTCCGGCTCCGCGGAGGAAGTGGAGGAAGCCGTTTTTTTGCTATCGGTCAAAGTACCCTTTTTTGAGAACCTACCTAGGACCTGAGACATCACTAGGCCAAAAATTCTTTTTGTACTTTTGCCCAAATATCCACAGTGAACTACCGATTCAAATGAAACATATAAATTCTTTAATTCTTTCTTTAATTCTTTATTTAATCTAATGAAAAAATATGGCTAGCTTAAAAAGTACCACAAAAAAAAAGAAATTATCGAATGTGTGAAAATATCCCCAACAATGATATAAACATATAACCAAGGAAACGTATCCAGAACTAGACTAATCTGTACCTGATCATGACAAACCAATGGCTAATAAATTTAATACAATTACATTGCAAAACAGGCTTGTTTTTACAACATAATTTTATCACTACTTCGCTAGTCTATTAAACTACGTCTTCTGTTACCGTTCGATTTTTCATTACCCTTTTGACTTTTCCAATTTGTATTGATTTTTCCATATTTAATTACATGTATAATTTAGGTAGGGTATTCGTTATCTTTCATTAACACTTTTTACTTTCTATAATTATATAAGACCTATAAGTTTAATTCTCAAGAAGTATTTCTTTGCTGTTATTTTAGTATATTTATCAAATAATCATAATTATTTCACTCCCACTTCTACTAAATAATCTTTTGTTTTATTTTATTTTTTTAACGTTTATTTTCTTGGTTATGTATTTACGGCAATTAATATGAATAGCGGTATATTGTAGTCGTGATATAGTGGCGTGTATTGATTGATAATAAACTTAGTATTATTGTATTAAGTATATGTTAACGAATCTGAAGGATGATGGAATGGTCCAGACCCTTCTCTTACGAAGGCATCCTTTAGAATTTTTGAATTATTATTCACAATTTTTGTAAGCTGGCCAAATAAACTTATGTAATTATGGCTATTAGAAGTAAGGGAAGAAGAACCTAATAAACCTTAGAACTTAAACAACAGTTTTGGCCGAATGATCGTAGCAGTCTTGACCAACAGAAGAAGAACAACAGTTTCCATGCGCTCTCTAACTGATGTAAATTTTAAGTGTAAAAGTTCCGCCGGCCCCATTGTTTTAACCGTTCACGCCGGTATGGAGGCCGGATGGGCCCGGATGGTCCGTGGTGGAAGCGGGGGGGTGTCGGTTTTTTTGGTATCGGTCAAAATTGTTTTTTGCTAGTTGAGCAAATATTGGTTATATGTCTTCTTTGTACGTGTTGGTCCATTACCAAAAGCGAAGATCCTCGACGGAAGTCGGCAATGGGCGAATGATCCTAGCACTCGAGCCCAACATTTTTTTGTGAAACGCATAATTGAACTTAATTGAACTGATATAAAGTTGTGAACCGCAAAAACTGCAGCGCTGTACGAGATTTTTACAAAACATGCACCAGAAGCAAATTAAATGGATATCAAAACAGAACAGAAACAGAATGGAACATTTTTTTATTTATTTATTTATGAGCTAAGGTGATATTATAAGCTAATATATTTCAATAATCTATGCTAAAGATGTGTGTGTTTTTTTTTGGAAACGGTTTAAAGTCTAAGTTAGAATCGGAGTTTACTTATTATCAGTTTATTAAGTCAAAGTTCAATAGTGATTAGTTACCAATAAAGTATAATTCTCGATCTCTCTAGGAGACTTGCCCATTATTACGAATATTTTGAAAAAGAAAAAAACTTTGGGATATGTTATAGTATTTGAGATTTTCGGTATATATATTTATGAACCTAAAAAATTGTCAGAGGTGTGGGCTCAATTTCCACAGGGGTCCTTGGATATTTTTATTGTTATCAATTTGTTTAAAATGGATTAAAACCTAGTTGTAACTGCCTGAATTGAATTATGAAACAGTAGCTAAATAAAGGGGAATTAAAACAAATTAATAGTGAGTAGTTATTAACAGATTAAAATCAATTATATCACAAATTTATTGGATTAATTATCGTCAATACTAACACTCTTTTATGTGTTAACCAAAATGGGAATAGATTTATTTAGCATAAGGTACTATTTTTCTTGATAAACTGTCAAAACTAATTCAATTTAGTCCTTAAAAATATCTTTAACAGAGACTTTTATTTCACTTTGAACTAGATGTTTGTTCTGAGCTTCTTTAAATGCTGAACTTAAACTAATAGGCTCTTCTTCACTAACAGAATCATTTTCCTGGCTTACTTCTCTATCACGGTTCAAGATATCTATTGCTTCTTTATATATGTGTTCTTCAGATGCATCAGCCGAATATTTATTTTCCAGTTGACTGTAAACATTTATAAATTTTTGGGTGAGAGATTCTTGGTCAGAATTCAAATTTATGGTGCCAATTTGCTTATTATTGCGATGAAATATCCTAAAACACCAAATGAGAGTGCACCCAATATAGTATGAAAAATTCATTACGCTCGAATGCGGTCCTCCTCATAAAAAATTTTCTTTAGCTTCATATTTGGCACAGGTCTATCAAACTGTGGTTCTTCTTTTGGTGGAAACGCTTTATAAATATCAAACCAAAGTGGTCTGTCTTGCCAATTCAAAGCACCAGACTGAATTAAACCACTAACTCTAAAAGACTGTAATTCTGTACATTCAAAATAGTGTTCGATAGTTATTACCTAGTATAAATGGTTCCTATTTTCTCCAAACGACTTCCAGCCATGGCTCTTGTTGCAATAATTTCGACAACACGGATTTGAGGTTAACGACAGCCACAGAATAAGTCTCTACAAAATCAATAATTAGAAAGGCAGCATTCTTCTTTATCTTTGGCCTGCAATTCCCTTGGAAAAAGATATCTGCAAAAAACTATTGCACACCAGATAGCGCCAAAATAAATTTAACTTTTCGTGTTAAAGGGTGTCGTGTGATGTGTGTTGTATTCTGGAAGGAGTATTATTTATTTGATAAATCTAAAAATGAAACGATTGGAATGTGAAATTAGTGCAA
Source organism: Cylas formicarius (assembly GCF_029955315.1). Taxonomy (NCBI): domain Eukaryota; kingdom Metazoa; phylum Arthropoda; class Insecta; order Coleoptera; family Brentidae; genus Cylas; species Cylas formicarius. The sequence continues at coordinate 9,770,319 of NW_026844326.1, read as the reverse complement.
GTTTCAAGTGTTCTAGTTAACATGTACAGCGAAAAATGCAAGATGAGAGGCAAAGTTCAAATATAGTCGAGACCGTCGGCTGCTTTTATTACAATCTAAACTATTGAATACTATTTTACCATGAAATTTTCAACAATAAAAATTTGGTAGGTATTTCCTTTGCTTTTTTAAAGGTAGTTCTTGAATTTTTTATTGTCTCTAAATGAAATTAGACTCAATATAAAATATAGTTCTTCTTAAATTGGGTTAAATTTGAAGCTTTGTTTGGTTCGTTATATTCTATAAACATATATTAAAATTAGCCCAAAAATTAAGTTTTAAACTCGTTTTAATAAGTTTTTTAATCGCATCACTTTTCCTTCTCTCTTTAGCCATTTAAATTTGAGTTTTTTTTAAATTAATCAACGTTAACAACAATTATTTAATTCTTACCGAGTTTTTTATTAATAAACCAATTAATTCAATTTTACAGGTGAAAATTCGCCAAAACGCTATGGATTTGTTAGTAGATAAGTGGCAGTAAACAAGGGCATTCATTTTTTTGATGCCTTTAGTAATAGGCTAACATGAATTCCAGACCAAACTCTGGTTCTAAAACAGGACATAGACGAGTCGAGTCTGAAGGTCACCATCGTCATAATTCCTCAAGTTCAGGTCACAAGAGATCAGATTCTGGTCAAAGTATATATTCTGAAAATTACGGTGATAAGAGACATGGCCATCATAGGTCAAAATCTGGAGTTAATGAGAGGGATCAAGAAAGGAATCAGGGATGTATGTTATTTGTTATTTTCATATTTTACATATCAATACTGTCAATTTTAAGTAGCAAACAAGGTTGAGTTTCATTCATCCCAAGGTCTTCATGCAGGGGGACTTCAATCTAATCGTCCAACATCTTTATTTCCATTAAAGTCAAATGACAGTGGATTAGTAGGACCAGACACAATTCAGCCTGAAAGAGAACCTATTAAATTTGAGGTCAATTTAATAGGTGCCCCTCCAGAAGTTAAACAACTTGTTTGCAATATTAAACAAGTTGCTGAACAGTTCCTTTATCATTGGAAAACATTTCCAATTAGTAAGTGGCATTCTTTTTGTGTCAGATTGTACCACTAAGTATTGAATAGCCTATATGATATAAAAAAACGAACTATTTTCTTTAGCTGCCCAATTACTAACCACAGTCTGATTGGTTAAATCACGCAATAAATAAGGTTCCCTGACAGAATAGCAACTTAAAAAAATAATTCTATTACCTTTTAATAAGCTAAATAAATATTTACATACATGTGAATTACTTTCTTTGTGGTGCATGTAATCCTAAAAAAATACAGCTAAATAAACAAATTTACCTCTCACATTCTTTACTGTCTTATGATGTCACTAAAAGCCGTTAAATATCACTTCAAGAGGCCAGGCCAAATAGTCTATTAAACTGTGTACCAACTTGAATTGAAACTTGGATTGATTGGTCATGTTTGTTTAATAGTTCTACCTAGTCCCTTGTCTCAGTGTGACTCCTTTCCAACATCTCAAGTTTCATCAGACGGTTCATTGGCCAGATGTAAGAACAAATTTCATCTCAGGGACCTTTTTATTGCTCCTTCATTCGATGAGCTCGACGCCGTTGCCGTGGATAATAAAGGCGAACCAAGAAGGCTTAGCGGAAAGCAACTCGAATATATTAAAGAAAGAGGGTAAGTTATTGTACACATGCAGTATTCCCGATACTAGTTCTGCATTAATTTTTTTGTTAGCAAGTATAAAATTTTATGCTTATAACTTATTTTATTTGGTAAATGGTTGAATAAAAGAACATTTTGAACGGCAAAAACTTTGTATTACTGGGTGCTCTACTCACCACAAAGTTGTCCTAGATCATAGACATTATTAGTTTAAGTTTTTTAGTAAATTAATGTTTAATATTTAATTATTTAGTAATCTATATATTCCATATATTGTAAGATAAGAAAGGCTTCTGGATGAAATGAAATGAATGCGTTTTTTTGGATATCATCATTACGTGCTCCCATTATTAAACAAAGTTTAAGTAAATTTAAAGGTTTGCTGGTGAAATTTTAATTATCTTTTCGTTCTGTAAACGTCCATATGTAAGGATATTTGTTGATATGCTGATTTGTCCAAATTGTATATTGCGATGTTGTTTTGTAAAGCTTGCACAAGGATAAATTTGGAAAACCGAAAAGGTTGAACCAGGAACAACTTGAAAGTATTAGATTACACGGGTATGTTGGTTATTTGTGCATTAATTTGTTTTGTATTTGTGTGATTTTTTTATTGTTTCCAACTTTTCTCCTATCTTAAGTTTGTCTACAAAATTCTCGTTTTGGAATATTTTTGAGCATTTGTTTTTACGTCACGTGATTGAAGGACTTTGTGTAGCTTTCTTTTAAGTTTTGCTTCAATTCTACCTTTCCAAAACTTAAAAAAACGTCGTGTGGCCAACATCTGTGCAAGTTTTACTGTTTGAATGCCGGGGAGGGTACGTTTGGTGCTATGAAATTTTTGAATTTTTAGCGAGTTCGAAGTCGAATCGTTTAATTTCCCCGGGCAACAGCATCGGTGGAGACTTTCGCAGCTCCTTCAAAAGGGTCGAGAAAATAGTCACAACTCCTTGTTAAACGATTTGGCGTTAGCTCTGCGCTTTATATTCGTAACCGCCAGGGGGCGGTTGTTCTCCCACTTTTTTAGCGTTACCCAGGCAACCAAGGCTCTGCTTATCGGGCTTCTTAGAATTTTAGACATCGTTATCGGTATTCCGAGTTTGCAGGCGCATAATTTAGATGCTAAAATTAGGGAAGAGAGGAGCAAGTATCTGGTCGCCGAATTGTTATGTCGCGTAAGTAAGATGTCTCCCTGAAGTTATTTATTTATCAAGACCGGATTTTTAGTCCGAGAATGAAGATTCCTTGGAGATATTGTGCTCTTACATTAAAAAGCAATTGAGGAGAGCGGTGACGGAAAAATTCGAAGTAGCGCGGGAGTGTAGCCAGCCGCCCGTAGCGTTACCTTATAGGTTTTTAACGCCCTCCGGATCTGAATTAGATTTAAGATTATGGGACCGCGGTTTGATGCGCAAAGCGCTACCAATTCTCGTGGCCATATTGGAAAAAGAGACCAGGGGATGGTTCTTGCATTTTCGTGAAAGACTGATTGCCGAATTGCGGGCCCAAAAAATGCCCGATGAAGATATCGAAAAAGAGGTAAACGACGCGGTCATGAGGGAATACCTGCAGAGGGTCTACGATAGTATAACGTCGAATGCGGACATTGCGGCGTTAGGTACCGGCATTGCTCAATTACTCGTACAACAAGCCCAAAGCGTAGTATTAATGCACAGAGCAGTCGAGAACGTGCAACATCGACTGCAAAAAACTCAGGAAGAAGTCAAAAATAGGCTTCGCAGTTTCCATCCAATTTTATCTAGAATAGAACCTTGGTTAAGGGCTAAGTTAAGAAGTTCGGAACAGAAGTTTGGCGTCGAAAACCAGTGGTGTTCGCACGAAGAAGCCCTCGCGTTGTGCAACTCCCAGAGGTTGTATCAGACTGTTTATTTTCTCAACAGGGATTTGGCATTTATGAAGGAGGTAAGTGACACTTTTCGCTATATGTCTTTTGTTGCTTTTGTCAGAAAGAACTGTTATTTTCTGAGAATGGATACTTTGTTGTTTTTCATTTTTCAATTCATTTAATTTATTAGCATGTTGCAAACATAGAAAATGTATACACTCAGTCATAGAATAACATTTTTACAACATAACATACACATATGACATAAAGCCCTCTGTGCGCATCTGGACTTACATTAAAGCTCAACGAAGATTATCACAGAAACTTACCACCGAAAGTGGGGAGTCGAAGAGCTGCAATCATTGGACTAGATATAGTTATTGATATCTTGAAAAAAGATAAACCCCTCCAAGCTGTAAAATGATTGCTTTATTAAAAAATCTTTGACTAAGATTTTGAACCTGTTTATTGGGAGTAATTTTTTCTCGGGCTTAAGTTAATTAAAACAATGGATACAGTAGTAATTTGAACCTAGCTTGCTCGCATCAAGACGGAAGAAATCAGGTCTGAGATGGTCCCTATTCCATGTTTTGTAGGCGTGAATTTTATTCACATGTAAAAAATCTGTTTTATTCTCGTAAGCGTAAACTAAACATTTAACTAAATCAACCCTTGGTAGTGGAAGAATTTTAAGCTCTGAAAATTGAGATCTAACATTCTCTCTGTGTTTGAGGTTTGTGATTATTCTAATTACGCTTTTTAGCCTGACCCCAGTTTATCAGACTATAAAACAAGTGGTAGCCAATTAGAACATGATATGCTGTCAATATGGTACAACCTAGTTTAAGCTACGTTTAAAAAATATATTTTTTTGAGATTTTTTTATCCACTGTGTGGTAACACCTATTTAGTTTAGTTTAAGGCCTAAGTGAATTGTCCATTATTTACTTTGTTGATGTGCCTTTGAGAGAAGATTAAAGAAACTGTTTTCCCTTCGTTCAGATTTCAGCTATTTTTTGCAAACCAGTCCTTAGCTCTTGTTAATTCAGAGTTAGCTTCAGCAAGTGCTTCAGTAAGATTTTGTTTTATTTATTAAGAAATTAATGTCGTCCAGAAACAACGCCAGCCAACCATTCAAAAAGGCTTGAGGAAGATCGTTGATATATTACTCAAGCTGTCTAGAAAAATTTAAGCAATCAATATAATGTTGATGTTCTTGTACACTCTTATTTATACATATATCCCCTCTTAAAGGAAGCCATTGAAAAAAATTGAGGAAAATTGGTAAGGTTATTAAACAAGTCACTCCTCGTAAAACTTAATGGAACTTAAATATTAGCAAAGGCATTGACTACATACTTATAGAATATTCACTATACACACGACCGGTAATTTAATTCGCGCGTTCCGACTTCTAGTTTCGACTGACTCGGAACGAGTGCAGTACTCTGCTTGTATACTATCTATGCGTCTTTTATTTCGCTCCGACCCCTGTGTACACCCGTTTTCTTGAAACAAGATGTGGGGCCGCCCGGATCAGAACCGGGCTCAGCCCATTAGGCTTGCCGGTATAAGTACTTGACATGATATGATAAAAATGTAATTAAACTAATTAAAATTACGTAACAGGATCGTTATCCGATCACTTTAATTATCAAAATTATGGAAGGAAACTGTCAAATATTTGCAAAGCTGAGAATTTCAGGATGGTCAATATGAATGCACAGAGGATTTTTGACACCCAATTCCTGAAACACCACGATTGCGGAAAGACATTTGTATAACCGATAATTTTCATTTTTTCAAATAATACATTGAAGCAATTTCCGTCAGTTCAATCTTGTATTGTGTAATGTTTATTAATTAAAAAAATTATTTATTTATTCTAGCACCGGGCGATTTAAAGTATAAACCACGCAAATACATTGTTTTTTTTTAGGCAAGACACATTTTTAATATTAACCTGTAGTTTATTGAAATAAGTTTTTTGTAGGGATGTAGTTTTTACTATAGGAACATTAAATTGCTGACTGAAACGCATGTTATATTCGTAAAAATTTGTTCTTCTTTCCAAATATAATTTCAGACAGCTTGGTTGGTGGTTATGCGCAATTCCATAAACCAAAATTAAATTTGCCCTTCCAATATTCTGAGATTTAGCCAATTTAACCCTTTCTAGGAGTATATCTATCACGGTTCAATATAATTCGCACAACAATATTTTGTTTTATCTGTAAACTGTTGAAATCTTCATTGGTGGTGCAATACACAATCAACGAAGAAATGTACGAAAAATGAGGCGCAATTAGGGGAATTATATGCTTCCATTGCGATAACAGCCAGCATACAGGGTTAAAAACCCTATCGTCTTTCCAATCTTTTTGCGTACATATTCGACATGATTACTAAAACATAACTGTGAATCTAAGATCAGTCCTAACTAATCTGAATCTAAGATCACCCTGCCTTTTGTTATGAATCAGTCATTTAGGCACTCAATTTTCAGAGGGAACCAGCTTTACTAAGAGAGCTGAAAAAAGTAAAAACGCCGACAAGAACATTCCTCTGGCCCACCCAGATATGGCTGCCATCGAATTGGATTGTCAGGCGAAATTTTCAGGGCCAATCGGAAATCATTCCGACGGTGTTGAGCAAGCAAGCGACCAGCATAACTACTCCGCGATCGGATCCGAGCCAACCTGTAAGAACGAGCGTGTAAGATTCACCCTTTGTAAGTCTCACGACGCATCGATTGTTGTAGGTTTTCCTTGTTGAGAAGGAAATCGTAAGAACCAACACCACCCGGTGGCCGTTGTGGAGGATTTTCAATTACTTTCACAGAACGTGGTGCTGGACTTGGAACGCGATGTTCTTTTTCGGGATCGTGTTGCCTTGGTGTAGCCCGGTGGGCGTGAGGGCTCTCCTGCTTATAGAACCCTTCATGCCCGACTTGGAGCTTTCTCAAGTGAACGGCACCCTGTTCCCTAGGAAATCCAGCTTGACCGCCACTTTATCTTCCCGACTAATTACGCTCTGGCGGCACATATCGAAATCGAGGACGCATTTCGAAACGAAACCGGACACCGGGTTTATCGGGAAAGGCTTCACCCGTCACGTGAATCGCGTCTGGAATTATTTCGTGAAAGGACTGTTCGGTACCATCTGCCTGGTGGTAATTTTTCCGTTGGTTTGTTTGACCGTTATCTTCACGAGCCTGATTATTGCCGCGAGTACCGTGGTGTGGATGCCCGTTTTGACCTTGTTGGTCCAAGTGCTGAACGCCCTGATTTACGACTTGGACAGTCCCGAGCCCAAGAGGAACCGCTTTTTCGTTATATTCGAGGCGTTGCTTTGGAACATTTGCATCCAGGGCCTGATACAGCCTTTGGCGGCCGTATTCCTCGCCGCCGTCGTCTGTCCGATCGTTTTCGTTATCATCCTCACCGGCGGCATCGTCAGGTATTGGTCGAGGTTGCTTTGGGATGCGACCATCTTCCATTTGATCATCAAAAAGCGAGGCAGGATACCGGCCTCCGACAGTTTCGTCGTTAAGAGGGTAGCGGGTCCCGGTCTCGCTTCCGATTATTACTTCCAAATAACGCCGGAGCAGGCGCTCGCGGCGTTCGAGGCGAAAATGGAGTGGGACGAGCTGACCGCTTACCAAACGGTTCTCGAAAACGTCATCGTGCAGCCGCAAAAGGACTTTGCGCAGTTCGTCGAGGCCTGTTTCGGCAGTTTCTCGGCGCAGCTCTCCAAGAGCGGTCCGTACAAGAATCTGGAAAAGGAAGCGCAGGACCTGTTGGCCGCGTTACACGAGAAATTGGAGAGGAGACGGAGAGATTTGCAGAGCGGGCTGAGCGTGACGGTGAAGAGTAAGATCAAGCTGACCACGTTGGAATTGAAGATCGCCATACAACAGGGCGCGATGATGTTGGAGAAGTTTTATCCGAATCACGTGCTGCAGCGGCTCTGCTGCACGGAGGAGGAGTTCTGGGATGGCAAGGCTTTGAGCACAGGCGATTGGGCCGGTTTGGCCGCCCTACTTTATTCCGAACTGTTTAGCTTGGACTTTCTCACGCCTCTGGATCACACGAATACGACGTTCAAGCTCGATCCGCACCCGCAGGCGGATTTGAGCAGGTACACCGATATGGTCCAGTGTGCCCAACTAGGTAAGATACTGAACGACTTTTCTACTGCTTATTGTAACACAAATATTAGCAAATCAACAGTAATCAACTTAAAAGGTCACTTTCAGTTATAACATCAAACCTGCAGATATCAACTTAAAACTTCATTTTCTGATTTGAACAAAATCTGTTTTTAGTTAGACACAGATATCAGCTTTCTGTTGTTTGGATTTTTGACGAAAATTTTTTTGGGTATTGTCTTTTTTCAGATTTCTCTTTTCATTTTGTTACTCCCCACTATTTTCGTTGTAACACGTTGTGGATGATTAATCTGGCCAAATCTACATGAATATACTCGAGTATTCATTGATCAAACTTCATAACTGAGTTCATAGAAGGTCGCGTGTGCTGAACTGTGACTTATTTTAGTTACTGAAAGTTTGAGCTTCCTATTTACAACTAATTAGAAATATATCGCGTCATAGGGATCCAGGAAAGTTCGCTGCTTAATTTAATTAATAAAATTAATACCTTTTAGCTTTACTTTGAAACAAAAGTTTTAACAAAGATTCGTTTGGAAAATTTTGAACTGAAACATCATAAAATTAAACTGTAAAGAGAATTAAATTAAATGGTCAATGGCAAAGTTACAATTGTACATTACAATTATAAAAACCACAACTGGTAACTAAACAGATTATTACTATCACTCTATTGTTAAGGTGTCCTGAGGTTATCTATATACATAAGTCTGCAAAAATTAAACTTTATATAGCTTTCGAACCACCGATTTGACCATTTCTCAAAAGGATGGATATCTTTTGTGATTTTTAAGAACTTTTTTATCCAATCATAAGTTAAGAGTAATAAAAAATTAAAATACTTTCCAATTATTTGTTCCCATCCTCCGTAATCTTCTAAAAGTGCTTTGTTCAACTTTTTGTTTAAATTTGGAGTTTTGTTAAAATGTACTATTTTGACCAGATTTAGGTAAGCTGCTGCCCGCATTTACATTTGCAGAGGACAAAGTTATAGTTAGAAAAAAACTAACCAAATCTCTTTACATGCTATTCAAACACCAAAATATAGCACATATAGAGGCACAACTCAAAATAAATAAAACTTCGGTAAAATGGGCGCATTTCACCAAATACTCAGGACACAATAACAAAGGAGTTTTTCGCAAAAAAAAATTACAAAGGGCGGATTTAAGTTGCAATCATAAATTATCGCATTAATATCTGGGGTACTTGTGGAAGAAAAATAAAAATTTAATATCCAACAAATTATGGAACTCCAACAATGGCACTTTTTCAGTGAAACGAACAGTTGACCGATAAAATACATGCTGGAACTATAACAGTGCAAATAAATGCAAAGAATATTGAACAAGCAACTGCTATGTTAATTGTGAAGTTAAAGTAACCATGGAATAGTTCGAATATAATACAATTCAAAGCAAAATATGTATAACGTCAATGAGAACAAATAAAGTTTCACAATCCAGTAAGCGATATTGATGTTTAATTCAATACTAACAACATGCCCGATAAAATCGAAACTTTTTTCACTTTTGTCAAAGAGAAAACAACACCTACAGTCAAAACAATACCTTGATGTTTAAAAAATGATCCAAATATTTATTCTATCAGAAGTCAAAAAGAAAAATTACTTTTTCTATAACTAACTGCATGTAACTGCGTATTACTATTGCAATTTACAATAACTTGTACTTTTATGCTGTTTGCTATTTGCTATGCTAAACAGCATAGAGTTTGACAATGTGTAGGTCGATTCTCAAATCCATCTAATATTAAATAAAAGGAAAGTAAAAGGTTGCTGTTAGTTCTGGATTGAAATTTTTGGAAGCGTTTTGAAGCAGTATGTGGGTGTATATTATACTTCATCAAACGAGGATCACTGTCTAATATAATTATGCTATATAATTTGGAAAACAACCTCAAAGTAAAAGCTTGAAAAATGTCGATTTAGGCGCAAACGGCCCAGACTTACTCGGAAACGTGTACACCCCAAGGGGCAATATACAAGTGCACTCCCCGTATCTGGAAGTGTCCGCATTTAACCCCAGGGCAAAACAATCGGCTACCGGCAAAAAAGCGGAAAAGAAAATGTGAGTGAGTTTGTGTGGGTGCCATATTTAGATGTTATGGTTTGTCATTATGTAGGGAATGTGCGACACCGTTAGGGTCATTTCGGAATACGAGGACGACAATATGGATGCCCTGGAAAAGGAATTGTCACCCATACTCTCCTGACAAGATGATTATTCCACTACCGGTTCCGCATCCTGCTCAAATAGCCGTAACCATATATAACCGCGATTCTGACGAACCCATATCCTTGGAATCGGACATATGTCAGAGCATTTTGAGGTGCATCGAAGAATGTCACATTTCTCCCGATGATAGCGGTGAGTGCGATAGCAATGAAAATCTTCAAGCATTATTTTGAAATTACTATAATCTATAGAATATTTACCATTAATGAAAAATGAAGAGTTATTTTGATTTACGCTCATCAGAAAGCATACATATTGCTCACTGGGTACAATCTGAAATGTTTAGGTACACTCATATCAACTCAGCTATATTACAACATTTATAGTGATATGTCTTTATATTATTCTCTTTTTAAAACAAAAATTAATTTTTGAGGTTCTTTTTGAAATGTTATTAAATTTTGTGCCGTTAGTGATTGAATTAAATTCTCAACAAAACAGTAGATCAAAGTTTTAACATCATTTTATGATAAAAATGTCGAAGTAGGTAGTATTTCTAAAATAAAAGAATCAGATTAGTAGTCTTTCAACACTGAAATAATAAAAAACAGCGGACCTTTAGTTTTTGGTAGAGAGCTACTGTTGTTAAAATTATAAGAAACAAGAATTATCGTGGCATGTAAACCAAAGCTAAGCTATTCTACAGTAAAAGCAACAACCAACTGACTTACTTTTTGGAAAATATACAGAAAGTACTATTTTAAAAGAACTAAAAAACCGTGACATTTGTCTTTGTCACCTTTTAAAAGTGACTGTGCATTAAGTAATTAAACTTTTTCTTCGGAACTAGTATAACATCTCGATAAGCACGGTTTAGATTCACATTTCCAAAATATGTAAAAATCGCGTCTGCTCGCATTTTTCTTTTCATAATGCTTATGCTTCAGAAGTCAGTTTCACCAAAAGACGTTTTATAGAAATATGTGTAAGGAGCATCTTTTTCACTTTGAAATCACATGCGTCATTTATTTTGACAATATCGCCTGAACTATTCCATTGAAAGGTAAAATAAGTTTGAGTTACTAGTTTTTAAAATCAAAAGAATGATCGTAACTCGACTTTACAAGTTCTTCTTCGCGCTTTTTTCCAACATTGCGTACTAAACGGCGATCACAGACACACTGGGTTTAGTGCCGGTTTTGCGCGTAAGATCGTTAAAAAATGCGTGAAATTCAATAGTGGCACTAACTCTCTCTAGCAGGACTGAAGTAAGATAACTCTGTGCTGGTATTGTTCATTATTAAACTACAAATATGCGAATTTTATGGTACATTTAACTAAAAATTGCTATTTTTTGATATGTGCCATTATTGCACCCAGTGCATGTTGGATGTTGTTGAGATGATATCATATAATTTACAAATTTCGTATAAAATAATACCATAAACGCACGAGCAAAAAACGTAATCACTAATTACTCGAGAATTCACTATTTTCATAAAAGGTCACGTAAAAACTTCTATAAATTATTCAACTACACTTACTATGAAAATTATACTGCATTAATAACATTCTATTGTATAAAATTTCAAACCAAATAGCAGTACAGTGTTATTAATAATCTCAAATGATCTCGGATTATTACGTTTGTGATATACGTATTGCAGAACAAGTGATTGGGGATGCGCTTTAAATTTACAGCAATTTATTACTCTCTGTTTTAACTTTATTCGACAATGATTCGCCAGTGTCAGTGAGTTGCCCGGTTACGATCATAATCTTGGGCCGAATAAAGTTGCGAAGCAGCAATCTTTCTTTTATGCGATTTGGACCGAACAAATTCATTGATTAAATTATATTATACCAGTAAAAAAGCACGCCTCAAGCGGTAATTTTAAAAAGTCCTGACCCATCCTGCCAACATTGCGATTTATGCCTAATTTTCACTTCTCCACAATCTAAATTACTTGACAACAGTGGAATGTTTGGTAGGCTTCGTGGTTGTGAGTTTGATTGCGAGATGTTTAATGGCGACCATATAGCTATTTGATGATATAGGGGCCGCTAATAGTGTAAAACTAATGGCCCCCAGACCCATCGTATTTTCGTATAGAAGGTATGATCCTCTCTCCTAACTTTTTTAAAAAATGTATTGGTGGTCACCTATTTTTATCCCGTTTGGGGGGTACAAAATATCGATTTGACGTCAGGGCGGGGTCCACATTCCATTATAGATTGTATTATTTCATTTCAAACAGTAACCCCCTACAAGTTAAAACGTGCCTGGATATATTCTATTTGGTTGTCCAGGTATTGGGCGGTTTAAAGGAGGAGCAGATTCGTTCGGAACGGTAAGTTCCAGTTCGGGTACCCTCGACAGGGTGGACGAATCGAATCAGTCCCAATCAACGGATGGAGTTTACCAGTGGACGCTGAGTAATTGGGGTCAGCGGAAACGCAACAATTCCGGCAGCGTTCGGGTGGATCTCGCGAGTCCAGAGGACGTTACTCTGGATAGCGATAGCACTAGGGTTGTATTCAGCACATATGGGACGACGGTCTGATAAGCTGCTGTTATGAATAATTATTTTGTGCTCTCTATTTGTTCGCTCATGTTTATTTATGTGGGCTGATGTGAGCATGGAAATGTGATATTTTTAAAAATTCTAAGATGGACGTTTGTGAGAATGCAATCTTTTTCGTTTCTTTTTTTCCCTCGTATATAGTCCACCGTGAAATTCTCAAAATGTGTTTTTGTGCCTTAAATGTTCAACGGTCTGATCTCATTGAATTGAATATTATCGATTATTGTAGTGTTGAAAAAAAAAGCTAATTTTGTTGCCGCCTAGCGAATACGATACTGTTTTTCTCGTTTTGGTTATTGTATTCTCATAAATATTCCTCTATAATATATATTTATGATTATTAACATGACAAGGAAAAGACCTTCTATAAAGTTGACTCCCTTTTGATAAAATTTCATAAACAAGACTCTAATTACGCAAGTCAAACTTTGAATATTAAAATTAAAAAGAAAAATTAATTTAGTTAACTAAGTATATAAAAAACATATAGGGTTGTAATCATAATGAATCGGGAGCTACATTATAGAAGCGCTTATTATTAGTGTTGTGCTTAAATATGCCAAGGTAAGAAAATTATTTTAGACCTTTTTTGTTTTTATTATGTTTTATTGTTTAACAAATTGAATTTATTAATCCAATTATTTTTTTCTAGCAAAGTACGTTTTACTTCGAAATCAAAATATACATGTAGATGATACTCGACAGCTTTAATTTCTCTAGTGATTTTTTATAATTTTTTTTATTAGAAAGGGATTGTTTGTTATACGATCGAAATACATTATTTTATAAATAATGGCTGATTCCTAGGTGTGGGAAACTGATCCGCAGCAGCTTAGTTGCTTCGTTTTGATTTAATTTTAATAGAGTTAATAGATAGATAATTTTTTTAAATAAAAAACTATCTAAAAGTTTTCAACATGAAGCAATTGCCTCATTTCGAAGGCAGCGTCAACGTTGTTCTAAAAAATATTGCGGATATCAAAATTGCATTGCATTAAATTTGTTTTTATAGAAGACGTCGTCCCTTTTCGCATATTTCTTATAGAAAGTCTTGTAAGCTGCTTAGTGTGAATAAAACAAATTTTAATAAGATACTTATACATAACTTTAGCGTAAAGTAAGATTTATAAAGTAGAACAGATTTGCATAATAGCAATTTTATAGACATTTTTCATTATGCAAATATTTTTGTCCGACTGCACTAAATCTTTTGTGAAACATTGATAAATCGAAAACGCCAGTCATAGATCTAAGTAATATAAGATCAATTCTGTAATTAAAAGATGAAATTCTATAATAGAGTGTCATTTATTCACGATTTTTTAACGCGGCGGTTTTTGGTTGCAAATTCAAAACTTTTTTGTGTTGATAGTTACATTGCTAGGCAATTTAAAAAAATACCTACACATCAAAAGATTGTTGATGGTTTATGGCAAACTAAAGTGTAATTTTTGTATTTTTTGTCAGTACCGTTTTCTTTTTTTTTTGTGAGCTCATTAAAGAAATCAATGTTAGAAAGGCAAATTTTAGCTTTGGGTAGTTTGCCCAAGAGAACCTTTTTTTATTGGTATTTTGCTTAAAATATGCTTGAATCGGTTAACAATCTTATCGTGGATGACATTGTGTTTCCAAATTATTTGACAGTTTCGATAATAATTTTCGTATTTGTCATTTTTTGTTTTTGTAGTATTAATATCAATAAGTAGTGTACCAATAAACAAATTGCTTTAATAAGTATTCCTGGATAACTGGTCTATAAAACACTTGCTGTACTTCGAGCACAATGAAACATATTTTAAAGACTTTATTATCCACATATACTTTAATATATTATTCTAATCCATCGTTATATTTTAAGTTGTATGTTACAACTAGTCAATTTTGCTATCAAATATTTTTTTGTATCACATCATTTGCCCGATTTTGATTAGGCATGCGATGATTTAATTAGACGAAGCGACTATAAGTTTAAATGAATATAAATTATTATTATATTCAATTTTCTCTATATGATTTTATGAAAGTAGTGGGTCAAAAATAACGAGAATCAAGAACGAGATGTGAGCATCCTTTTAATTCGTTTAATCTGTGTTTGCAGTACCTTGTGCTATTATGTATTCTTTTTTATGAATATATTTTAAGTACTACAGTATCCGTCTATTATTTCAATTAAACAATTTTAAAATATTTACCCAAAGATATATGGGCTCTAGATGAATTCAATAGAAAACAAAAAGATTAATGTCATAAATAAAATTAAATCTGTATAGTGTGTCCATTTTTCGGCGTTTTTACTGGTTTTTCTCACCGATTATATTAAAGTTAAATGTTGTTGCTTTTCAGAATAATCGTGGTTTCTGTTGTCATTAAACCAACGTACTAAATGTTTCGTAACTTACTTGGATTTGCTTGACAGCATGATAGGATTTATCCTTATAGCTACTAGAACGAGACCCTGCCTAATGCTGATACAGAAACTTATGAAGCAACTATAATTTTTTTTTTTGGAAGGTGCATTCAACACGCGCATGCGCAAAATTTAGAATATCGTTTTTACCCAATGACCTTCCGGCATTCAACAACCAACATGGCCGTTGACAGTTCGTCAAGTTTAGATACGTCATTTTTACAGCAGTATTTTCTCAAAATTTGTCTAGATACTTTGTGTACTTGACGGTTTTCAGCTGGAGCGCAGCTCTTTTCATATTTTGTCAAAGTAATATACACAGACCTTATTAAATTTTAAGGGAAAAAACGACTTAACATTATTTATAAACGAACATGGGCTTACCCCTTCAATTCCACTCACGAAGCTTCTCAATAATGACTATTATGTCCAGATAATGTAAATTCAATATGGGTTAAAATTCTAGAAAAAATACATTTTTCAATTTTCCTACAAATATTTAACTAAAAACATTGAGGGAAACTTAAAATGAATGAGTTTAATGATAAAATTTTGTCACTATTCTTAGTTTAATAGCAGTCTCATTAAAAATGAGTAAAAACTAGATTTTCTAAACAATGATACTGCGTTAATGACGTATATGTCAAAAAACCCTTTTCCCGGATAGGATAGCGTACACAATAAAAAAGGTTTTAGGAATGCTCAAAAAACGAAAAATTTTCCATTTATCTGCTATAAAAATTTTGTTTCTCTACTCCCTTCTCTAAAATACCCATTATGACATCCTTGCATTCCATCAC
Organism: Cylas formicarius; assembly: GCF_029955315.1. Classification (NCBI taxonomy): domain Eukaryota; kingdom Metazoa; phylum Arthropoda; class Insecta; order Coleoptera; family Brentidae; genus Cylas; species Cylas formicarius. The sequence continues at coordinate 9,754,624 of NW_026844326.1, read as the reverse complement.
AAAGTATGCCAGTACTGCAACTTGCTAACTCTTAAATAATAATTGAAATAACAGGCGAGTGTCAAAAAGTATACATCACCCGATGTTTCAATGTCCGCTTGCAACAAGAAGGACTAAGTTATGTGCTTGAGCTTTTTAGTAGTTTCTTCTGTGAACAGACAACCCTTTTCTGTACCCGAAAATATGCTCTATTTCTGTGCCAATAAAAACATTATGTAAATAAAAAAATGCAGGTGCCGTAATCGTGCATCAAAACATACATGTCCTTGAAATGTTTTTTTCCCGAGATTCCTCGGGCCACGTGACCCCTTCCACGGGATTTAATTCGCGAAATGCGAGCGTGCCCTGCGCGGATTTATTGCGCGCTAGTGATTACAAAATGCCGTCAGAGTCAAAGCCTTTGTTGACAGCTCAGACGGAAAAGCCAAATCATTACTCGTAAGTGTATTTTTAGTGCGTATTTGATATTGTGACGTATTCCACATTCGGTGGCGTGTGATCCGGTCCGTGTTTTATATAGAAAAAACGTGTCGTTTTTTAGATACCTGAAAGAATTTCGCGTCGAGCAATGCCCGCTCTTCTTGCAACACAAATGTACACAGCATCGTCCGTTCACCTGTTTTCATTGGCATTTCATGAACCAAAGGCGTAGAAGACCCGTTCGTCGCAGGGATGGAACATTTAATTATAGCGCGGACAATTACTGTACAAAATACGACGAAACTACGGGTATTTGTCCTGATGGAGACGAGTGAGTTCCCCTTTTTTGGTTATCCTTTCTGTCATTTTCTTTGTGGGTGTGACATTGACCATACAGGTTTTGATTTTTACAGCGATTTGTCTGACATCGTTATTAAAATGCGGTTGATTCCAAGTATTTTGAAAACAATTTTCAAGTTAAACATGAATAATTTTTATAAAAATAGGTAACTGGGTTCACAGTCAGTGAACGTCCTTAACCCAACTTCCGACAGAAACAAAAACATTGATTTCAAAACAAATGCACACCTACCATGATCTTTGGCAACTATTTGCGTGTTGTCTAATTTATTAGTGCGTATTTAATTATCGATTTTGGGTTTTATGATTCTAGTTTTATAGGGTGTATAAATAAATAAGTAGTTTGAATAAATGTACATGGTTCTTGTGGTTGCAAATATTTGAAAATGCCTTTCATATACAGTTTGACTAGTTTATTGTGGTCCGTTTCTTAATGCGAGAAAGTTAAAAATCATTATTGAACTGTAAAAAAGTGGTCTGAGACGTATTCCTTAGGTAAAGTATTGTACCTTTGATGATTGTCAAGTGTCGAGTGAGTAGCAGGTAGTTGCCCTACCTGTGCCTTAGTTTTTAAAAATAGAAGTATAGTTACTTTCACTTGTTGGCAAAGTTGGTTCTTGAAAATGGCAAAGTGATCTGGTTCCTCGTGGGACTGTTATAGTCAGGGATAATGCCATCTATCACTCAAGAAAATCTGCAAGCAAGCAAAAAGGAGCTACTTCAAAATGTGAATAGAATTGATATAAGCGCAAGTAAAATGGCTTGTGGCAAGGAATAATTCCATTTTTAAAATGGGGGACATTGAAACCCTCTTGCAAGAAGGCATAGACAGTGGATTGTGGAAAATGGGATAATAGCTTTGAACATGTGATTGAAATAGAAAAAAACATTGCGGGAAGCTGATAGCATGCTAGAAAACACTGTGGAGCCATTTATGGTATCTGTGGACTCGAACGACTAGAGTTAATCTGGCTACTCGAAACATGTTGACTAAAATTTACAAGTGAATTTGTATTGTAAATAGTAGATTTTTTTAATAATTTTATTACAATTTATTTATTTTACTATTTATTTACTTAATCTTAGAATAATTTAATATCTCAATTCTCAATCATGTATAATTTTTATATTTCTTGTTCTACCTGGAGTAACACCCCGGTCACATTACTTTTATTCACCAAACTGGTCTTTTTATTGTATGCAGACTAGGAATGATTCAAGGTGTGTAAATCTTAAAACACTGAAATAGGAAAACTGTCATTGTAATTTTTTTAACTTTGCTATATAGCTTTATATTGTCCACCCTGTTTAATGATCCTTGGCATTTACATTTTATTACTCTCTCGCATTAAGAAACAAGCTATAATAAAGTTAATGTTTTACCACTACATCTCGGTATTGAATAAGAGACCAATCTTCACCAAAATTATCATTAAAATGGATAGCTGACTGCCCCTGATTTTATCCGAATATTCAAAAGTGGGTCACTGATTGATGTTTCAAATCAGACTTGTAGATGTTCTTAAATGATCTAATATTGGTGTGTCAAGTTCTTTATATCTTTTCCTATTAGATTACATTGTTTCTTTTAGTTGCCCATATTTACATAGAACGGCGGGAGATACTGAAAGGCGGTATCACTTGAGATATTACAAAACGTGTATGTGCGTTCACGACACGGATTCACGAGGCTATTGTGTAAAAAATGGGCTCCATTGTGCGTTTGCGCACGGGAGTCACGACCACAGACCTCCAGTTTATGACATTAAAGAAATACAAGCCCTGGAAGCGGCCGAAATAGACGGCTGTTGTTCCACCAACGGTCCTAATGCCTTGGACAAAGAAAGAAATCTGATGAACGAGGATCCAAAATGGCAAGATACAAATTTCGTGTTATCCAATTACAAAACGGAACCTTGCAAAAGGCCGCCGAGACTTTGCAGGCAAGGCTACGCTTGCCCCCAATATCACAATAGTAAAGATAAACGACGAAGTCCAAGGAAATTCAAATATAGGTATTTAATGGCTGTTTCAATGATGTGATGTCCAAAGAAAAACCGACAGCTTACTTAAACTAAGGCTTAGCCTAGAAGAATTTAAGAAGGGAAACTTTCTATATTATAAGTCGTAGTCCCATAGAGAGATAGACTAATTAAATTATACTGCTTGTTAAAAATGCAGTTTATATAAGAATATGGAGAGGGCTACAAAGGAGATACATTGATAATGTAGTGTGTTGAAATTTCTATCTCTACTTTTATAGTAATTCAAGCTCTCGCTCTAGGCGGGATGCCAGTAGTCGATTTTAGTCAGTTTGAAAGATCATATACAAACCTAACAAGTTTTGCTGAATATGAATAAATCTGTTGGTTATTGGTCACTTAGATTTAAAAATAAGAGGTAACAAAGGTGAAAGGAAGTGACAGGTGAAATCAGTACAAACTATATATTACGTGAATATAAACAAAGTCCTTGTGGAATTCAGATTGGAATTTTTTCAGTTTCACTTGGCATTTTTAGTACTTACTCTTCAAAATCAGTTTAAGATTGTTTGCTATTTTATAATTTCATTATAATGTTTAAATTTAGGCTCATTAGAAAGGGTAATTTGGTTAGAATTTGAAGAAGCTCAATTACACCACAAATTTTTCGATCCATTGTGATTTCTTTCCAACTTTTTAGCCCTCACACAATAATCATACTTATGCCTGTGATGATAGATAATAGTGTTTGTTTCTTTTGTGACCTCAAATTCAATATTAATAGATATGGTTTTGCACCACTGTCTTATTGTATTAGCTACTCTCAATTTGGAAATTCTCAAAGAAAAAACTGTGTAGTCCTGGCATTGAAGATTTTCGCAGTGTATGTGCCTATTCAGGCCATATTGTTTAATCAGCAAGACCAGGTTTTTCTTAGAGGATTTCCACCGACAATGGGAATTAACAGAAGTAACTAAAACCTCTCATTACTAATTCTTGTTAACTCTACTTTGCGTGCCTATTGAACACTAAACAAAATTCGGATATTTACAAAACTCACGAAAATTTTCACAACTATCCAATAGTGCCACACAACTATGATCATCACAAATATCCATCCAGTTGGCTTGCGAGATCCAGAAATGGAACTTGATATTTGACATCGAAATTTTACAATTGTACTCCAGCAAATATCAAATAAAAGACTATCTTCTACTTTTCTCATTTGGTACCAATCAAATTGTAATGGGTAATTTGTTTTATTTTTTTATCAAATTTCATGTATATTTTGATATTCTATTAAAAAAAAAACAAATATATTAACAAAATCTATACTTCATTCTTGCGAGTCTTTATTGCAAGTTTTAACAATAATTTAAAAATTATTGTGCAGTTATCATCTATCTATAAATAGATTTTTAATCTGGCAACTGTATTAATATTTGTCGGATTTCCTTTGGATAGAACATCAATAGGTTGCTCTAAAGTCGATATCACGATATTATATTCAGATCAACGCCCTGTCCAAATGTTAAACACGGTGAAGAGTGGGGGGAGCCGGGCAACTGTGATGCGGGCGATCTATGTTCCTATTGTCATACCAGGACTGAACAGCAATTTCATCCGGAAATATATAAAAGTACTAAATGCAATGATGTTCAACAATCGGGTTACTGTCCCCGAGGGGTGTTTTGTGCTTTCGCACATGTTGAACGTAAGTCTTTCTTTTTTTTTGTATATTCTGACGTAATTGAGTTCCTTACAGAAGAATTAGGCGTTTCGAGAGATACGGGCGATGTTAGCGGTACAAATTTAGCGGAAATCCTATCGAATGCCCTTCCCCCTTCATGTTCGGATTTGAAAATCAAAGAGAAAAGTAGTGAAAGTTCTGTTCGTATTGTTTTATTTTCAGCTTTCATCTAAACTAAGCGACCATTTATTTCTAGAATGGCAGCAGCGAAGTGAGCGAATCAGCTTCGTCGACATCATCTATAGGATCAAATAGTTGTAGTAGTAATAAAGCTCCGGGAGCGCAACTGGCGCATAAATCGGTACCTTTCCAAAGACATCCCAGCCTAGGACTAGAATTAACTAATAAATTGTTAGCTACGGAAAAAGATTCGACCTTAGGTAGTTTAACACTTTTCCGAAATTATGTGGCGTAATGATCCAAAGCATTCCTTTTCATTTTTTAGATCCGCTGGAACGGGAACAAAGGAAACAAGCGCTCTGCTTCACTTACAGTACTTTAGGCGGATCGTTCTTTAGTACCGGCAACGATACAGTGGAAAGTGTCGTCGGTAAGCAAGTCGCACGACCGAACCTCAAAGTCGTCATCGAAAATATACTTTTAGGTAACGCCCTGGATGAACTAAATTTAGAAGACTTGAACATTTCCGGAGCTTTGGAACGGGAACTCGAATCCGAATCGCCGACGGTATCGAACTCGATATCCGTGGGGTTGGCCTCGTCCGCGGGCCTCTTGGGCAGCTCCGCCCCCGTGAACATTCCCAGTTCCGCCAGGTCCGGGTTAAGCGGTTTTAGTCCCACCAACAATAGTCCGCTTCAACCGTTCCTTTCCGCGACTAGGTTTTCCCAGTCGGACGCGATCGATTTCCTCAACCACGGACAAATGCAACTGAGCAGCAGCACATCGAAGCTAAGCGGCTACGCGAGCTTTTTCGATTTCCCGCAGAGCATATCGCCAAATTCTAGGAACCACCATAACAGTTTTAGTATGTCGCCCAGCGTTAACAATAATTTAGAAATGGTTAGGTGAGTTCAATTTTTTTTTTAGTTTTGGTTAGTTAGGCAAGGGCAGAGTCAGCTATTGACCTAAAATTATTTAATATAATTATTCAAGCCTATTTTCTGCTAATTATTGTTTTGGTCATCAGTTTTTTGCTTACAAATATTTCGGGTTCGTGTTTTATTTCTCTCAAAAAGTGACCCGAAAATGCCCATTTAGAAGACATAGTGTTTTCAGCATTTTTAGAAATGTTAAAAAATCCAATAAGAAAATAAGATGTTTTGAACATAAAATACTGGTTTTTAGGTTTGCCAGTTTTTACAATATTTTTGATATCTCTTAGTGTAGTTTTGATTAGTTTTGTTAGTTAATTATTTAATTACAATTAAAAACTTTTTTTCCCTTAAATGCTGTTGAAATTATTTATTATGTAAATTGGCAATTAAAAAATCAAAATCATTTAGTATAAAACTTAAAAGGATGATGCGCAATCGCACAGACAAGGTCCAAACCTATAATTCCAATCAAAATAACAGAGTAAAAGCGTTAAAAATCGAAATTGAATCTATTAATAGTATTTTTCATTTTAAAATTTATCACAGTCATTTATATCTCGAATATAAGCGAGCAGTACTTGGCATGGCCTTTTATAGTCTTGTCGTGAGGCACCTTTTCAAAAAAAGTAGAGCAATTTAAATTATAGATTTGAAAAATTTGATTGCAAATGAAGATAATCTCCAAATTGAGGAGGCATAAACAGTTCTTATACTTTCACGATATATACTATCTGTCAACTTCCTAATTACAGTGATGTTTAATTTTGACAAGGTCCGTTCAGATTGCATGTAAACTTTGTCCAAAATTTTAATTTATTTGCTTGTTTACGAGATTACTTGCTTTTTATATTGATATTAAAAAAAATTAAGCTTGGTAACTATCTAAATAATAGTAATTTTCTCGCTTTTTGTACTCATAAAAAATGAAAAGTACTTTTTACTACTTTTTTTTAAACAGACGAAGTTTTTCATAGAAAAAAAACATTTTAAATTTTTTTTAGTTTAAAATATTCAACTCTTTTGACATTGCTTAACATTTGGCCGGAGTCATCAAAACCAAATAACTCTCCATTTCAGGTTACGCGAAGAATTAAGTCAGGCTAGGTTACAATTAACGAATTGGGAAGAACGATTGCAACAAGCAAGGACCGCTTGTGAGGCGTGGCAGAGGGAGACGGAGGAGGCGAACAGAAAAACCAAACAAGTAGAAAACAAATTGCAAGATACGGTCAATCAATATAATACTCTCAAGCAGGAATTCGAAAATCTGCAGGGCGGCCCGCACATCCGTAGCATAACCAAGGTGTCTGAGTTGACGAAGTTGCCCTTGGGGATGTTAAAAAATCTCCACGCACAATTGAGGCAGGATCTGGAGGAAATCGAAAAGGTTCTGTATAGGGAGACCGCTTCGAAATGTATGGTTTGCGAGGAGAGGAATAGGACAGTTACGTTGAATTGTAATCATTTCGTTTTGTGCGACACGTGCGCAAGTACGCAGAGCGAGTGCCCCTACTGTCAGACTCCAAATAATCTGGTTAATAACATATGAGTATAAGGATTTTAGGCTTGCTCTCGAATTTACCGCACCACAGGCCCCCCCACCGACGCCTGCGTGCGCTAGACCCGCGAGCAATTTAACAAATTTAGTTATTAAAAAATTTATTCCTTTTTCCTTAGAATTTATTTAGGCGTTTTTTTAAATTGTGTATAGCAACATCACATCTCTTATTACAGATTAATTATTCTATTCAGTGATGTAAGGACATGTACCTTTCCTTTTTTTTTGAAAATATTTGAATGCTTTTTTTCTTGATATTAAAGATGATAAATTGAATATTTTCTGATTATTTTTGGGATAGTTTCACATTCTTGCCGGTTGAATCACTCGCGGTCCATAAAATGGGCGAGTTATTAAAAATGTAATTTTTAAAATTATCCAACGCTAGCCAAGTAATGGGGTAAATGTAGAATCTCAAAAATAGTTTTAATTCGTATTGTTGATAAACCTTTTCCCTAAGGGGTTCCGCGAAAAAATAAGTTTTAAAGTTATCCACAAGTGGCTGATATCCTTAATTTTCTTTGTGCAATATATAAGATGTCGCCGGCGAAATATAAATTTAAAGCTGATTTTCTTTTTTTTATGTACACCTGAGACGCATCAGTTCAATTAGAGGTAAGTCGTATTGAGGCCACCTTTTTGATAAAGTCACTTTCAAGTTTTTAACACAAAGGAATTAACTTTAGCCTGGGTCTTTGAATTGGTTTATAATTTTATTAATAAACTTGTTTTGAAAAATATAAAACATCCAATCCAATAAATAAAAGAGAGAAAAAAGTTTATTGACATGACAAAAGTTATGAAATATAAATTTTTTTAGTTTTATAATTATGTACTGTAGATATTCCACTTTCAAAGTAGAATTATTATTAATTATTCTAAAAAAATAATATAAATCAGCAGTGTGAAACAATCCCAGTTTGGCAATCAGGTGTTAATTGTGATGGCTGGATAGATAAAAGTCGGTTGTAGTAGTGCAGGAAAAAAACCAATTGCTTTCACGATCTTTGCATTTACTTTGTGTGCCAAGTCTTTAAAGCCTCAAAATTTGGCCAAGTGAAAGTTTAAGGAATAGTTTAAAAAGGATTTTGGATTTTTTGCGTATTTGCCTGGTACAAATTTTTTATCTCTACGAGAATCGTTTTATCTATCCCTAGACACAATGTCTCAAGTTCAAATGTTTTCACGTCATTTGCTTGATATTCGATCGATGTTAAAGATGGCGAATCTTTTTGTTATCTAAAAGACTGCTTTGTGATTTTGCATTGATATATAATTGATGATAGATATTAAAGTGGAGGACAAATTGGTACTGTGAAACATTAAGTGTAAGGCTAAGTTTATTCAACATTGTTGCGATTATTGACTCTGACTAAAAACTTTATAAAAATACGTTAAAGAAGTCAAGTGTAGGGTTTGGGCAAACACCTAGATCCCGTTACCATCTAAGTCTATAAGTGGTATGTATTAAGCAAATGACTGAGTTTTTTATTAGGTAATTGACTTTGATAATTAGTTTCGAATAATTACTATTGATGCAACAACATAGGAATTTCTAGTTATTCAACAAGTAGGATTTAATGGTTAAGTCAAAAAAACTGCACTTTAAAAAACGAATGTCAAGTTAGTTTTATATACCAAGTGTATTTTCGTACTTTGCCGAAATATTACCGTTCTAGTATTTTGTATTGAACATATTTTGGATACAGAATAGAATATTATGCCGTAAGGATAGTGGTGCAATAAAGTTTTTTTGGCTTATGACTTTACCAAATTAGATTTTTAACAATCTATTGTCTTTAATATATTCGATCGTCATTGCATTGAAAATCAGTAATACTTCTAATACTTATTGTTATGGTGTACTATTTCGGAGAACAAACATGTTCGTTTTGCGTATTTTTTTTGTATAGTATAGAGATTTATTATTTTTTCTGTAGAGAATATCTAACAGTACAAAATCAAACTTTTCAAAACCTTCTATTCGTAGCATTTTCTTAAAACATATACCTATATGAATATTTTATTTATATAAGTACAAATAATATTATTGTTATCATCCTTAAAACACTTAGAGTATTTTGGCAATACATGAGACAATGGTTAAAAGCCAAATATTTTTAAAATATCTTGTATTATAAAAAGTGTCGATTTGTTAGGGTATTAAAATTGTGTACCTTATTGGCTTATTTTATTTTTATTATTTCACAATAAAATTTAAAACATTGAAATAAATTGTTTTAAATTTAATGATTTTCATTTGACGCACATAATTTCCCTTTTCCCAAGTTTTGACAACAGTGAATTTTCGACGATGACCTAGTAGCGAAGCAAGATAATCTTTGGGCTGCCGAGCTGTTTTTTTTTTTATCTGGGTTAGCGACTTCTCATTGAGCCCCTTAGGTGCTCGGGTCCGTCTACTGCGTATACGTAGTCACAATCATAAATACACTAAAGGATTTACTACGTGTGTTACTGGTATGTTGCGTACATTCAGAAGAGCAGTCCTGAATTACAGACGTCACCGTGCACTTGGGTCTAAATTTAAACGTACCTCGCTGATTCATTTATTTATCAGTTCTATGCATGCACCCTTCATGTCATGACAAGTTTAGTTTTGAAAAAAAAATTACAAAATTACCTTATTGTCAACGGTTTAAAAAGTGTTTGAAAAGTTAATTTTTCGACAAGTAATTAATTATTTTGATAGAAATACACTTTTGCCAAAATGTCAGTTTTCGCAAATTGTTGAACACCTCGACAGCTCTGTTAAAAGTTCTCATAGATAAGGGAGAATCGCTTTTAGTTTTACTATTAGTAAAGTAGCTTTAGTATTACTGAACTGTAATAAGGCTTTGACACCCTTAGTCACTTTTCTGTGCAAAACTCTTTCATTATGGGGCATTAGTGTTGGGCAGAGGTGTACTTCAAAGTTCTCTTCTAGGACCTTTGTTATCTTCACTTCGGATATGGCCTTTGATACCGTAAGTCATAGGTTATTAATAAACAAATTGGAATCAATTGGTGTCGGGGGTTTTCCGCTGGATCTATTCAAGAGCTACCTCCAGAAAAAAATCAGTTAGAAATAACATTATTAGTAGCAAACAAACAGTTAACTGTGGTATACCACAGGGAACACTCTTAGGTCCCATTTTATTCAAGATCTACCTCAATTATTTACTTTCGATAAATATTAATGGAACACATATCATTTGCGGGTGATACAGTCCTAATGATGAAAGCCGACACTTGCAATAATGTTGAATTGCAAATTAAAGCAGATCTTTGCGCAATAACCAACTGGTTTGACGAACACTTACCGTAAATTTGCAAAACACTGTGTCTATATACCCTTTTTTAATAACACCTTAACATTACAAAGTAACAATATTCCTTATATACTTTGCGGTGGTCCAGTCACGTTTACTATACGGCATTATCGGCTGGGGCGGTGCATATAAAAGTAATCTAAAACGTTTACAGGTTATTCAGAAAAGAGTCCTGAAAGTTATGTTTCAACTTGTCCGACAGTATCCCTCAGATTTAGGTATTGCAGGGTATTAACTATTCGACAACCAAACTATAAAGCATATGCGGAAAAACTCATTATTCAACAACCACAAACCTCATGATCACTTTATTAGAGAAAAAACGAAAGAAAACTTAACACATCCATTTGCAAAGAAAAGTATAGGACAGCGAACATTTCTATATGTTAGAAATTTAACATAATGCCTGCTGAAATGAAAAATATCTAAAGGGTTCGGCTATAAATTGTCTAATTGGTTAGTGGAAAATTGTCCCACAGTCATTCACTAAGTTTAAAGCTATGGCTAAAAGCAACTTCAATTAATGCAATGCCTCAGTTTAGTCCCTTTTCCCTTCTTTTGGTCAGTTTATTTCAGTATTCTAAGATTATATATTTTAATTTGTCTGGGTTATTTGTAAAATAAATAACACTTAAGGTACCAGACGAGTTCCGTAACTCAAGCTTAATTAAGTGTTATGAATTCTGTTCTGTCGGGGGTTCGGGCGACAGTTAATTAATTACGATATTTCAGAAACTAAAGATTTATTTCGTAACAACTTCGAATAATTACAATGCTGGTTACCGTACGTTGCCTGAGGACGGCGTTCGTGCATGGACACATGCTGACTGCTAAGGATAAACCAAATCCTAGAAGTTTCTACGGCAGGAACGTTAACATGCTACGTCGTCATGTCTAACAGTACAAATTCTATCACAAATGTTATTATAATGTCTTATTTTCTTGTTTATCCTAAATTCAAATTTAAATGTAATATGCTATTAAACTAAAGCGTCCTGTACTCAGTAGAAACTATAGCGTCATGTTGAGGTAAAAGCTTGTATCTTATGGGCAATAAACAATTTATTATTTATTATTATTATTGTTATCATTATTATTATTATTCTAATTATTATTGTTATTATTATTATTAATATTATTGAGCAGTGTAACATACATCAGTACACTGATGACATCCAATTATATGATGGTTTTCCAAAATCTGAGGCTGCTGAAGTTTTAAAGAAGTTAAATGGACGTTTAGATAAAATTGCAATATACTAACTATAACGGGCTATTATTAAATCCAAATAAGTCGGCCACTATTTACTGCAGACCTTTTAAAGATTGGGCTAGTAAACTGCTTGACATTTCAATCAACAATGTTAAAATACCGGATATACAATACGAATACGCAATTTGTGATAATTAATTAAAGTTCAAGACCCATGTTTCTAAATTTATACAAAAAGGATATTGCAATATAAGGAATTCATACAAAAACAAACATATTCTTAACAGAAAGTTAAAAAAATCATTGTCTGAAACGTCGGTCTTGTGTCTCACAAACTATTGCAATTTTGTATTTGGTCCCTGTTTGGATTTGGCCACTAAAGCCAAACTACAAAAAGTGCAAAACTCATGTATTCGTTTCATATTCAATTTAAAACTCAAAGACCATGTTAGTGAAAAACTGAAAGAATTACGCCGACTTAACATCGCCGATAGACAAAAACTTCGCCTAGCCTCCTCCAAAACTGGATACCCGGAATATTTGTTGGAAAAAATGACGACGCTTAGTACTGTTCATTTTTAAAAAGAAACTGTTAATGGAAATTAATGTTATATTTGCATCATTTTGTTAAATGTAGATTAGCCTTGTCAATTTAATTGCTTTAATTTTTTTTTTATTACTTTAATGTTTATTTTTGCCAATTTCAACAGGATTACCTTTTTCTCAAGTTTATTATTACTGTTAACCGATTGTTATTATTAGCTCATTTACTTATTTATTTATATTTGTTGTAAAATTTGCCTTACTGTAAGTTGATTTATGATTTTTTTTACATGTTGCGTTAAATCAACAGCGAGTGAAAAATAAAGGCGTTTTTATTTATATATTTATCTATTTATTTACTTACAACGTTAACGTTATTTCAAGAGTAGTAATCAATAAATCATTATTCTACGCAGTTTCACTTGGTTACCAATTATCCAATTTAGACACAGTAATATGTAATCATATTTCAATTTCCCACCACGATATTTATATATTCCAACAATAATAGACAAATTCACACGAACAAAGTCTGACTCAGCGGGATTCACTTGGATTCTAATCCGCAATTTCCCGCTTTCGCTCTCTCTAGCTCAGTCGCCCTCTGTGTTGGTCCCAGTCGCATACTTTGGGCTAGTTAATAAGTACGTCCACAGATGTCATGAATTGCTGCCAATTCGTTAATTTTTCAACCAATGGCGTTCTAGATGCTTCTCGACGAATGGTAAATGGTTTGAGAGCGTCACTTTTGTGTTTTGTCACTTTACCTTTCCCCGTGATAATTTGAGGAGCTGAGAAGTTTGTGATTAAATTTTTAATTGAAAAAGGGTAAGTACATTTCACCTAATATTGCTGTTTTTTGTTTTCGTATTTTCAATTTTAAAAACGGCATGAAAGTTGTTCTTAAAAATGTAGATCTTCACTGCTTTTATTGGGATGATTTTATTAACAACCTCATTTGTTTGGTTGCGCCATCTTGTTTTACCGTTTCGTTTATTTTCATTTCATCCATTTTCAAGGAGTGTCGGTTTTTCGGAATTTCGAAGTTTATTGATCAACGATATTAGTTAAAAATATATATTGTTATTGGTTTGGCGGGAGTACTCAGATTTCCTTTGACTAGAAGGATTAAATCGTCATGGCGCGTACAAAGCAAACCGCACGTAAATCAACGGGAGGAAAAGCTCCTCGTAAGCAGTTGGCTACTAAAGCCGCTAGAAAATCTGCGCCTTCCACTGGTGGTGTCAAGAAACCACATCGTTATCGTCCAGGTACAGTAGCGCTGAGAGAAATCAGAAGATACCAGAAATCTACTGAATTGCTGATAAGAAAACTACCATTCCAACGTCTGGTCAGAGAAATTGCACAAGATTTCAAAACTGATCTTCGTTTCCAGTCGGCTGCCATTGGAGCACTTCAGGTTAGTACGGGCTTATTGTTATAATGAAGGATACTTCTAATTAATTTTTTTTATAGGAAGCAAGCGAGGCTTATTTAGTAGGCCTTTTTGAAGATACCAATTTATGCGCTATCCACGCTAAACGTGTCACCATTATGCCTAAAGATATCCAGTTGGCACGCCGAATCCGTGGTGAACGAGCATAAATCTCACATAAGCCTCAGTGTTTGAGAATTTCTGTAGCATGTAGTTTTCTTTATATATTTTTTCTTATTTTGAGAATAACTGCATTTAACATAGCTAAATTTATGTTCGAACTTTCACTGGTAAGACATATGTGATTCACCATTCGACAAAAAAAATGTGTTCAAATCTTTGACCTTCAATATTTCTCTTAAAAATGTGAATATTTAGCAAAGTGGTCGTAGTAGTAATATTTGATTCATTTCTTTGGAATGTAAGTGTTAGGATTAGATGTTTTTTTTAATTATTGATGTATCCTATATCCCTGAAATAAATAAGTAACCGATTGTCGATTGTTTTTAAATAATTCCTCATTTTTGGTTAAATAATGGTTCTTCTATGTTTACTAAATAAAGTCGAAATTTTCGAATATTGTGACAAAACGGATTCCCTGGAAAAGTGAATACGGGGACGGGTGGAATGGTATCAACCATTTGCTTTGGTGTGAATGGTGTTGTGATACGGAAAATGCATAAAATGGGTGAATTCTTAATTTTTGTTTTCCTTTATTATGAGTTCGTGTCTGTTTTTTTAGACGGTCGCCGAAGCACGTTCGTATTTTCGTTAAAATCGAACCCTGACAACCTACGGCAAGTCGAATTGGCAGGTCCAACGCCTTACCAACCGAGGCATCCTCGGTTCCAATTCTTAATATCTAGACTCTAAAAATGTATGTTACATGAATAACGAAACTAACCATTTCGGTTCTGCGCACATAACCTAGTTGGTAAATGTAGAAAAAAGATCTTGGCAGAAATTATTTTCTTAAAAGTAAACAAAAAGCTTGAGTGATTATCGACATATTTTAAGTCGCGGCGCTATGGAAACAGTCGATATACAAGCAGTGGAATCTAAACTTAGCGATGTTACCGTTACTGCTATTCCGATGCATTCTAACAAACCTTCGCAAAGCCCATCATCTTTAAACAATAATTCCGGAACCAATTTAAACAGTCCGTCGTCGAGTCTTTCGAAATATGTTCAACTATTAAATGTCATTGAGGAAATGGGCAGGGAAGTGCGTCCTACATATGCAGGAAGTAGAAGTTCTGCAGAAAGATTAAAAAGGAATATTGTCTCTGCTAGAATATTAGTGCGTGAGTGCTTAATAGAAACTGAACGAAGCGCCCGGCAATAATTTAAACTCCAAAGGAACACTCTCCATTTCAATATGGGATTGTAAAACAAAGTTTATACCTACTACCTCTGGTAACAATTAGTGTCTTAATGTTGATGAATTTAATAAGAAGTTTATATATTTTTAAGAAATGTGAATCATTGGTTCAGTAGTAAATACATTATAGGGTTATTGTATGAACTCTCTTTTTTTAAAATTTACACTTAATGATCCTGTTCCTCTATTTACTTTCGTGCTTGGAAGCAAACAAAAAAAAACTACAATTATAACATGAATTAAAAAAAATAAATTAGAAAGCTGATTTACAATTGTACCTGTATTATATTATTAAGAATTATATCATTTTCCCAATAGTCTTTTCAGTTATTAAATTTTCTGCCAAAAAGCAGCTCAGGTCCATATTTTTGTATAGTTCTTTTTATAGTAAAGAAATGTTATTTATAAAATGTGATTATAAAGCTGCAAAAGTGTTTACAATGATATTTATAGAATAAAGGGATTTTTAATATTAGAATTTTATTTGTTGTTATTCTCACTTAACATACATATATGATGTAGCCCGAGTTTTTAATTTCAATTTCTAAAATAATTTACTGAAAATTGTACATAGTTAATTTAATTCTAAACTTTACATATTTAGACGATTATAAATCTATAAATTATATAAACCAATTTAAATATGTTAGCTGCCACTATTTTTCTCTTCCATAACATCAGTGCCTGTGTGTAATGATATGGGGGGTAAGTAATAGGCTTTAATTAAACCATGCAATCGAGCGACTTCTGAATCTTCTCTTTCTAGGTTACGCAATATTTGGGAGAATTTAATTATACCTTCTCTTGTGTCTGAAAAACCATATTCTTTGACAACATCAAGTTGCAGTTGCATTATTACTGGAAACACAAACTGCATCATTTTCAACATTTCATTGCCCACATTCTCTCTGGCCTCTTCGATTTTTCGGGCATTTTCAGGAAGCTGAATATTGGCCAAAGTTTTGTTTAGTATTTCCGCTGCCAAATGGGCAGTTATCGTGGGAGAAAAATCTGCTTTCGACATTGTGTTGCAAAAACCATGTGCTCACCTTGTCGAAAATACAAAAATTTGTTGTGCCTTTAGTTTCACAAACATTTACTTATTAACTCATTATTCATACACTTCTCGCAAACTTGGTACAATTTCAATTTGGGAAATATAATGACCATAGTTCTTCTGAAAAATCCTAATCATAGAACGATGAAATTTATTTTCATAAACATGCTAAAAATCAAAGATGCGTTAGCCTGATTTTTAGCATAGAAAAAAAAATCTTGTCCAATTGACCACAGTTCTTATGATTTTGAGAAGCAAAAAAAGGAAGATAGGCGGTTTGCTGTTATTTCTTGTTAGGTTAGCATTTATAATTTTAAAATGGGTAGCAGAACAGAAACTTTTGTATGATTCCTTAAGAAGTTGAGTTACCAGTTTTTTGCAGTTCCGTTGTTTTAGGTTATTCCGAATGAACTGTGTCGAAGAGCAGGTATAGCTGCTTCCTGGCTGCCTATTAATGAGTTGTCCATATTTGCTTTCGAAAAAAAGAGTTTTAAACAACAGGACGCCCCCAGTCATTTCGCCGCTAATATATCACCGTCCGTGTTCCAACTACGACAAAATATTATATTGAACCATCCCATACTTCGAAAATTGGTAAATGAATCTAATGGGACCTTTTTGAATTTACAAGGGTCCATGTTCAATAGATCTTCTCAATATGAATCTGATATACTAAGGATGAGCAGACAGTACCGTTCAATAATCAGAGCTTGTCTGGAAAATTTACAAGATGAAATAGGCAAAAGTAAGGGTGTGGAAAAAGAAGAACTTCAAAACTATATCACAATATTTTATTCAGTGGAGTGTATTTGGCATTTATGCGAAATTCTTTTTATGGAAGTAATACCTAGAGATATTGTGTTACCCTTTGTGTTGGAATGGATAAGGTTTCATTTTCCTAGGCATGAAAGGAATGCTGCAAATCTTATTGGGAGTGGAGTAGACAGTATGGAGTTGCAAGAGAACTACTGGGATACTGTTTTTGGTAATCTCCTTCAAGGCCGAATTGAAGTGGTCCGAGCTCTTTTGAAATTACATTCGGCAGCCAATACCAGTATGTTTCAGTTGGTGGACCAAATATTAAAATCTATGCCTATTTACAATGTAAGAATATTCATGTATTCAAAAATATTTACAGGATATAAATATTTCTGCAATATTTTCTAACTTTTTTGATATCGCTGCTTTGATTACTTTTGGGTTTATTTTATTGTGATATTCTAGATGACTAATGGTGTATCCACTAACAACTTTAATTTGCAATGGCGCCATTGGACAATGGATGTTCAGTCAAAAATTGATGCAAAGCAGTTTGCTACCAATGCCAAACTTGATTTAATAACAAGGGTAAGCTAGTTTAAACATTTCCAAATTTTATATTAAAATTGATTATCTCAGGATATTTTTAAATAGGTTTTTATTGTAGTTAATTGTTGGGGAAGAAGAAGCCTGGACTAAAATACAATCAAATTGTGAGGCTTGGTATGAATTTTTGGCTGGTTGGCTCTTTTATACTGAACCCACAGTGAAAACATTTGAACTTGGTCAATTTGCAAAACACAGTATAACGAAAATGAGGATGAAAAACAATATGAAACATCTTGATCGAGTTTTACTTGCGGCTATGGAGTTTGATATATTTGAGGTATATAGACAAGGTGTTTACTTGTTTAAGATAAATGGTAGATATATAAAATATGGTGGAAAAATATTGTTTTTTTTATCTTATAAAAAAATAGTACAATAAAATATTATGGGAGTATTACTATTATAAAAAAACACCTGCATATTTTTTAATTTTTGTATGTGAGTGGAGAGGATTGAATTAGACTACCCCTATCATTCTTTCTTAACTAAATTTAACGAGAAACTTATTCAATTACATGGGAAAACAAAATTTTTGATAGGCTTTTTTGTCTACAATTTTTTCATAAAACTCATAACAAAATAAAAATTACAAGATAAAAAGAATTTAGTGGGCTGCTGCTATCACTAATTAAGGCGTTTCTTATTATTTTTTTATTTGAAATTGTGGGAGGCAAAAAATTTCTAATAAACCCGTCCATCGATATTTTTTCCCATGTCATTGATTAGCTTTTCTTTAAATTTAGTAAACAAGAATGACGAATGAAGACAGGAGGAGTCTAATTCAATCCCCTCCACTTATTTTTAAAAAATGTTCAAAAAGAGTGTCTTTACAATACTTAATAATACTTCCGCAACATTTTGCTGTTCTATTTTCGTTTTTAAGATAAAAAATAAAAACATTTTCTTTTGGTTGGCTTTTGGATCCAATGTTTATATATAGCAAACTACCCTTTAATTTAAAGAAGAAATGACCCTCATAAGTTTTTCCCAGTTGTTTTGAAACACTCTGTATATGAAGTTAAAACAAAATAGGTATCATTTAGGTTCTTTAATTCAGGTAATAAAAGAAATTCAATATATGACAGAAAATGGATGGTTCGTCAGTCATTTAACAGATATATTGTATCATTCTGGCAAATTAACAGCATTAGGAAAGGAAGTGGAGAGCTTGTAAGTAACATTGATAGATTCTGTTCAAATTCTAGGTAATCGTTTTTTAGTTCGGCAGAAAAATTAAGGGAATCATTCCTTTTGGAGTATGGTATTATGTTAATGGGTCACAGTAGTTTGTGGCAGGTTGGATTAAATTATTTAGATCATTGTCCAAATGATGGTCTGCAGACTATCGAATTATTACTACCAAGGGTTAGATTTGATACGGAGGCTAAGGCAGTCAAGCTCATTAGAGAAGCAAAAGCCAGAGATTTAAATCAAGTTGGTCTGTTTTTGCTTCAAACTATATTTCTCTTAACCAACTAAAATTTACATTTTTCAATAGCACAAACAATTTGCAGAGTACAAGGAATGAGGTCTGTTAAACGAAATCGTTTAGGTACTGCTCTAACGTGGTCTCTAAAATCCCAAGATGGACCATTTACATCATACTTGGCGGACAAATTTCTTCATGAGTATATCAAAACAGGCGTGCTCAATAGCACCGATCTTTTAGATAATTTAGGATCATGTATGCTAGCAAGTGATAGATTAATATTTTTAGGTGAATATATTTTTTAAATACAATTTTTGATAATTTTTAATTCTTTTTTGTAGCAAAATATTATGAATTCCACAAATTGTTTGAATTGGGAGAAATCAAAGAATGCGGAAATTTACTTGTATCTCTCTTAGCTTCCAAAATTGTTCCTAAATAGTGAGTTGGAGTTTAATTGTTACCTTATGTACTACAAAGTAGGCTTTTTCCAGCTTCTGGAGTGTCTTACTGACTGAAGTAATACCATTGTTGGAATGTGAAACGATAGTTCTTTCTTCCAACGACACTTACACTATTTTGCACTGCTTGGAAGAAAAGGAAGACTTGAAGGAATTAAGCGACAAAATTGATATCTTAAGATTAGCTGCGGCAAGGAATCTTTCAAGAACTTTGGTACATGAAGCACAATTGTCTTAAAATTATTTTTAACTTCTGTACCAACAACAAAATAAAGCGAATAATTCCACTTTGTATAATTTTATTTCTGCCCTCAGTTAATTTGAACTACCGACGATTTTGTTTACACACTTTTCGTTGTGTTGGCAATCCTGGGAATTTAGACAAATGTCAAATTATAAATATTGAATCAAAATCTCACATTTTATTACGTTACTTAAAAAAAAATCGCATCACTAATTTCATCCCTTTAATTGCATATTTCAAAATTAAACACTTTTATTTTGTCTGTAAATCTATTAAGCGGACGTCACTTAAAATATCGTAAATAACGGCGCCATGTTGAGTATGCAAACTGTATGCCTGAAAACAAAAGTGTGGTGTCATCAGTGAATAGAAAAATAAGTTAATTTTTTTTTAAATTGATTTTAGTTGGGAAATATAATTGGCTGCGTTATTGTAACTGCTTAAGGAAGTTCTGACATTTCTTATCACTCTTTGTTGGTATGTATAGAATTTGTAAAAATTTATTTAAGTCATTAGGGTGTTTCAACATTTGTAGAAGGCCGTATTCTAATTTAATATGCTCGCGATGTTCTTTATTGAGTTTTGGGTACATAAAATAGATATACTGCATGTGTTGTAATTTAAATTAATAATTGCTAGTTTTGCCTTCAAATTGATTCATTCCTAATTTAATTCAAATAGTAACTAGCCTACACCGTTCTCTACGCTGTAAAATACTAGCTTAGGTGTGTTTTGTTTCTATTCCTGTTCCTGTTTTTGTATATTTTGTATGATCAATCTTATTTTTTAATAACCTACATGTTTTTAATTTTATCAATTTTGTCAGACATCAAGATAAACTGATATCAACCGCAAATTTCATTGTTCATTATTGATTTATGATTTAGAAACTACGTAAAGTATCCGAGAAACCTTACTGTGGCTGCCGCTATTTTTAAAAGCATATTATAACTAGCTTTTATATTTCAGTATGAAGTGATTTTTATGTCTAACCATATTGGAATTACAGCTTTGGATTTATAACAGATTGCATTTTGTATCAATTTCATAGTAAGTTTATGACACTTTTCTGTGCCTATGTAGGAAAATAAAATTATGTTGATAGATGCGTCGAAATTCACGTGACATGCAAGTTAATGTTGCTGGGATTCGAAGAAATATTAAAAACTTTGCACACAATTACTCTGATGCCCAGAAAAAAGTCAGAGAAGTCACTTCTAATGATCCATGGGGACCTAACAGCACTCTAATGGCAGAAATAGCAGATCTTACATACAATGTGGTAGCCTTTAGTGAAATTATGCAAATGGTGTGGAAACGACTCAATGATGATGGCAAAAATTGGAGACATGTATACAAGGCATTAGTTTTACTAGACTATTTAATCAAAACTGGATCAGAGAAAGTGGGGCAACAATGCAAAGAGAACATTTTTGCTATTCAAACGTTAAAAGATTTCGAATACATGGAGGATGGTATAACTGAGAATACCATACCTTTTTTGTTTCAGGAGATTTAAATAGTTAGCTTTCAGGAAAGGATCAGGGTCAAAATGTTAGAGAGAAAGCTAAGCAACTTGATAACTTATTGAGGGATGAAGAAAAACTGAAAAATGAAAGGGCAAGGGCCTTAAAGGCAAGAGAACGATTTGCTCAAAGTGCTAGTGGATTTGGTAGTGATGGAGGACTTGACACTCCTACAAGTCCGAGGTATCCTGCCTTTAGAGGGGAGTGGAATAGTCGGGATTCTGGTAACTTGGTCAGAAATTCCAAGCAATATTTGAATGAAATAATTTTCTAGATTCTTCAGCAGCTGAAATACCCAGAGATATTGAAATTGCCAGACCTCAGACAGCCGGTGAAGAGGAACTGCAGCTTCAGCTGGCATTGGCAATGTCAAGGGAGGAAGCTGAACAGGAAGAACAAAAAAGAAAATCAGATGATGTGCGCTTACAGTTGGCCTTAAGCCAGAGCCAACAAGATTTTAAGTAAGCTCTTAGTATCATGCTGAATTTTCCTGAATTTAATTTTTTTTTAGAAAAAGTCAGGAAAAAATACAGAGTCACATGGTGGACTTGCTTGATGTCAATTTAGGTGACGGTGCGGCTCCAGTTGACCCTTGGGGAATGCCACAGACTGCTAGGCCTCAAGTAAGTAATTTGTCTTTTGTATATGGAAATTCAAAGAGTAAATATTTACCAAATTTGATGGTATTGTTTTTATATTCACTTCAGTCTCTGGATTTAAATCTGTTTGGATTTGGTAACATGGTATGTACTGCTTGAAAAAAGTGGTTTGAATAACAGAGTTATTTTGCTAGTTTCTTGCTTAATACCACATCAGCAACTTATTATTATATAAATTAAGGTAGTGCCAGTGGGACAGTAGCGTTTTCAAGACACTTCTTATCACAACTACACAACTAAGATTAAAGTAAACCTTTTTTTTACTATACATTTTTTTTAAACCGAAATGTTAATAAATTGCTTTTAACTTGCTTTAACTATACTTGTATTTAAGCACTAATTGGCAATATGCTATTCTTTAACAAATAATTACTCTTGTTTTATTTTCAATTAATTTTTTATGTTAATTGAGCATTTTAAAAACTTTTACTGCTTTTCACTTAATTATGTAATTTAATTGTACAAGTTCTGTAGAAGTTCATCCTCGGAAAAGTCTCTTAAAGTTAAACACCAATTCACAGTATTAAATGATGTTTTTTTGTTTATGGCACTCTAAAGGTTGTTAATCTCTGTTTGATCCTAGGCACTTGATAAAGAGAATAAACAAAATGCTGAATAATGATTTATCATTTCGCAAATCGCATTCCGTGTTTTATTGCAGCCATCGCAATGGCAACAATCTACTTCTCTTTCCTCCCCACCAAAGGCACTCGACCCTTGGAAACCCGCCACGGCGGCGTTGTCAAGTGCGAGCACGAAAGTCGATCCTTGGGAGCCCTCATCGGGTGTGGTTGCTGCCACAGTTACTTCGCCCGTTAATGCCCCACGTCCTAACCACGATCCATGGTCGCCAGTTAGTCATAGTTCTTCTGATCTGGATGAATTTGATATCATATCACATAGGTAAGTTAAATGAAAAAATATCAGTCATCACAATATGTTATTTTATAATATAAGCTTTCATTTTCAACATCCACTTACAATGGACCCCTTAATGATTTTTTTCTTGAGAGAGAATATGGGTATTGTTATTTGACCGATCAAATTGGAATTTAGGTAGTTGATATGTGAAATAGAATTAAACTTATTACACATCAAGTGAATAATTATTGTGTAATATTTCACATTTCACATATATTATAAATATTTTAACTCCACTTTTTATTGTTTTGCACACAAATAATTTCTCCATAATAAAACCAATTGGAGCAATTATCTTATAGTCTTGTCTAAACAAGACACCATTTTCTAGTTTCCAATGAATTAATTAATTAAATGTGGAAGTTGTGATTAACTAAATACTTTTTTTTATTTCAAATTATAACTTCATAATTGTAAAACCAAATTTTAATTTTTTGTCCTTGCTTAAAAATAATTTTATGGTAATAAGATTAATTCTGGGTTGCTATGTGTGCCTAAGATATATAATTAGAAATTTTGTAGCCTGGTAACAAGTTAACAGGTGATTAAAGTCTCAAATCTGGATTTACATTTCTACCTACATTTCAACTAGCTTGAATAAAAGATTCAATTACCTATCAACAAATAAGTGTAGACTACTAGTTTAAGATAGTTCAAAAGTTTGATCAACCAAAAAATTTACTAACGATATTTTGGTGCATTTGAAATGACTCCGTGAATATTAACGGCTTTTCGGTTCTGTTTTAGGTATACATTCGATCTAATTATAACCAATTTGCACTGATGCTATGTGTTTAAGGAATAGGCCGACATCGCCGAAAACTAACGGAGAATCAACATCCGATCCGTTTGAATTGAACTTGCTTGGTGAATCTTTGCCATCAGCCGGTCCAAGTCCGTCCTCGGGAGCCCAGAAAAAGACGCCGCAAAGTTTCCTAGGGGAGAATTCGGCACTAGTCAATTTAGATAATTTAGTTACCACAAGTGAGTCAAATACATAAATTTAAAACAATAGATTTTGCCATTAGCAAATGTACTAACAATGATATAGAATTTCAATCAAAAAAATTACTGCCTAATGGGGTTGGATCACGTGACAATTTATGTTGGCAACTTCAAATTATAATTTTTTGTTAATTTGTTACAAAAAATTATATCCTTTTTTTTGTAATTTTTAGATTTATCTAATAACAATATAAGGATTCTGCATATTATAGTCTAGGCTAAAGGGTTAAATTTCAACAATAAACACCCAAACTATGCTTGCACGAAGCTTCAGTGTCACAATTACTTTGCGTAACTTCCGTTATTCTGTGCCTGCGTCAGAGACAACTTTGAGGTCTGGAACTGATTCTAAAATAATTATCCATATATTTATCGTTGTCTAACATCATCGAATGTGACTAGATGGCGCTGTAGACATTTACTCGCGAATTTGAAATGTGTGAAGTCTGCAGAATCAGTTCATTGGACGTATTTATTTGTATTTCGAGTTCGTCAACCTGTCCCATCAGTTGAAATTTTAAGCTCTTATACTTAAATCGAATTATTTTTTCATGCACATTACAATAGTATTCATGAAATCAAATATATTGTCTAATAACTAATAACTAATAAAGAATACGTACGTACGTATAGAATATGGCGTACGTTCATTGATGTCAATTGACGACGTATTGAGTTAACCGGTTAACTATAAAGTGTAGGTTTTAGTTGATTACACCAGTGCAGTAGTTTTGTGTTAAATCGTCTTCTAATTCACCAATGATCAAAACTTCAGTAATCCAACGAAAGTTTTGAAACTTTTGAAACCAACACGAAAAAATTGTTGAGAAGTTAGGTCGGGCGATAAACAAATATATTGGTTCCAAATTAATATTTATAGCACAGTTTACAACCTGGCTAAAAAAATCATTAAATACATGTTGAAAACCAGATATTATAATAAAGAACTATCTCACAACATTAACAGCACGCTTGCAGCTCAAGTCCTGTTAGAGAATCCTAGTCATACTGCATGCAAAAATCAGATCTATTGTGTCGCCCAAAGGTATTTTAAAGCCTTACAACTTTATCAAAAATAACATTATCAAAAATAAAATTAATAAATGGATTGACACAAATTTTACTGTGCTTACCTTAAATATTACAAAATATGTTGGTGTCTGTCCCTCTTGATAATTAATTGCTGTTTATTAACTTTGCAAAAAAATTATATGTATTTGTTTGTATTAAAGAATTTTGGTTAGTTGTGGCTGTTGCCTTAATATTATGTTCAACTTATTTAGAATCAAATATATTATTGGAGGATGATAATAATAATTATTAGTTTTTTAGAATTTATTTATGTTTCCTATAAATTTTTATCAGTTAATTAAGAAACGGGAAGGTACATTTTCGGGTCGGATTACCTATCTCATGGTTTGCGCGGGCTAGGGGATATTGTTTCTTTTTTTAACAAATAAAATGTACTTTAGACTAACCAAAAAAATGGAGTATTTTTTTATGAAAAATATTCGATAAAATCATTCAGAATTTAAAAAATATATCGTTAAAAGGTGAGCCCTTAGGTTATCTATTATTTATTTCTATTTTTTGTCCTGTTCTCATTATTATTAAAAATATTTATCTGCGTATGTTTAAAAAAAACTCTGATTGAAAATTTTCATGAGACCCTTTTCCAAGAAATCAAGTTTTTTTGATTTAACTTTTTGGTTTAGTAATTTTGGAACTAACAAATCAATATAGAAAAAAGAACAATACTGGCTTTTAAAGGGTATTTTGCTCTACAACAAAGGCCTCTTAATATTTTTTATAAAACAAGAATTACATTGTTTTACTATTGTAAATGTGTTATTTACAATATTTTGCACAACATTTTGCGATATTTTAAACAATTGTAAAAAAGAAAAATCAGAATATGACATATATAAAATAAAATAGTAGTATAAATGAGGTTCAATAATAAAGTCATTGTTCCACTCAATGGGTCAAATTCCTATTCTAGATTATCCATAATTATTACGTCGTCAATGCAATCACTAATAGTAATTTCGAGAATAGGATTAATATTGTTTTTCTATTAAAAATGATCTATTTACAATATTTGTTATACCTATAAAAAAGAAAACAGGTAATGACTTATGAAATAATATTATTAATGAAGCTCAATAAAAAAAAGTAAGTATTTTTAAAACTCGCATTTCATAAGAAATAAAAAAATAATTAGAGGGGGGATAAACATGAGGGCTTTGTTTTTAACGTAGGTAATCGATTGGTGAAAACGTCGCGGAACTGCACTGCAATTTCCTTTAAAAATAATGGGGGGGGGATCTGAAAGTAATGTCGTTTTTCATAGTGACGTATTAAAGGCGCAAGTGGAAGCCGATCCTTAACAATTGAAGAGCTGCCAAGCACTTAAACAACCGCGGTTGACCATTCAAGAGTATTTGGTACAGATAGGTAAGCGAAGCAGAGCGATTGTTTGGGTTCCGCATAACTTATCCGAGGTAAACAAAGCTAATCGGACTACCAGGTGCAGCTTATTGCTAGAAAGGCACAAAAAGGAAGGGTTTTCGGATCGCAAAAGGTAGTGGCTGTCCCTCAATGAAACACCAAAACCGACTGGGAAACTGGGACTGTACCCAAAGAAGGCGTTCTTGTGTGTTTGGTGGAGTATTGTACACTTTGAAGTTCTGGAACCTGGATAAACCTTTATTGTCAACAGTTGGATAGTGTCAACCAAACAATGTCCAGTTTTGATAAACAGAAAAGGCGTTATTCTGCACCATGACAATGCCAGATCACATAGCGCAAAGAAGACAGTTAAAAAATGTAACAATCTGGGTTGGGAGCTACTACCTCATCCACCATACTCACCTGTTTAGATCACTGCAAAGAGTCCTAGCTGGGAAGAAATTTAACAACGTGGATGATATCAAAAAGGCACCTCCCCATTTACTTTATCAATCAACCAATTTTTTTTTCAATCGGGCATTGAAAATTAATTAAGGAGGTGGCAAAATGTCATTGACAATGATGGCAATTATGTTATTGATTAAAAATAAAACCAAACAAACGTATATGTAGTTTAAAATAAGGACTAAAAAATCGGAAATACAAATACAAAATATGGTATTCTGACTGATTTTATCTATGTTTCTCATCAGTCGATTGTTTTGGGCCAGTCTAATGTGCTCGATTGTTTAGGCAAACCGAGTAACCCGACATCGACGGCGAATCCGTTCTCGGATCCGACGGCCGCGCCCCAATGGCGACCGGTGTTCAACGCGCAACCGCCGAAGCCTTCGATCAACGAAATCAAGCAGCAATCGTTCGCCCAATTTGCCGCGACGAGCGCGCCGCATCAACAGCCGCCCGCGCCTGAAGGCGTGGCACCTCTATACGCTGTGTACGACGTCGGAGCCACTCAGTTCCCGCCGTTCAGTGGCGGCGGAGGCGGCGCCATGCCTTTGGAAGCGACCCCCCTCCAGACGGTGCAAGATCCTTGGACGCCCGTGCCGGCCGTGCCTGCGACATCTACGACGAACTTAAACGCTAACGGCCACGCCCCCTGGATGATGAAAACCAACGAACCAGCGGCGAATCCTTTTCTGTCCTAACGTCGACGTACGTAAGTCTTATTTAAGTAAACCGAATGGCATATAAAGCGGGATCCCCAAGAAGTTGATTGATTTTTTACCGACAATTGAGGTTTTGAAGGTAGGTGATACGCCAGGTGGTGGTTCGGTAGTACATTGAGGTTATTGATTTATTATTATGGTAGTGGATATTTTGGTGACTTCCATCTTTTGTGAGCAAAGTGGTTTGCTTTTGCTGTTTATACGTGGTGGCGAGCAATTCGGAATATTTTTATGTGAGGTTTTGTTTTGATAATGACATCCAGAGATTAAAGTTCAAATCGTTACTGTTGCGTACCTGAATGTCGCTCGTGGGCGAAAAGGGATTAGGATCTATAATTGAGCTTTTATTTGTTTTCCCCAGAAAGTGACCAAAAAGTTTTTTTTTCTATTTCTATTTTTTTTTTAAATAACATCTTTCAAATATAGAGTGTTATCTATCATTATTTAATAATAATATGTATTTTATAATAAATTATTATGCGTTTGTAATGTTGAATTTACCTATAACTCTTCAAAGAATATCTGAATACGATATGTATTTAGCGATTCGGGGAATCCCAATAAAAAATCGACAATATAAATAGATACACATTTCATTGTATTTTTAAAATTATTTCGTTCAATTGACCCAAAAAAAAATTACTGCTCAATCCCACTACGCAAGGTATACCGAGGTATTGAATTATAACAGCGCACTGCTTTATAAGAAAGAAACATCTCACTATAATGATGTTGAATAGTAAGTTAAGTCTCATACTTTTGTGACGCTAAGTTTTTTCTCTAACCTCTATAACACATCTAGAATGATCATTGCCAAAAATCATTTAAAATATTTGAAGTAAATTTCCTTTTTTTGGTAAAGAATATGGATAAGCTGGTGAGCCTGTTGATTTATTTATGATGTTGAGTGAATCACTATCCATTGCTATGAAAATGTGGCTATGTAATGAATTTCCTTGTACATTTTAAAATTAGAACTATTATTAACTAATACCGCTTAAACTGAATCAAGGAATAACGCTTTTTTTAATTGATTTTGACATTAAGAGGCATTCAATAAAAATAATACTTTCATTTTTTTACGTATAATTTTTTTCATAATAAATAATCTTATTTTATTAGTAGTACGAGGGCAGTGCCAAAGTTTCCCGGCCTGAATATCAAAGAAACAAAGTAGAGTAACAATTTTTTATTATTTGTCAATATAATCCCCCTTTTAACTTCAATACACTTATTACATCTCTTTATTAACAAGTCAATCCCTTTAAAAATATATTCTTTTGGTTTTTCTGCAAAATGAGCTAAAACAGTCCCTTTTAACTCAACTTCGTCGTTAAACCGCCGTCCATGTAAGTCCTTTTTCAAATATCCAAACAAATAATAGTCGCTGGGGGCCATATCTGGATTATAGGGAGGATGATCTATCTGTCGGAACCCACACTCTAAAATGGCAGCTTGTGCAACACCAGCAGTATAGCAGTATGGATAGATGCATTATCGTGTAAAAGACGCACGCCTTTGGTCAGTTTTCCTCTATGTTTTACGCGTATGCAGTCTCGCAATTTGTGTAATATTGTTGCGTAATATTTACCATTGGCAGTGGTATTAGTTTCTTTAAAATCTATCGAAAGAATTCCTTCACAATCCCAAAAGATCGTGGCCAGCACCTTTTTTGTTGACTGGCAGACTCGGAATTTCCTTGGAGGTGCTTCACCCTTACGACGTCACTCCATTGATTCTTTTTTCAATAGAGGGTCATAATAGAGAACCATAGTTTCTCTCCCGTCACAATAGTTTCTATCACAGGCTTCGGTTACGACCCACAGAGTTCCAAAAAAGACCGCGCACACTCGACACGGCCTTGTTTTTGAATAGTCGAAAGGTTTTTAGGAACCCATCTTGCACTAACCTTATGCATACCTAAATGATCATGCAGGATTCGACGAACACTTGTATCAGAGAAGCTTAGTAATTTCTGAGATTTTCTTGACCTTTAAACGTCGACCACCTCTTCTACAATCGCAACAATATCTTCCGTTATTACCTGCAGGGACTCCTGCCCCATTCGAAAACGTTTTGCCCATTCTTTCACTACAGAATACGAAGAACTTTGGCTGTGCACACCATCCAGCCTTTCTTTAAAAATATGGCAAATACATCCCGAGGTTGTGATCTAATGAACTTTACATCTTTTGAATTCTTTCCACGCGCACGCCGGGTCTAATGAGATTTTTCTTTATTCCGACACCACTGACTGAAGCTTGTTCAAATTAGCAACTTCTTTAGTGTCCCACTTCGTCTGTCTTTCAGTTTTGCCAAGTTTAAGTTTATAAAGTGTTTTTTAATTATGTTTGTAAAGATAAGTCATTCTTTCTCACCTTTGTTTAAAAAGGTTTTGAAAACGACTTCTTGATAGGATAGGACAGACAAAAAGATGTTTTGATTTAGTAAAAAGCTTTTGATAGGAGTTTAAATTATTGAAACTTTATTTATTTGTTATTTGTACAATATTTATATTTCGCGGCTCCACATTTTTGAAAAATTTTGGAATAGTTGTTGTGAAATTGATTGGATATAGATACCTATGTCGCCGGATTTAATACAGTCTCTATAGGAAGGGTACTATAAAAATATAAATGAAACATCAATATTTCTTAAATTGTTTTGATGTCCTTTAAAACAAAACAAAAAAAAACGATTTTCTTTCAATATAGAAACTTCACAAATTTTATACAATAAAAAAGATGAAGAGCCGAACTTAATTTAGATCCAAGCTTGTATTTCTTACACCATCTTGCTCATCGTTAAGTCGAGAAATATGACGTCCGTATGAAACTCGAATTTAAAAATTTGGCACACATATGTTTGATTTAGGCTTTTTTAAAAATTAGAATTCTTATTTAGTAAAATATCGGATAAGCCATATCTCAAATTTCGGACATGCATCATAAAATTTTCTTACATCAAAAAAAGCACTATTTAAAATTGTAACTCTTGTGACTTATAGAGTTTAATTTAATTAAGAGACTTGCAGAGTATGTAAAGATAGTTGAACTGCCATTACGGGAATCTTTAGTTACAGCTTTAAAAGTTCAATGGTGATTTATTGTTTTAGATGACGTGCATGAATGATTTCACCAGGACACTATTAACTAGATTAGGAAGCAAAAATGGTGCAAGGTTGATCCATATAGCCTTTTACTTTTCATTGGTATATACATATATATTTTTTATATTTATTATGAAACAGAGAATTCTGCATTTTGGATGTCCGTCAAGATTCTTATATTTTAAATAAATTATGCCTTGTTATAGATGTTAGCAATTTTTAAAAGGATGTATTGCTCATTTTACTGTCCTCTGGATGATTGTTTACACTTATTAATTTTTGGTTGAAAAAAAAATCCGTTATACTTGTTTATAGGATATTATTCTGTTGGCTTCAATTCAAATAATTTGTTTACTTAAGGTCACTTTCAGGCATTTTTTTTCTATGTTAATAGTAAGTCTCAACTTCCCTAGTGACTACTGTCTATTGTATTAAACACAAAAAGTAGATGTTTTATTGTCCAAAAAACTAACATAATTAATAAATATGGTATTAAATGATTTTTTCAAATTATTAAATGTATTAATATTTTATTTTTGGTTGGGTCTTCTGTCAGATATACTTATTTCTTGTAAAGAATTATTTGCAAAGATGCATTTTTGTTATTGCCTCATTACACATTAAATTTTATCCATTTTGGAGCTTGTTTAACTTTCCGCAGTGGTTTCACTTGCAAAACTATTGTCAACATTGTCT
Organism: Cylas formicarius; assembly: GCF_029955315.1. Lineage (NCBI taxonomy): Eukaryota > Metazoa > Arthropoda > Insecta > Coleoptera > Brentidae > Cylas > Cylas formicarius. Next base: position 9,723,485 of record NW_026844326.1, on the reverse strand, counting down.
TATATTTGTTTTGATTTATATATTGCAGTATTTTGTTTGATTTTTGTTAAAGGCTTATCAATAGTTTAAGTTTAAATAAATGTTATTACATTGTATAAAATATAAATTATTTCAGACAGTTTTAATATATATTTTGTAATATTTCTGATTTGTATATAACATAATACACTACTTACTCATCGAGCTTTTAATTTTACAATGTTAAATTGTATATAGTATTTTTTAGTGTAAGTTTTTGTATTATAAAACGGTTAGGCTCCTTTAATATGGCATAATGGAATCTATTGTATCGTGATAGCTATTTTCAATTACATTCATAAAAGAAATAAAATATTTAAGAAATGTGTTTGCTTTCTTTATATGTATATATTTTATATTTATGATATATGTTATATTTACTGATTCTGTGCAAAATTTTCTAGTAAAATTTGGGTTTGCTTAGTGGGCAAATAAATCCATGTTATATTTTTTAGTTTTGGTTTTGGGATATAGTTTTTCATTATTGCTCAAATACATTAAAACCTGGTTATTCTTTTTGAAAAATAAATAATAGTTAAATCTTCAACCCAACTATGTTATACACAATGTTTTATTTTTGAAGTTGCACAACAAAAATTGCTACAGTTCAAAAATACTTTCTTTTGTAACAAGGAAGTTAAATTAGGCAGTTAGGTATTAATGGGGGTACACAAACTGCACGAAGTACTATCAATGCTAGAATGGAATATTAACTTCTCTGGTCTGTACTTCTGGGCTGCAGGCTGAATAATAAAATGTAATGCAAAACACCATGAGAGCCATAAATTTTATTGTTTACTAAATTGACATAAATTTATACATTATATGTTTGGTTTTGCCTTTTCTAATTGTGAAAGACGCGTTGCAATTTGTGAGTAAGGTAATCCGTGTTCTTTGTTATATTCTAAACATAATCTTAGTTGCTGTTCCTCTAAACCATCTATTCGTTCATAAAGGGTTCTGCTTAATTCTTTGTCGATATCATTCTCTTCTCGAAGTATACCGAAGTAAATTAAAAAAGCACCCAAACTAGCCAATACTACATAGGGTTCATACCACAAGCGTGTCGCGATATTCATTCTAGATAATATAGCGCGGTGTTTAAATGCCGGACTTGCCGTGTACTTGATGGGAACATCGTCACTGACTTCTTGCTTGGTTGAAAATTCGTAATGATTAGACAATCTAGTAATAAATGTTTAAACTTATATGCTGTAAAAAAAACTCCACAATTACCTTGGAACAAATTTATTTAAATGGTATCTGCTCCGGTAAAACCAAATATTTCTAATTTTATTCATTTCCATTAAAAAAAATGTAAGGCTAGTCACACAAATCGCTCATCTGTTTCTTTGGGACAACTCTGCAATATACAATCGTCCGTTGCTGTCAAAGGAAGGGAATACATGTCTTAGCAAATGAAAGTAATTATAATCTAAACTTTTATGGGAAACAGTTTTGTCATTTTGTTAAATATTTTTAGTTTGCTTCCTCTGGTAAAAAGGCAATACTGCCATTAAACTTATAGTTCGAGGAGTATTTTTAACTTTTTGAATTATATTACAATTATCTTTGAATGTATTATTTCGTTTTACTTTTATTAGTACTACGCGGTTTAAACGCTGTTCGAATTATCCTAATATATTTGGCCACTACTAGCGACAGAAGTGGATTAGTGCTCCCCCTATCGGCAATATAGTTTTCTTTTAACATTCAGTCGAGTTATTCTTCCATTTTGTTCCGCAGAGCAATGGTGAGTAGATCGATTTAACATTCCAAAATTATCTCGTTAATCCTTATACGTTTGTTCAAAACAGAATCTCAAAGTTTTTTAATTTTTGCGGACTCATTGATTTTAGTAAATATTTTGGACACCGTAAAATGATGATTTGGATAATTATACAGTTAGAACAATTCCGAATATAAATTATGTGGATAGTATTCTAGGGCGGTCTGATTTGTTGTAATATTTGTTGTTTTGTAAGGGGAGTATCGTCCATGGTTTAAAGTATTCATATATCTATTAGTCGCATCGGAAGTTCAGCGCTCCCCGTCATGGCTCCATGGGCTTTTACCCGAAAAAAAGGTCTCGCAGGCATCGCGGAAAAGTAAAGGCATTCCCCAAGGATGATCCGTCCAAGCCTGTTCATTTAACTTCCTTTATCGGCTATAAAGCTGGTATGACCCACGTGGTTCGTGAAGCAGATCGACCTGGTTCAAGTAAGTGGGAGTGTGAAAAGAGAGGGAGGGGTCTCATAAAAAATGGCCACTAGCGGAATAGTTACAAAAGATAATTCAAATGCAAAACGGCTTTCTACTTAAAAAAAAACTTCACTCAAAAAATAATTTTGTCAATGAAATTACTAGCCAAGCGATAAATAAAATTAGCAATGTTGTTGATATTGAATATCGCACAGCGTTTTGCCGGAAATGAAGTCCTTCACCATTGCATATTTTTCTGGCTTCGTCATAAATAAGCAAGTCAATTTGATGTTCTCTTGTTAAATAAGGCATAATGTTTTTGAAACTACTGCAAGTACTCTAGATAGTAACTGTCGGTGAAATATTTATATAAATTTTCAGAGATCAACAAAAAGGAGATTGTGGAAGCTGTGACAATTTTGGAAACGCCTCCAATGGTCATAGTAGGTGTTGTAGGTTATATTGAGACTCCGCACGGTTTAAGAGCTTTAGCTACTGTTTGGGCTGAACATTTGTCAGAGGACTGTCGCAGACGATTCTACAAGAATTGGTGAGTCTCCGAACTCAGTGTTGTAGTTGATTTTGACTTATATTTTTCTTTGAAAATGTCACTAACTTATTGCAAAGTCCTCCTCTGGCTGCATGAGGACTGTAAAGAACATCTCAATTTGAGCAAACCTGTATCTAACAGTATAGGCTCAGTGAGGCTGGGGGACTGAACGCTTCCTCTAAACTATGAGGCGAGTCCCTCCTTGTTCTTGCAGATATTGGTGGCATTAAAAGTAACGAACGTTTATTTGACATCATACACAAATATCAGGTACAAGAGCAAGAAGAAGGCGTTCACCAAGGCTTCTAAGAAGTGGTCCGATGATTTGGGCAAAAAATCAATTGAACGAGACTTCAAGAAAATTATCAAGTACTGCAAGGTTGTTCGGGTTATTGCCCACACCCAGGTAAGTGATCCTGTTTTTTTTTTTTTTTTTCAATATATTTTTGAATGGCAGATTAATTGTCTTCAATGTCGTTTGATGCTAATTAAAAAAGTTAGGGTTTTTGAGGTCAAATTGCTATCCCTCGATGATACGACGCGGTCAGTTTAGAGCTTACCCTCTGGCTGTCGGGTATGGGAATCGCTTTCTTGTGCGGTTCTCCCCGTACTGTCGTAGATAATGTGCCCTTCGGGAGGCGCATGAAGTATATTCCGTTTTAAATCGGTGCAGTCCCTGGACGATGACACCGTTTAAACCATATTTCATACATTCTCAACAAATGTTTCGTGAGACAATTTAAAGCTGGTAATTGATTATTAACAATTCAAGTAGTGATAAAAATCAGTACCGTTTTTGCTAGCCTGGTTTGACATTGGTTTTTCTGTGTTTGAAAGTTGAATTTTGTTTAAATTTTTTCAATCATCTTTATATATTTAAGGGGACCAAATTCTGTTACATTATCAAGCTTCCCATGCATTTGACTAAAAGAAAGAATACTCTTCAATTTTGAATTTTTTGCATTTGTAATTAAGAATTAAAGATTTCTATATGCAGTTTTACTATTTTTAAAATATATTGAACGTTACTTATATATCAAAGGCAACTGATGTATTAATAACTTTATTCAAGTTATATAGCAGCAGTGGTCTTCATATGACAACAGTACATTTAGTGGACCTTACATTGTAGAAAGCATTGAAGTTACATATTTTTCACCTGCTCCAAAGCCTCTGCAAAATTTAACCTTAAACTTAATTATTATTACTAAAAATTTATTTAAAAAACCCAGAGTAGAAATCTACCAGCCAAAATGTTGACCAAGTCGGTCACAGCAGTAAGCTGTTTTATTTTATTGGTTTAATTTTGAAGTGGGTCAAGGGAAAGCCATGAAAACTTAGGTTGTTATCAAATTAGCGCATTAAATTGTCCACGGTAGTTCCTTTTTTTTTGAAATTTCTGCAACATTTTTGCTTTGCTGGATAGATGAAGCTTCTGAAGCAGCGTCAAAAGAAAGCGCACATTATGGAAATCCAACTGAACGGCGGAACAGTTGCCGATAAAGTCGCATGGGCCAGGGAGCACCTGGAAAAACCTATTCCGATTGGCCAAGTCTTTGCTCAGGACGAAATGATCGATTGCATCGGAGTGACCAAGGGCAAAGGGTACAAAGGTGAGAAAATGTAAATAAGGCTAGGTTTACTTTCGAGAAAATGTTTTTCGTGATGAAAGATCATGGATCATGTTCCTGATTCAATTTGAAGATACCACCATGCTGCCTTCCTACTGATCGGCCCTTTTCGCCGTAGTGGCGCCCGTCTCGGGGTTTTAAAATGCGAGGCATCGTTTTCCTTTTTTGTCCGCAGGCGTTACGTCTCGTTGGCACACCAAGAAATTGCCTCGCAAAACCCACAAGGGTCTTCGCAAGGTGGCATGTATCGGGGCGTGGCATCCGTCGAGGGTATCCTTTACTGTCGCCCGCGCAGGTCAGAAAGGTTACCATCATCGTACCGAAATCAACAAAAAGATATACCGTATCGGAGTTGGTATTCATACCAAGGACGGCAAAGTAAGTTTTCAGAATGCGTTTTTATAATTTTGATATGTATTTTACGTGATGATAAGATTTGAGCCAAAAGGATTATGAAATATTATTCTGTGATTATAGATGATAGGACTGATATTATTTTAGCGTTGTTAAGTTGTAGAGTTTGCATTCTAGACTCCATCTATCAAATTATTACGTTTGTTTTAGGTGATCAAAAACAACGCGTCGACTCAGTACGATCTAAGCGAGAAAAGTATCACTCCCATGGGTGGCTTTCCCCATTATGGCGAAGTTAACAACGATTTCATCATGATCAAGGGTTGCTGCATGGGTCCCAAGAAGCGCGTCATTACCTTAAGAAAGGTAATGAAGCGGCGGGAGGTCGAAGTTGGGGGGCTCGATAAGTTTAAATTTTTTGCAGTCCTTGTTAGTGCACACCAAGCGTATCGCGTTGGAGAAGATCAATCTTAAATTCATCGACACATCTTCCAAATTCGGGCACGGTCGTTTCCAAACGCCCGCGGATAAGGCTTCCTTCATGGGACCCCTCAAGAAGGACAGGAAGGAGGAGGAAAAGGCCGCTGCGACTCCAGCAACAGTGAGCACAAGCACCTAGGTGTAATGGATATATGGATGATTGTATCCAATTTGTTGTAAGATAATTACAATAAAAATGAGAAAGTTTATTTTCCTATTGGTTTATGCTGAAAATCCTAAAACATTCACGGTGAAGGCAATTCCTGTTATACGCTTTTCAACTTATAAAACTTTAGTAAATCGTTTTTCAATTTATAAAGTTTCAACAAATTCAATTATATCCTTACACCCCTTTTGATTCCTTAATAAGGGGCGATGTACTTCGATTTTTTTAATTAACTCGCTTTTGCTCATGTGGCCGACAACTTTAAGTACTTCTGAAACATAAACATATCCTTTTAAATTGGATGGTATTAAAGGCAGTTCAACATGTCGCAATAAATTGGAAGCTTAAAATATTCGCTGCAATAAATTTTTCATGTTCATGCTTAACACCCTACAACTTCCAACACAACCTAAATGTTATCAGAGTTAACACTAACAGAAAACTAGAATAGGCGAAAAGAAAAGCGGATTCAACCACGCTGACAGAAAATTCATGTCTGTGAAAGAAATGGGTTTCAGTATTATTGTACTTCTCTACTAATCCACATTTAATGGGACATATTTTGATAAGATACTGCCGCATCCAAACCCGACGGCTTGTCAGCAGCCATGTTGGTTGTTGGCCAAGTCTCCTCATTGGTTAAAAACGAATTTTAAATCTCCCGGAAGCGCATGTTGAATGGACCTTCTCAAAATGTTTTCATGGTTGCTTTTTGTTCTCATATTAGCATTATTCAGGGCCTCTATATAGTCCGGGAGCCCTGGACAACAAGCAACAAGCTAATTGTTTGGAAATCGTTTCATTTCATCAAGACGCCCAACCTTTTCCTCTACGAAAATTGTTGTATCAGGTAGCTAAATATACACGCAGGTATAAAATCACGTCAATGTTTAGTTACCATACCAAAATGATCAACAGTTTAGTTTTTAGCTAAATCTATAGATATTGAAATATATAATTTGAAATTAAATTTGACCTACAAACAAATAGGTTTGGTATAGGGTCTTATTAAAACGAATCCACTCACAAAAATCTAGGCGGTTGGGGATGGTTTTTTAAAAAATTGTATAATAACTTTAAAGTGTAGGACTAAAAAAACCCAACCAGTTTATTTGTAGGTCAATGTGATCATTTGTTATAATTATCATTTTTTATAAATAAATAATAGATACAACTTTGAGGGGGTGGGCCACCCTATACCAAACCTATTTGTTTGTAGCCGAAATTTAATTTCAAATTATATATTTCAATATCTATAGATTTAGCTAAAAACTAAACTATTGCTGATCATTTTGGTATGGTTGCGTGTATAGTTAGGTACCTGATACAACAATTTTCGTAGAGGAAAAGGTTAGGCGTCTTGAGAAATGAAACGATTTCCAAAGAATTAGCTTGTTGCTTATCATTTTATATAAAGGTCCAGGGCTCCCGGACTAATAGCTAATCAAAACTTTACTTGTGCATCATAATACGAGCAATTTTTGACTTATAGTCAAACCAGCGACAGCGTCTAATTGAAAGCATTGAAGGTTTTTGCAAGAATGGCAAAAACGAAAATAATGTTCGATATTCAATCCATCCAATATCCTCAAAAGCTACATGTATAGGTTGGAATAATTGGCCTTTCTATATCAATGGCTTTCTCAGCGGCGAACATCAGAAATGGCGAAATAAGGATGGCCGATAACAGCATATGGTTTCAACAAGATGGGGAACGTAAATATTATACTCCTGAACCAAATGTTTGCAAATCGGTGGATCGGTCGAAGAGCGATTATTGAATGGTCGCCTCATTCACCAGATTTAAATTTACTAGATTTTTTTTTGAAGTCACCTCAAAACTAAAGTGTACAAAAAAAAAATCCAGAGCCGAAATTCGAACTACACCACCGTGCAAGAATTTACAAACCGTTTAGGCCATTGTCTCGTAGCAGACGGATGTCAGTTTGAACATTTATTAATTGTTTTTAAATATTTTTTATTATTATTTAAATTAAATCCGTTAAAATTATGAATCATGTCCTACATAAATTAAATTCTAGTTTCATTATTTTCGTTTTTTGTCATTCCTACAAAAACATTTTGAATTAGGGTATAGGGTATGTTAAAAGAAAAATACTTTGAATTTTAAGAGCAATCCAAAAATGGAATAAAAACATACCCTTTCTATTTCAAATGATAAAGTTTGGTAGCAATGGATCCAGCCTAATTAGAAAACCCCGTATACTAAATTACTACATTGCATAGTATGTAGAGTTCTCCGAACGATATACCGTTTTTACGACATAATCCGGCATTTTCCAACTTTTCCACCTCTAATTCTATTGCCCCAGAACTAAATTTTGGCGAGGTGTTTTAGTAAGATTTACAAGAGGCACACTAATATAAATTCATATCACAGTTTAATAAACAAAAATCTCCCTACTCTTAAAAGACAATAGTCTGCACGGCACAGTTCTTGTCGGCTTAAATACGGCCCTGGCTTGGTACACACGTGCTGAAAAGAATGGCCCCTTTCGCTTTACCGGTTTTAAACTCATTCCGAAGTCAAAAATATAACAGGATGTAAAAACGGTATATCGGTATATATACTTTTGTATTGCTTTTTTCGTTCAGAAGCTTTCATAAACTTTTTGATAAATATATAAGTTAATATTTTTATATCTTTTTTACATATACCTACTTATATATTTTTTATCAAAGTCCAATCCTTTTGGGCACACAACCCCTTCATTTCGGATTATAAACTAATAATTATACCGCTTACCAAAAACCAAAGCTTGAACCATTTCTTCATCATCGTCAAAATGCGTTAAAAGGGTATCGATAATCAATTCCCTATGTGCCTTGAAATTAGGTAAGAGAAACTCCTGAGGCGGATCGTTAAACAATCGGGGCAAATTTTGTAGAGCGCAAGTACGAACTTTTTCCGTAGGATCATCAAGCCGTTTTAAAACCTCTAAAAATCAGAATTCTGAGCTTTCTATATATTTAGACTTCTTAATTTACCCGGGTAGATCCTCAGTAAGTCATCGTTTAACCAAAGATCTTCTTTCGCAGAAATTTCTTTAAGCAATGTCAAACACTCGATGGCCACTTGCCGGCTTCTGTAAGAAGCGTCCTCTACCAACGACAGTAACAGCGGTATTAATTTATCCATAAGCGAACGGATTCCTTGCCTCGAGGAGAACAGTTTGACACTATCCGCCGGCATCAACAAGTATTTTAAGCAAGTCGCCGCCATTGTCCTTATAGATTCCGCAGTGAAACCCGCGTGCCATACTAGAGATGGAACAAATACGTCTGAAAAAAATTTGAGCAAATATAAATTTAATTCTCAGTTGGGCCTGTTAAAGCACCTCCAATTAAATTTTCAAAAAATCCATCGCTGTTTCTAAAAATGTCTCGTTTATGGTCAAACAGAGTTGCTAATGTGTAAAAAACTTTCAGTCTCAACTCCGCGTCAGATTCAGAATCTAATACTTCATGTAGCATATCCCCCAATATTTCCTGATTGGTCGCAAAAGCATCGTTTGATTCACTAATCAGCGTCAGAAAAATGCATGCGTTGTCGGTAATGGCTGTCCAGCATTTTAGAGATTTATTAATATGAAGCAACAGTGGATTCATATATCGACAGAAAAGGTCCGCTTTATTTGCCAAATCCAAGAGCGTGGCCAAATCCTCATAGAGTTGTAAATTAATATCGACATTTTCGGGATCTTTCAATGATATAAGAGTGGTAATAATTTTAAAGAAATTGTAACCCGCATTGTCCTCAGGGGAAGAGGTATATTTTTGCATCAAAATTTTAATACATCTCAAAAGTTCCAATTGATATTGTTTCTACAAGACAAATGTACCAAAAAATGGAAAATTTTCCATTGTAAAAATTTTTCCTACCTTTCTACTACAACATATATGATCCTCCGCTAAAATTTGACATATTTTCGACACTAAACTGCAAATAGTCTCAGTACGTGCCCCACCAATTAACCCAGTAAGAACAATCAAGTGTCCATAATGTGGTCCATCTTCAATGACCGGCAGTACCAATTTTGACCACGTTTTGACATCAACAAAAAGTCCTACAATTTGACTTGCTTGTATTATATTGGCCACAACTCTTTCATCATCATCCCTAGCTGCAGAATACATGGGAGGTAATAATGTTTGCAGACTAAATGTGATATCTTCCTCAGCATGTAAGACTAATGAACATAACAACTGACTACAACGAACTCTAATATCTTCCTGCCAACTTGTCAACTCATTAACTAAACCCCCTGCAATTTTGCTGACATTCCTTTGAACTAAGACTCTACAGCCCAGGTTTGGTCTGTTCAAATGTTTTGGATAGTAATCGGGCACTTCATACAGATAATCCATTTTATCTTTTAGATCTTTTTCATTTTCTTGCTGATACTGGAGCCCAACCATTTCCCAGAGTTTGTGCGCCTCTATTCTAGTGGACTCCACTTCATCATTTAACCCAGTTAGGAGTAAAGGCAGCATTTTATGGAAAAATGAGTATCTATCACGCTGTTGCAGCAGCCAACGAGCCGCTTCTTGTGCCACTGTTTGTCGTACAATTGGAATTTGGTCAAAAAGTTTCTCAGCCATGGGAACTACTACTTGATCAATTCCTGAAAACAAAGAATTGTGGACCATGAATAAATGAATACTACTTGGTTACCATTATAACTGCTATGCATAATAATCTCTCCAACAGCTTTAATGGCTTCTACTCTTACTTTGTATCTTTGGTGAGAAAAACATGTCAGCACAGGCTGTAATAAACTCTCCGCTTGCATATGAAAATCTCTAGGTAATGCCTTGGCTAGTTCTACGACAGTTTTGCAAGCAAGTTCCTTTATGGCAGGATATTTATCTTTCACAATCTCTGACAAAATTAAGACAGCATCATTTAAGAATGGCTTTAATTGTGGAGTATTTGTGTATCTCTTAATAATAATTTCCAAAAGTTGAAGCATTTGAAGTCTAATCTCTTCAGATTCTTCTACCAATTCTACTGTACCTATACGTTCGAGAATAACAGGAACTATATAGGTTAAGTAGAAATCATTTAAAGGGAGTCGTTCTGCAACTAAATAGGTAACAAATTTTATGGCTTCTTCTCGAACGGTTTCCGTTTTATCCCGCAAACCATTGATGAAGTACATGTGAGTTTCACAGTAAACATTTTTTAAATCTTCATTGGTCAATTCTTTGTTTTTCAATAAGTTGTGAAGGTGTTTGTAACATTGCTTTCTAACATGTCTGTCTTGACTTTGGAAACCTAGACAAATTCGTTTCGCTACTGTCGGGACCTTATCACCCGAATTATAGTCTTCATCATTTTCTACCATTGCAAACAATGCGGTAGACCAATAATTAAAAATTTTAAGGTAAAGGGCTCCAACTAGTTTAAATACCCACCATTTGTAAATAAATTATTGCCACACACACAAATATAGAAATTTAACAGTTGTACCAACATCATCAACTAAAATAATGTAAATGCATGATGGCTGAGGTTAGATCGGCGGTTTTTTGTTCATGAGAGATCAGGCCAGGAATACATTTATGTTGCATTGCTCAACAAATATACAAAAAAACATCGAAATTTGTGGTAATGACTTTTCAACAAAAAAATTAGTAAATTTCGAAATATTGTCGATTGGCCTTAACAACTCTGTTTTAAAGGAAGAACCTATTTTACAATTGTGGTTAAAATGGAATTTGAAATTGATGTGTGTGAAAATGTTGATAATCGTAAAGACGCTAACAATGTAATTGTTTTAAGAAATGGAGAAGTTTCTTACAATCATTTTTTCCATAATATGCTTCAAGCCAATGTACCATGCATTATACGAAATGTCACCGAAAATTGGGAAGCCTCCTCTAAATGGGTGGAAAATAAGGTCCCCAATATCAATTACTTAGAAGAGAAATATGGTAGTTTGTCAGTGTGCGTTTATAATTGCTCCCAAAGATTTTTTAACTCGCAAAAGTCAAACAATGATATCTTGAAAAATTATTTAAACTATTGGAATAAAGAAAGAAATAATAAATGCCTGTATTTGAAAGATTGGCACCTAAAACTTCAATCTAAAAGTGATGAGTTTTATAAAGTACCTATATATTTTGGTTCTGATTGGTTAAATGAGTACTATATTAAGTGCGAAAATGATGATTATAGATTTGTGTATCTGGGGCCTAAAAACAGCTGGTGAGATGTGCAAGTTATTAATTACTACTTTTGACACATAAAAATGTGTTGCTTTTTTAAGGACACCATTCCATGCAGATGTCTTTACATCATATAGCTGGTCAGCTAATGTTTGTGGACAAAAAAAATGGTTGATCCTCCCTCCAGGGGAGGAGAATAGGTTAAAGGATAACTTTGGAAATTTACCTTATGACATCAGCAATATGAGAGATTCTATAAATTGCATGGAAGTTATACAAAATCCCGGTGAGGCGATATTCATACCTTCTGGTTGGTATCATCAAGTGTGGAACTTGGAAGATACAATATCAATAAATCATAATTGGTTTAATGGTTGCAACATTCTGACTGTGTGGGAATCCTTAAATCATAATTTGAGTAATGTTATTAAAGAAATTGAACATTGTAAAGAAATGGAGGATTTTGAAAACCATTGTCAAGTAATGCTGAATGCTTTATTCGGAATGGATCACAAAAAGTTTTTAGAAATTTTAAAATTTATTGCTTTGTCAAGGGTAGACATGCTTAGAAATAAAGCGTTGCGAGTATTATTTCATGGTCACATTATTGGTATTAATCACATATTATTTGATTTAAAACAGATTAAATTCGTTTTAGAACAGTTTTTAAATTGTGACCTCAACTTTAGCAGTTTATTTGTCGAGGATAATGTGGAAGATATTTTAAATAAGATTTATTGTAGTTTGGAGAGTTGATTAAACGGTGGTCGGTTCAATTTAATTCAACGATGCTTTTCACTAAAACAGTTGGGCACGACTTCTATGATTATGGTCGGTTTAGAAGGTTCTTCTTCTTCTTTACATCTGTTGGCCCAGGTTGCTAAGATCATTCGGACAGTTAGTACTACAGTTACTCTACATTAATACGTGCGGGGTTAACGATTTACAGCATGTTTAAACTTTAATACAAATAAGGTTAACGATTCGTGTTGTTCACCGACCAACCCATTACTAATATTCGTCGAGAAAAATGTTTTTTTTAATTAATAGCGGCTTATACCCAAAATCAACCTGCTTGTTATTTACACCTTGTCTTTAATTCCACACAGCAAAAGAGTCCTAAGTAAATTATTTAAAAAGCATGCTAGGCCAAACGAATAACGCAAAATAATTAGAAAGACATTTATTCATTACTTCTATGCTATTTATAAAACAGCGCCACCATATGGACAACTATTTGCGTATTTGATTTCCGCTTAAACCCGTAATATAAGAATTTTCGAGAAAACAAGAGTACAATTCCCCAACAATAAAGTAACAATTATATAATAAAAATGCAATTGAATTCGATGTTTTCAACTAGCGGAAATAAACTGTAACTATAAACAGAGCTCGGAATATAGCGGTATAATTAAGGCGAATCTTATTTCTGGCATCTATTCGCTGCTATTGGGTCTTCGAAGAAGAATGTTTGTGCTTGCGGTACCATCTATGTTTTGTATGAAGAAACTCGACAAACGTTCAACATGCTATAACTAAAATCGGAAAGCGGCGGCGACGTTTGGGCTAATCTCACTTGCCGCGCAGTCTATGAGTTAAGATCTGAACCTTACTGAAGAACCTACATACTACAACTAAAATTACTTTATAATAATAATAATAACATAAGATGACGAACAAAATTGTTTCTTCTCAGCAGAAATGTGTTAATACTATATATACATTTTCCACTGAATATACTGCAGATTGTATCGAGTGGTGTCCACATAACCCCAACAAGCACTTATTTGTTTGTGGAAATTACCAGTATACGGAGCCAGGAACGGAAGGTGCCTTATTCTTAAATAGCAATTTTGTGAGATTTATAGATCATTTGTTTTAGAAAATACTCTTGACAAACGTTTGGGGCGCATCTTGCTGTTTTCTATTTCTCCACATCGTGGTTTAGAAGTTCTGCAACAACTTGATACTGCGGGAGTGTTAGATATAAAATGGTGCCACAATCAAATTTGTGACGTGTCTCTACTAGGTATTGCCGGTTCAGAAAAAACTGTTGATATATACCAATTAAAAATAAATAAGTTAATAAATTTAACTCATTATAAGTTTAGGGATATTGTTGGTGATACCATTGTTTTATCTCTTGACTGGTCGACTGGTAAATATGAATCCAGTCAGCCAAACATTGTGTGCAGTGACTCAAATGGTAAAATTCACTTATTTAGGTTGCTTAATAGCGGTTTAAACCTTGAGAAAAGTTGGAATGCACATGATTTTCAGGCTTGGATTTCAGCATTTTACTACTGGGATCCGAATATTATATTTAGTGGAGGTGATGATGCATTATTTTTACAGTTTGACAAAAGGGTTGGAGACATTCCCGTAACTGTGAATAAAAAGCATGAAACTGGCGTTACTGCAGTTCACTCTAATAAATCCAATGAATATGTTATTGCTACTGGAAGGTGAATTAATAGTGGGAATTGTGATTGGGTGTCACCTTTACCATTTAATTTTAGTTATGATGAGAGTGTTAGACTTTGGGATATAAGGTCATTAAAGACCCCTCAAAAAACTCTAAAAATGCCCGGGCCAGTTTGGAAGTTGAAATGGGATCCTTTTTCGCAAGAGTTGTTGTTAAGTGCCTGCATGTTGGGTGGAGTTCATGTTATTAATCCGTTTAAAAATGAAATGGAGATAACTCATAGCTATTATGAACATGCAAACATATCATATGGGGTAGATTGGTGTCACCTAGACTCAAAGGAAGTAGAAAAATTTGACCAAGAGGGTGCTGCCATCATAGGAACTTGTTCCTTCTATGACCGTCTCTTATGTGTTTCAAAATTATCATGGCATTTTAATGCCTAGAAATAGATTTTTCAATGTTATTTGAACAAATAACATATTGGGTGTTCATTCTGTTTCCTCAATCAATTAATCTGTACATATGCCTTATTAGACATGGTAGCTTATATGTACGCCACTGGTGGGTGGTTTCACGCAAGCATCCATTGGCAATAACACTAATTTAAAATTTACGCGAAAGCAGATAGACGTGCAACTACACTAAAGCATTGATATTGGCCAACGCTTAACTTTTTAATTTCTTTCGTGAAATCAAATATGCGCATGTGCTTCATGAATCTCAGTTTTATTAGTTATTAGTAATAGTAATTACTGAGCTCGGCGTAGCCAAGTATGTTCGGATTCGGATTTTTATAAAAATTAGTCAATTTTCCAGAAAAATTACGGTAATGTAGCAAGTTAGTCAGTTAGGGGGTGACGTATGCGCAAAAAATCATAACCACCTGCGGCGCATCAATTTTTACGGGAGTAGAGCCCACTATATTTTTGTATAGTTATGTGGTTTCAACCCACTTTTTGAATTTATAACTACAAACTGAAAAAAATGTTTGGATTATTTGATACTTTCTGTGAACTCTTGTTTTTTGAATTTAAATGTTAATGTTAAATTAATGATAACGGATGCTCGCATGAATCCACCATAATTGTTACCATAACCATAAAAATTTGATTGTCGCGTAAATAAAAAGTTTGATGTCTAATATAAAATTTTATTGTTTTAAAAAGTAAAGCCCTAGAACTAGTCAACAAAAACAATAATTCGCGGGATACAAAGGGCGAGATAAGGAATAGGGTGAATGGCAAAATCCCCGCCCCTGCACTCCGCAAACCCTAAAGTCTTTCAAATGCCTCAATTAGTTTGGAACCGCCTGAAGTTGGTAGTGTACCCCTGTTGTTTTATCAACAATGTAACCAGTTTCTGTATCGAAAACTAAATCTTCACTGTTGGGTTGTGCCGGTTGCCTCTTGGCTCTGTACTCTTTGGCCTTTCTGTAATTACCACCATGCTTGGGTGCTCTGCCGTCGAGGATAGCGGATCGGGCGTTTTCGCTGATAAATTCCACTTCATCGTCGGGATTTCTCTTGCCTCTGATAGATGCAGGTAGAATTCTGGGCGCGTCTTTGGTTTCTTCGTATTCTTCGTAAGTTTCGCTCTGTTGGCTTTCTTCTCCACTACCATCGTGGTGGCCGGCGTGATTGTAGTCCCAGTAATGTTCACCGTACCCTCCGTGCTTATCACCCCATCTTACCTAAGTTCGACATGTTTCTTTAACACGCTTTGCTTATTATTTCCAGTGATTGAAGTTGACATATTTTACAGTGGTGTTGATATCCAGCTTGTCCGTATCAACAATAAATAGAATGGTTTATTCTGTTCTCAAGATGCTACATCAAGTTAGAATCAAATCGGGTGATACAAAAATAACATTATCCCCCCACCCCCTCTATTATAAAAGACATCAAACTTAAAGCAGAAGAAATATGTTCTTATTTAAGGTTGTAGAGGCGTTCTAACGTCAGCTTTCTGGAGCGCAAGCCTGTCAAGATGAAATTTTCTACCCACATCCACCATGTCGTTGTGTATCAATGGTCATTTTCTATTCAAAACACAACATTAATTTGTTTTTATTATTGTTCTCTTAAACGATTTGCTGTATTAACAATGAACCAGAACACTTTTTAGTTTATTGTTCAAGCGAGTAAGTTATATTTTATTGTATTGGAATCCTTTATCGAGTGTAAATAAAGCTAAACAAACTATATAATTCATTAAGTTCGTAAAATTTTTTATAGGCATAATTTTTTTTTGTAGTTTTATGTGAAGAGCGTTTCTTGGACACCGTGTAGGTATATAACGTGGTCGAAAAATAATTTAGTTGCAAGTGAACACTATAATTTCTTTGGGTAAATAGCGTCATGTATAATGGTTTTCTTAGTTGGGCTGGTTATCAACACTCACTCACTGCAGTAGTTGGAATCAAATGAAATGGTTAATATTCCCGACAAGCACTGAACGTGCGACTTATGATCCGACCTTTTTTTGTATCTTTGCAATTTACGGTTAATAAAAAAGTACCTGTTCAAATAATTGTGCTTTCCTGCACAGTATTTTGAGTACTATGATAATTAAATGTCGGTATTTAAGGGGACGATTTCTCTTAAAATAAAAGCATAACCTAAAAATAAGTATGTCGAAATTATCTATAGTGGGAAAAGACAGCGGCGTGCCTCGGACCGCAATGATTGTATCTGAAAAGTTAAGACCTCTAGGACGTTAATTATGAAGCTTAAAATTATGCACTTAAAAATCATCCCACTCTTCGATACGAAAAGTTTGCTAGCAAAAATTATTACTTTGTTTTTGAACTCTCCAGCGTGCGGGTGTCCCTTTTCGTGGCGTTCAATGAAATGGTGCTCGTTGCCTCTTTTGTGTCCGTGTTCATAGTGGTCTTTAGCAGGCACATGGATATATCTGTTAGTAAAGAAGATTTATTAGTGGTAGCGAGAAGCGGCGAAAAAACGCAATGAATTAGTTGTTAAAAAGCATCAATTACAATTCAATTAGCGCAGCTTATAACTGGTCGGCAGATTAAGCTGTTGCGATATAAATATTTCTTATCAGGCAGAAAGCAGCGGAAAATGCGATGCAATAATCGTTATCGTTAATACTTTGGCGGCTTTGACAATTCAACAAACGGAATCATCACTGCTTTCCTAGGAGATAATATCAAAAAGAATATAGTCACTTCAAGTGAACAGCAAATTGTTACGAGGATAGTCATTTATTTTTATTATACAGGTCTCATACGTCATTCATTCATTTATCCTGTTTCATTATAATTTTTGTTTTTTTTTTCTGATTTTTGCAAAAAAAAAACTTGTTCGAACCATGAAAATAAATGAAGCATTTTTGTCTTACACCAGGTAGTAGAGTAGTTTTAAATTTTAATGACGCGTAAGATCCTAAGCCTTGCATGGAATGGAAGCTTAATTTGTTTCATTTAGTAAAGTCGCCATAGTTCAAATGCGTGTAACATGTAATTGTTGGTTTTTGCAATATACAAGGTGCGTTTTAATTGAATGTTAATATTTAATATGGTGGGTTTTAAGTCAATTTTAAGAACATTTCGAATAGACGTAAATCCTAAACGTCTTAACTTTTGAGGTACAAGGTGTTAAATAGTTTAAAAGCAAATAATTTTTTAACAGGTGTTAAAATCTTCCCCTGAAATTTCCACATTCAATTAGATAATACTATTATAATGTTCATATTATATCTAATATTTAAATAAAAACCAACCAAACGCGTGGAAAACAGTTTTTTTTTCACAAAAATTAGATAAATGAAAATTAGCAGAAAACTGTAAGGAATGGGAATATAATAGTAACTTTTTGATCGGAAATGACATTCTGAGTTCTGTATAATATTATTTTAATTGTCGAACTTGCGACGCCGCCTATCGTAGGGGTGATATTAAACATTTCACTTGATTCGAAGCACAATTGCGGATCTTATGGATGTAACTATGAATATTTAACCTTTCCCTGTCGATTAAGGTTTTCCAGATTAATCTTTTCGAATCGCTGCTCCCAGTCGTTAGGGTTTTCGCAAACATGTCCGAATTCGATTTCTTTCGGATTGTGTTGAGCGACGTACATATCCCTATAGGTACACGAAAATATTGATCCAAATGTTGTTTTTGATGACCGTTTTTAACCATAGGCCCGGTTGAGCAAAAACAGTGAGTTTAGAAGAAGTTTATTAAAATACTGTTTTCTCTTACCAAAATTAATTTAATTTTAATTGAAGTTGTCAAACTATCTCCCAAAGAAACAGAAAGTGCGTTTGCGCATAAAAATTAATCTAAATAGGAAAAATAAAGTTCAAAAATTAAGTTAAAAAATATTTCTTAATAAAATATAGAAAATGATAGAAAGTAAAGTGACGTCACGAAAGCAGAAACGAGAATTTAAGAGATATAAATAAAAACCATGTTTACCCAGAAAACGCCGAGAAATGACTTCACTCTACTCTTTAATATTGTAATAAAACGTTAAAAGTTACATAAAAATTATCTTTTCTAATTTAAAATAGTAAATAGAGATACCTCGATTTCAAGCACTTAAAATGATGCTATTTTTCACTGCAGTGCCAATTTTGATCTACGCCAATCTATTATTAGCTTTAACTTTAAATCTAAGTACGGCACTTCTGACATTAATTCTTCTTTTCGTATACAGTGAAGTACAGTCATCAGCGGCCATGTTGAGTAAGATATCAAAAAATCGCGCATTCGCATATTAAATGACCCATCTCAATACTGTTTTATATACTTCTAAAATATTTACATTAATAAGCTAATGTTCATTTTCACTATTGTCTACTTTCAATTGTCATTGTTAATAAATATTTTCTCAAAATACTTTTCTTTAAAATGCACTTTGCTCTCAGGATCTCAGATAATATTACATTTTGATTTGATTTATTCAATTTGATTAACATTTATCGGCCTTAAGAAAAATTCACATTGGATAAACGATTCTTGTACAACCGGGCCTGACACAAGCGTGACATTTTCGACTTACTGAAAGTATTTGCTTCCAGCATGTGCGGCAGCAGGCTGCGCTAATCCTAGAAATCCAGATTCCGCCGGAGCGTGATCCACTTGTGAGTTTACCGTCGCCACTTTTCCCACTCCTACCTGCCGCTTATCCTTCAATGGTATTCCGTGAGCCGCCAAACCACCCAGGCACGAAAATGCCAATATCGCAAACTGTGAAATAGTAATACACTGCTAGAAAAAAAAGTTAAAAGAAAAACAAGGGTTGACATTTTCGTCCACATTCTCATGGTCTTAAATTTCTCATACCAATCCATTTTAAATAACAACCTTCACACCCTTAAGACAATTTTTTTATTAAATTATGCTGAAAACTGAAAACTGTCGAATTGTCAAAGCAGCCATGGCGTTTTTCAACGCTGAAATGTCTTATAAGTTGAAAGCGAATTGCGAAATTTCTTGCGCGAGAGCATATTTCTCAACGTTTACTATGTTGGCTTCAAAAGTGAATGTATTATAAGTATGTAGTTTTTGTCGATTATGCGGCAAGTTCACTACTCAAGCGGCTATGAGATATTGTCTACGATCTAATAATCTTTTGCAAATGCTTATAGTACAGTTTTCTCCGTTTTTTAAACGGTAACTCGTTTTTTTGATGAAAATTTCAGGGCCCTTGGGCATATTTTGACAAATATCGCCGAAAAATACCAAGCTAAAGTTAAAATGAAGGAATTAACAAACTAACAACGCTAGCTGTAAGTTAAAAAATGATCTATATTTTGAGGAAACCATCATAAAAAGGCATCTTTCAAATGTTCTACAATCTTATTACACGAAAATCGTATTTGTTAAGTGGTATTGAAAGTTACAATTTTAGAACAAATAGGGTTTTAAAAATCATTTTGAAAGGTTATGTTTGTGATGATATTTCTAGTGCGTATCATAACATTTTTGCGTCTTCCTGAGTATTTTTGTATCTTTAATTGTAATAGTAGATAGTAATCCACAAGCATTTTAGTTACAGATAAAAGCAGAGCTTATTTAAAAGGGACCGCAGAACCAAGGGTCACGAGGGTGAATGGTGTCGCGATAACGGACTACAATTAAATAAATCTAAGTCAATAGCTATGGAAATAGTCATAAAAAATACTCGCGTTGATTCCAGTATTCTTCTCCAATTAGAGGGACGTTCAATAGAAAACGTGGAGGCTACTAAGTTTCTCGGTCTTCACATTGACAACAAACTTACATGGAATCATCACATCGACAACATATTGCCCAAATTAAGCTCCTGTTCATACTTAATCCAAAATATTCGAGATACATACATACACCCATATATGTGTTATATGTAGTATCGAAAAGCGAAATAAATATCTATCTATCTATCTATCAAGTATTGCTGAAATATTTTGCCAGTTATATATAGAAATTTCAAACTCCCAAATTTTTATTATTGTTGGATGAGAAAATATGATCAGTAAACATTGTAAAGATTTTCTACTTTCATCATGTAGTTTTCTTAACGGACTGATATTTACATTCAGTTACTTTTGACTGTGACTGAAAATTAACTAAATGGTTTAATATTTTTAAATAACAATTAAATGCGATCTCGGCGACCATTGATGTGTGCATACCGGATCTGTTAACAAACCGCACACGATTAGCGAAAAATAACAACTGTGACGTGTAGTTAATTGCAAAATTTATTCAGCAATTTTAAGAAATTATTAGCTTAATGATCGCTTTGTCTTTCGGAATGATATGTGCATACCTTGAAAGGTGCCTATTTTTAAAACGCATGCCGTTTGCGGGAACATTTTTGCGAAACATCAGGCGGTACTTCCGCGTGTCAGCATAGAAATGCAATATTGCGTAAAACGAATATTGAACCATTTTTATTTCTAAAATCTATATAAAAAGCAACTTCTAGAATTCATATTGACAACCGATGGAAATTTACGCGAGTAAATTAGAAATCACGATTTTTTAAAGTAGTTTTATACTTAATTTATGTAATTTATGTATTTGTAATATGTAATTGATGTTGTTGTGATGAAAAACTTTTTAAACCCTGTTATGGTAAAGAAACTGAAGTTCTTAGGTTGTTGTTTTACACAAATAAATTTGCAGATAAATTATAAAGTCCCATTTAATAGAAAAAGATCGGTTCCTAGGGATGAACATTGCCCATCTCTAGTCTTCAGTGTTTTCACGTACATAAAGTCGCTCTACATTCCTTACAAACTGTAAAGATACGTTAACACTGTAGATGAAGCCTAGCTACATTTAGCGTATTTTAGCTAGATAGAATCTATCGCTCTTCAACACTGTTTATATTATTACCCTGGTATACTTGGACTTACTGGTAGTGAATCTATTCGATTCCTTTCTATTGAGGGTGTAAACTGCCAGAATGAGATTGTACGGAGAGAGTTTCGGTGATTTCGATTTTTTTGTGCTTCTAAAAATTGCACGTTTACCCCACAGTTGCTATTATTTTAATTAGTTTAAAAATACAGCTATGTATTAAAAGGAAAAGAAAACTGCACGTTAAACATTAGATAGAAAAAAGGCAAGTAAGTGGATTTTTTCCAATCACACTCTCAATAGACCAAAGCCAATGGCACAAGTCACTCTACGAACTGTGTTCACTGGCGCTCTCGCTAGACTACCATGGCTAGTTGTTATGGTTAAACCATAGACTAACTCTAACTAGAGTGTTCTCACACTTGTAGATTTTAATCTATATAGCCGTCTCCAGGGCAGGTGTGATGGCGTCACCCTACTCCTAGACAAATTTATAATATTTTTCTTAACCGGGATTGGGGTTCAGTAGTATTAATAATATCTTAAATATCTCATTGATTTTTTTTATATTGTTATAATCATATAGTTATTAGATAATATAGTGGCCTATCAGCATAAAAATTGATGCGCCGCAGGCGGACATTGCTATTTTGGTAGAGAAGGTAATTTTTCCGCCCATGCATTTCACCCACTAACCTCCACTTTGCGCCTTTTTCTTTCTAAACAGCGATTTCTACACACTTAACTCGTCTTCTCAAAACATTTAACGAGATCTAGGCATATTTTGAGAAAATACTGCCGTAGTAGTAACGAATGCCGCAAGATCATTGGTTAAAAACGAGATTTTAAATCTAGCGAATGGGCACATGAACCTTCTAATTTTTTTTCCTAATTGCTCTTTATCTTTAGTAGTTATATAGTTATAATGAATGATTGACTTAAATAATTATGCATTAAAGGGCTTGGAGGAAAAATAAATGACAAAAAATTAAGTTTTCTAAATTATGTATTAAAAAAGATGGTATACGTTCTTCTCCTGAGTCATTAAACAAAATCCCGAACGTCTTAATTTTCGAGATACAAGGTGGTAAAGTTTTTAGAAAAAATCTTTTTGGGTATTTTCTAAGAAACAACTGGCGGAATTGTCACGCGAACTTGGCCATTTCACAACAATTCTTACAATAATTTAGCTAATGTTACTAACTAATGTTAAAAATTAATAAGTTTTTTTTTAAACTTTTATGCAGAAATGATTGGACTATCCATAGAAAATATACACTTGAAAATCTGTTAATCGCAGACTGGTAGAAAAAAAAGTTTTGTAAAAATGCGTATCGTCGTTCTTAAATAATATTTAATAATATATTTTTCTTGAAAACGTTACCATCCTGTATATCAAACGTCTAGGACATACTTTGATATGTGTTTTTTTTTTCTTAGAATAAGCCCAAGAATTTTTTCCTTTCGCTATCAACCAGCGTCCTATATATTCTAGCGAAAAAGTGACTGGAAATGCGTTGTTTTTTGATCGATTTGATTGTTGACCTACGTCCAACATCCAAACTTTTTACTATAAATTTTTCATTTTAAAATGTGGATGTATTTTCCAAAGGAATTAATCTCTCAACTTTTGTTGTCCTTAAATTTAGTTTCGGTGATAATTAAATAAACAGTAGCGGCCCTCTCGTTGAAATATATTTTTCAAATTAGATTTGATTCGAAGAAGGAACAAATCAATCAGAAAAACACGTTAACGCTTATTAAAGCTAGATTACACACTGCTGGTTAAATGGAATCGACACTGACAAGTGTCCTTAAACCCTGACCAATTGCAGTGCGTTAAGGCGGTTCCAATTCTACACAAACTTCACTAGTACAAGTTTCTCGAAATGTCTGACAAAAAAAAAGGTACCTTAAGACACATCGGGCTACACATAACTCGAACACTCGTAGTCGTTAACTGACTCCATTGTGCAAACATGTCGGCTTTTATATTAAAATGCAATGTTTTAGCCAAGCTCCGCGGTTGAAAAACCGTTTTGACAAAAAACCGAATTTATCTAGTTCAATAATTACAAACGCCATAGACAAAGTGTGCACGCTTGGTTGCTTAATTGGACCTGTTCTTTTGTTCATCCGTTCCTTCTTCCGATTTGACGGCGGACATGTCATTTCGATTCGTCCGACCGAGCGTTATATTGTTTCTTTGTTTCCGTTGAAACACAAGTTATCTTTTTCAAACCGCGACGTCGTCCGTCAAACGCACTGCGTTTCTTGTATTGGAAAGTGGCAAATAGTACTTTCTAGAATTACCGCAATTTCTTTTCGACCGCTTTTTATCGCGATATGTTTGTTTAAATTAGTTGCCAAAGAGTTGGTAACGAACTATGCAGGTTTGTTCACCCGCGACGACCGAAAAAAGCAATTGATTTTTAGTGGGACCGCTGTGCATTTAAATTGCCACTAATGGAGTACATTTTTCAACGGCCGCAATTTTTTCGCAAATTATTATGTATTTATTTTTAATAATAGATTAACGATTTGCTCGCTCTCCGACGTCGACTTTTGTGATTGCGTTTTGCGGCTTTTTGAAAACGTAATTTTAAAGCGCTTTTGTCTAATTAATGCCAGAACGAATCGACGTCGTTTTAAATCCTGTTAGCTGAATATCAACCGTTGTGACAACGAATATCAGTGCGATGGTTTGGCCTTTTCCAGCGCTAAAAAGTATTTAAAAGCAGCGGCAAGTATTCCATTTCTTTCAATTGGAAGTTTTCTGCAATTCTTACGCTCACGCTTATCGCTCTCGCTTATCGCTCTCGCTCACATATCAAAAAATTGCTGCTTTTAGTTAATTGTACCATAAAACTGGCACATTGGTATTTTAACAACGAACAATACCGGCATATAGTTATTTTACTTCAGTTCCGCAAGAGGGAGTTAGTGCCACTATTGAATTTCCCGCGTTTTTTAACAATATTACCGGCAAAACCGGCACATAACCTAGTGTGTCTGTGATCGTTGCAGAGTATGTAATATTGGTAAAAAGCGCGCAGAAGATTAACACTCCTTATAAAGTCGTAGAAATGAGTTACGATGATTTTTTTGATTTAATAAAACTAGTAACTCACACTTCATTTAACTTTCATTGGGACAGTTCAGGCAATATTATTTGTTTCTTTATGTTTTCAAAGTGGAAAAATATGCTTCTGACACATTTTTCTATAACATCTTTTAGTGAAACTGACTACAAAAGCATAAGTTTTACGCAAGCAAGCAAAAAATAAAAACTTATATAGAGGTAAGAATAATATGAAAGTAGAAAAATCTAGATAAATAATACCGAATACAAAGAAATAATAAGGCTCTTTACAGTGTTCTCTAGCATATCAAAAGTGGTATTATGCCTTGCTATAAGGGGTTTAGTTCAAAGTGATATGGCGGTGATGGCGATGAGGCGATTTTCTCAGTAACAAATTTCGTACGAAGAGGCTTATTCAAATTTACAATCCCCAGCAGTCCCTTTTTCAACAGATCTTTTTTTCCAAGAAGAAGTGAGTAATTTTTCAGACTTTTTGAGTATTAGCTAGGAATAGGATTTTCTGGAAGTAGTGTTAAAAAACTACTCCAGCCCATTTTGACTGATGTATTAGTGAGCTTCCACCGACCAGTGGCGGGGCAAGACCTAAATTTGGTGTGGGCAAGACAGATTTCGCGAGGCGCTGTTCTATGGCGACCTGAAGACGGATTTGAAGAAATAAAACAATTAACACTGTCCAGTTTTTATTCATAAAAATACAAATAAGATTACTATTAAAGAAAAATTACAATTCGTAAATACAAAGGTGGAAATAACAATACTAATAAATTAAATATTGGCTTTCAAAGGAGACTTATAGTCTTATGGCACCATAGTACTGACGTTGATTCTGCCACTGATATTTATGCAATCAGGATAGCAGTCAGGACATCATTTAAGATTTTAAATATTTTCTTCATGTTGTATAAGGTACCACCATAGGGGTCAATGACCTATGGTAAAATATCATGTTAACATATTTTAAAATATTGACAGTTTCTGATTTCTTGATTAAGTGATTATTTTTAAAGGGATTGCGTAATTGCGCAAAAAATTATGTTCGTCACTTTAAATCGTGCTGTTGCTTAATTTTGTCTGATTATGGCTGAATTTGTTTGTTTTGCTGATCCAGACTCCCATTTTCTTCCAATATCTCCATCTCGGCCGGACATGTCGATAACGTCGTATCTATAACCTGTAATCAAAAGCAATTTTTTTGCAGTTTTATCTACATAATATTGTAATTTACAATTTGTAAAACCTAAATTTAAATTAGTTTTCAAACAAAAATCTTTAAGATAGTCCTTACTACCTGCTAGTTTTAAAAACTTAAAAAGTCGATACGTTTTTTACCCTTGAAGCTTTGGTTTCCTTCAAAAGATATTGTAATGCGTATAATTTTATATACAAGTAATTACTGCGTTATTTACTTATTACCAATTACCAGACTCAGTTTAATAAACAATTCAAAGTTATATCTAATATCACAATATTCTATCACTTTTATGGTCAATTTACATATATGTACAAAACTGTAGACAGACAAATTTATAGCTGCAGTGATTTTATTTTAAATTTAAAATTGGTTTTTTGATGTTAAATTCTAATTAATGTTAATTAGTAAAAGCTAAAGTTAAATAGTAAATTTATTACATTGACAAAATATAATTCGTTATATATATAAAGAGAAGTTGAGTTTTATTTGGACCAACCGAGAAACTAAAATAATGATGGTTACCTTGTGTGAGGTGAGTTTGAAGTTGATGAAAGAAGAAGTTCTCACTTTATGTAAAGTGTGAGAGTACAAAAGTTGTATAAGCAAGAAAAAAACAACTTCATTATTATTATTTTTTTAAGACTCTGGACTAGTGTCTATGACATAGTCAGAGAGTTTCAGTGGAATTTTCATACTTCGTCCAGATCTAGTTCTACGACTCTCCTCCCCTTCTTTGGAGTTTTTTAAGAAAAATTGAGTTTAGAAGTGCTGGGTATGTCTGAGTTTAACAATAAATTATTTTCGTCAATTTTTTTATTTGTTGAACTAGCATCATCTAAAAGTTTTTTTTATTCACTAAATTTTGCAATTTATAGTTGTCAAAAGAGTTAAATACATTCTTTGGAGTTTTTTCTTTGTCAGAGTTGGAATTTATAAAACTAGAATTTAAAAAAGAACTAGAACTACAGTTCACAAGCCTGTCATTGTCACTACAGCTATTTACATTTAAGTTGTTACCACAGTTGTTGCTTACACCAGGATCAGCCTGTATATATTCTCTATCAGAATCATTCTGTATAGGAGAATTTTGTTTGAATTTTTGTTTGAATTATTGACTATTTTCAAAAAATATCTATTATTATGAAAATTATTTTCTGAAAATAAGTCAGGAAAACTCCTCGTCTCTCTTGAGCTTCGAGATGGAAGAATTTTCTGTTACGTTTAAAAATAGAGCCATTCTCCAGCTGTACCAAATAAGATCTAAAAGCTACTTTTCTTAAAATTTTACCATTTTGCCATGGTGTTTTAGGCTTTATTTGAATTTTTACTAGAGAGTTGTTGTTGAAAGGTGCTAAAGCTTGTTTATTTTTGTCATAATATTTCTTTTGATTTTGATGGTTTTTTTTATGTGAGAATTAAACTTTTTCTAGTTGAAATTTTTTGAAAATTAATTATTTATCTCTGGAACTACAGATCTTAAGTTTCGATTCATAAGAGCATTTGCTGAAGAGTTCTCACCATCCAAAGGTGTATTTTTAAAGTTTAGTAAACCTAAATATGGATCTTCCTTATTGAAAAAGCACTTTTTAAGTAAGTTTATAACAGATTGTACCGTCCTTTCGACTTGTGCATTTGAATGAGGATACGAAGGATAAGAAGTAACATGTTGAAACTCCCAATTTTTTGAAAAATTCTTAAATTCTATGAAAAAAATTGTTTGCATTATCTGTTATTAAAATTTTGGGAATACCAAAACGTGAAAAAATTGATTTGAATTTGTTAATTAAATTTTGAGAGGTTAAAGTTTGATTCAAATTAACAACTTCCACAAATTTTGAATAGTAATCAACAATTAAGAGGTAACACTCTGATTGAAATTGGAAAATATCTGCAGCTATCTTTTGCCAAGGCAGTCTGGGAATGTCGTGAGACCTCAGAGGCTCGGAACCCTGAGATCTCTGATACATGTGATCCAAAAGTACAGCATATAGCGACTGCGTTGCGTACTTTGATTTGATTGGTTGCCTTCCTAGTAAAAAAAGTAAACAAATTAAACAAGGAAATCCCCGCAATGGTCGGCGGCAAATGTTGCCAGACTAAGAATTTATACATACATACACAACAAAATTAATTTATATCTTTTTTCATTTTATTCTCGCTTTAAAGCAATGCTTAAAAATTTTTGAGGCGCAAGGCCTCTTGTATCGCGAGGCCGTAGGCGGTGGCCCACGTCGCGTCGCCCACGTCTTACGCCCCCTCTGCCACCGACAATTACGTTTTTGCTACCAATGTGACTAATTACCTTTTGCGAATGCTGGTTTTATTCTAGTGGAACAACCTAGGATGTTTTACCAACAATATATCCGTCATTTATCCAAGTTTCGTCCAAATAATAGATATTTATGTTTCCCTTCAATATCGAGTCTAATCGTTTTTAAATATTGTCGCACTAGCAGATAAATTCCTATTTTTCTGTTAATCGTGACGATCTGTTTTTAGTTTTTTTCACCACGAAAATTCATTTTCTTCAAAGTTTTTCACAATTTCTTCTTACCCATGGGTGAAATGAAATCATCTTTTTTAATTTTAAACATTATTTTGTGCAATGTAGGCATTTCTTTTTTTAAGTAAAGTAAAGTAAAGTCTGAACTTTGGCAACAGCTGCCGGAAAGTAATAATAATTATAATTTTAAGAGCTAAGACCCGGATAGGTCAACTACCTACCTGACACTCTCGGGATAGTTGACAATCATCATAGGCATGGGATACTCTTAAAACCATTAAGTTTTACAATTCAATAAGGGTTTTATAATTCTCTCGCATTACGTAGTATACTATACTAATTATGTAGTTGTGGTTTAGAAAATTTTTCAAAAGGTTTTCATAATGCAATAACGCTTGGGCATGTGAATGACAGGCCACTCTTCTTGCCAATTTAAAATCATATGTCTATTCGGTCTGTCCGCCAAGCTTCTCCCCGATATATTTTCGATGTCGCCATAAACAAAATATGCGCACGTTTTGCATACGCCAAACAAAATTTTATATACATTTTTTAAATGAAATCAGCTACCCTTATAATGAAGGGCAAACTTGAATTTTTCCCCCCACAAACAAAAGAAATTCTTCTGCTCTCTCACACGATATTCTTGCAATTTCGTGCAACTTTGGTGAAGGTTAATGACCTTCCAAAATTTCAAAATTCCTGCCCAACTTCAACCAAATTAATACTTTCTTGCTGGGGAAAAACATAAAATTTACTCCCCCATTAAAAAGCTTATTTTGCACAGAGCTGTGCAATGTGGATATTGTTACATAAAATGTATATGTAGGGGAAACTTGACAGACACTCATTATTCTGGTGTATTTATGCCACCTTACTTTCAAAAACTATTGCTTACCGGTCAGTAAATCCAACGCAAGAACTTTACGCTGCGATTTTTGTTTATTATATTCAGGTCTTTATCTTGAATAGACACTAGACATAGAACAATTTATTAAATTTAAATGCATGGATGAACAAACAACATTATACAGGGTATCTCCCTAACTGACTAATTTTAAATAAAACATCCTGTTTATTATTTCAGTTTTGGATTTCTGAAAAAAAATCATGGTAGGTAAGTTCAGGTCCCCCATACTTCCAATAGATTCTCAAATATCTTGATTGTTTTAAAAAAATTTGAAAAATGTAATATTATTTTCAACATTATTCCGTTCAATTATATTTCAATCGTCGTAAACGGAAAAGGAGTTTTCCTTCTGAAATTTATGTTGAAGATTGGCTTATCGCTTGTAGGGTGTTTTACATTTTCAAACTTACAAAACAACTTACTTGTTATATCATATTTTGTTGCATCCTATATATTATATTTTTCTATATATATCGCGTTTTTCGTGACGGTAGGATTATATGTAATTCTTTTTATTTATTTCAATAACAAAATCCCGTACAATTAAAGGGGATATTTACTAAATTGGACGTCGGATGGGAAAACAGATTGGAAAGACTGATCGTGAAAAAGATCAAACTGTACGTTGGAGAAGAGATTGTTTACGAAAAAGAAAATAATCCGGCAATAAAAAAAAAGCGTATCTTCTCGCCAGCAAAAGTTTTTAGATTGTCTGTTTAAGGGATGAGAAGGACCCCTTGAAAGAACAAAGAGCTTTTCCGCTTGTACGAAATTCATTCAAAACTCGATCGGAAGAATCGTTTTTTTTTTTTATATAATTTTTCAACTTATTAACATTTTTTGGGGAGAAATAATTTAAATACTAATGTTTAACGTTTGTAATGAAATATAAAGGGCGGAACTCTTAAAACTTCGAAGATACAAAAGCTGTTTTTGTTATTGTTTTTTAATAATGTAATACGTAATTTATTTTAACAGGTTTACAACAAACAAATTTAAAATCTCACTGTTTAATTCCTGTCTTCCTAAGTATTTGTAATTCGATAATAATGTAATTTGATTCGATAAAGGTAGAGATGCTAATATATATGATCCATGGTTCTCTGAAAATATACATATATTATCTGCGTCTAACCGAGTTTACTTTATCGGTATTTTGGTAATAGCAGGTGATTAGAAGTGCCCAGCCCATCCTCGCCATTTCCGATTGGGAATTAAGTATACGCGATAGTAATTTATTTGCGGGGGTGAGTCGTTCAATTTTTTATTTTTCATGCTTCAAGTTTACTTTTAAAGACGTGGCTTACCTTTAACAGTTATTCTGTATGCATTCAATTTTTTATCTAATATGTGCTGCATTTGTTACCAAACATACGAGGTTAGCGCCAAAAATTCCCGGCCTGACATAGATGCAGCTCCAGTATCACGATAAAACTTTGTCTTCTTTTAAATATATATCTTGGTAGGCTACGAAAAAAAAATTGAAGTCTTGCGTCAAATAGTTTTTTATTGACAGCATTTTCAACAAGACGTGTCCTAAAAAATGTCGCACATAACGCAAATTGAGTATAGAGCAGTCATAAAGTTTTTGACAAAAGAAGGGTTAGCATGTAAAATTATTAAAGAAAGGCTGGATGGTGTGTACGGCCCAAGTTCTCCTTCGTATTCTGCAGTGAAAGAATGGACAAAACGTTTTCGAATGGTGCAGGAGTCCCTTGAAGATGATTCAAGAACTGGTTGACCAGTGGAGGTCATAACAGAAGATATTGTTGCGATTGTGGAAGAGGTGAGTGATCGACGTTTAAAGGTCAAGGAAATCTCAGAAATTACTAAGCTTTGTGATACAAGTGTTCGTCGAATCGTGCATGATCATTTAGGTATGCATAAGGTTAGTGCAAGATGGGTTCCTAAAAACCTTCCGGCTCTTCAAAAACAACGCCGTGTCGAGTGTGCCCGGTCTTTTTTGGAACTCTGTGGGTCGGAACCGAAACCTGTGATAGAAACTATTGTGACGGGAGATGAAACTATGGTTCTCTATTATGATCCTCTATCGAAAAAAGAATCAATGGATTGGCGTCGTAAGGGTGAAGCACCTCCAAGAAAATTCAGAGTCTGCCAGTCAACAAAAACGGTGATGGCCACGTTTTTTTGGGATTGTGAAGGAATTCTTTTGGTAAATTTTATAGAAACTAATACCACTGTAAATGGCAAATGTTACGAAACTTTATTACATAAATTGCGAGACTGCATACGTGTAAAACGTCGATTAAAACTGACCAGAGGCGTGCGTCTTTTGCACGATAATGCACCTGTCCATACTGCTGGTGTTGCACAAGCTGCCATTTTAGATATGGCTGCCAGCGACTATTATTTGTTTGGATAATTGAAAAAGGACTTACGTGGACTGCGGTTTAACGACGAAGTTAAGTTAAAAGGGGCTCTCTTATCTCATTTCGCAGACAAACCAAAAAAATATTTTTTTAAAGGGATTGAGTTGTTAATAAAGAGATGTTATAAGTGCATTGAAGTTAAGGGGGATTATATTGAAAAATAATAAAAAATTGTTACTGTACTTTATTTCTTTCATATTCACATCGAAATCTATTTTTATCTAATTTTTATAAAGAATTTGATATAATAATTAAAGACAATTCCAATGATGAGTTTTAGGTTGAAAAAGATGTTAAATTTCGTACAAAAAATTAATGATTAAAATTTGTTTTTTATTTTCGAAAAGCACAAATATTTTTTAAAAGTTGCGTTCTCATTTCAAAGAAATGTAGCGGTTAGCTTCCAACCCTGTATCCAATTTTTCAAAACGTTCATAGAGTCATAACGATAGCGGATAAAATGAAATATTCTTTTTGAAATGCTTTTTTTCACTTTGGGGGATACGGATCCCCCGTTCTGAATGTAATAAATAATGTTACAAGTAACACTACCTAGTTGTGTAAGTTGTGATACTACATTGAATAATCGTTATGTTCAGTCATTTGTGATTTTGCTATGCAATTTTCGTTTATGTAGTTCTTTCATGCGAGTAGCGTCTATTGACAGATATGATTTCAGTTCGCCGAACACGGAGCGCGTAAATATAGTATCGGAGGGTGATTGGAGCGAAAAATATTAAACCGGTCATGCAAATTCAACCGATTTGAAATAATAAGCTCGGATAATGTAGCCCCATTTTTGTAAAGTGGTTTAGTTTGATTTGGCATCCCGTGTTAGCAAAAAGTACAGGAACGTTTAAATATCTCAAAATCTGCCAAAGCTAGAGTAATAATATTCAATACCTGAGCGTTTTTGAACATGCAGAATTCAACAATGCTAACAGCAGTGTTTTCACATTTACCACTGTTAATAAAAAAATCCCTAACGTCTTAGAATTTTGGAGTTTTTGAGCATAGGAGACTTTAGAAGTCTATCAGTGAAAGGTGACCAGAAATATAAATATCATAGCAAAATCTGATAACATCGCTGCATTTTTGAATTCTGCATGTTCAAAAACTAACAGGTATTGAATTTTATTGTTCCAGCTTTGGCAGTTTTGGAGATATTTAGGTGTTTCGGCACTTTTTATGGTTTGCAATTTATTGTAACAAAAATAAATAAAGCATTGCATTTAAAATAACAAATTTATGAAGTGTAACGTAAAAGTGATAAGTCTGACAAACTCCAAGCTTGTCAAACTTTCGTTTTCCTTTTTGTTTTGTATACTGTAGCAAATTTATCGTCGTTATTTAGCCCACCATAAACAGCTGCTTTGATTATTAAGTTGGAGAAAAACAGCATTGTTAAATAGAAAACTTTATTCTTTATTCTACACTGAAATACCCACCAAAAAAAAATATCAACATTCCTCAGATATTTTAAAAATACCCTGAAATATCCCCAATTTTTAAAATTCTCTGAAATTCACAGCGAGCAAATATATCGCCAAATGAACGTGTCAAAGTAAAAATGCCATAATATAGTTTTCGCAAAAAAAAGTAACATAAAATCATTTTTTTGTAGCATATTCTCTTTCTCAGTGCACCAAACGCGCACATTGTGCGTTTCGTCGCATATTTTCATTCTCAATGAAATACCCCGCAATACCCTGAAACTCCACGAAACTGCTCTAAATTATAATAATAATTAATTTACATAAGCTGTTATAATTTAAATAAATACACATATGTAGATAATATTTTCGCATGTTTAATATTATTCGGCAGTTCGAACAGAGTAGATGGTTTTGTAAAGTAGAGTAAACTTAGGAATTAACCAAAATTAAATTTGCACTTGCAATGAACTGCCTGATATATAGGTAATTTAGCTGGGCTAACACACTCGCTATAAGTTCAATATAATTCGCATAACTAATCTTCATTAGTACAAAATATATACAAGGAAGAAACGTATGAAAAATGAGGCAGAAATATGGTATAAGACACTAATACCTTCAATTTTAGACCGTAGATTAAATTATAGACCCTATAATGAATATAAAAAGAAAATAAAAGAATGGGTTATTCAGCAGCCGAGACTTTATATCCAGATTTAAAAAATAGTTAACTTTAAATTTTTATGTATTTTTTTGGATTTATTAATGCTGTTCAGCTCACAAATAAATATTCTTTTGCTAATATTTCGTGAGCTTTTCCCTTGTCTATTTAGTATTTATGTATCTCTACTTATTTAATGTTCTTTTGAATGTGCTATTTGTGAATGAACTATTATTATTATTATTATTATTATTAATTATTATTATTAGTCCATTGGTTAAAATCCTTATTTTATTGCCAATCGTTTTGCGTGCACATTCGACAAAATTACTACAACACTTTCGAAAAAAAAAACCGTCATGTCCGTTGTATATCCACCGAGTTATAGAATTTTTGACAGTTAACTTTAGAAGCAATAACCATGCAGTGTGTTTCTGAACTGCCTAATTTGTGAGTATATATATATATATATATATATATATATATATATATATATATATATATATATATATATATATATATATATATATACAAAAATAGTGACACGTAACTGCAGTTCACTTTTTTTTTATTTCAGTTGTTGAGTCTTAAACAACTTAATCGTAAAGTTAAAGATTATCTTCTCTCGTTCTAGAATGATTTATTTCAAAGTTCTTTTTCTTTGGTTGGTTCCGTTAAGTTATATAAGTATTCACTTTTTTTTATTTCAGTTGTTGAGTCTTAAACAACTTAATCGTAAAGTTAAAGATTATCTTCTCTCGTGCTAGAATGATTTATTTCAAAGTTCTCTTTCTTTGGTTGGTTCCGTTAAGTTATATAAGTATACACGGTCTGTCAAGCTCCAACTTATCTATATATACTAATAGAATTGTAACTTTGCCCTCATTTGAGTCAGCTACCTTCAACGTCGAATTTTGCAGTTCCTTTAAAACGATTGCGACAGGGCACAAAGAAAAGAATTCTCTGAGTAACTTGTAATTTCCTTTGACGAGACGGTGAGCCGGTTGTGAATATAAATTGAACCTATAGAAATATCCGTTTCAATGAGCAGTCGGTAATTGATTTGCAATTAAAACAAAGTGCGAGCGATATCCAAGATTGGGTTTCACCAGTATAATATCACTCGGCGTTAATTGGACGTAATTCAGTGCTGCTAGTTTACTTGCTATTGCCAGTGCCGTTTATTTTCTCCGAATCGACGTTGGCATCGTCCCACTTCCGGCCCACCCAAAACCCGGTACGGTGGATCCATCCATATTTTTGTTGTAGCTACTATGGTTTTGTGTTTGTTTTCGAATTTGATCAAAAATGTAAATTAAGGAAACAAGTTATCCAATTTCAGTTAAGCTCTGAAGAAGCCAACAGGATATTTGGCGAAACGTCAGCAAGTTCTATCAAATATCAGGAGGAATTCAGAAATTTTCTAAATAGTAAGCTATTTAAACTTATTTCTTAGGTAAATTTGAAACTTCAACAACTAGCAAGGGGGAAAGTACAAAACACCAACGATCTTATTTTCAATGTTTCCTGAATGGAAACTCCGATGCTATTGAAAATATAAGTATGATGTTTGCCTATTACTACACTAGTTTTTTCTTGTATAGTTAGTTTGTATACGGTAGTTTCTGAGTTATTATGAAGAATTGAAACATTAGTGATTTTAAATGTTTACCATATGTTCCTTCTTCTTCTTCTAGGTCGGCAACCCAAATGGCCATCGTAACTTTTGAAAGTGCCGCTCGAAAGATTTACTCAAATTCTTTAGCCATGAGTTTTGGTCTCGGATCTTTTTCCCTGTACTTTGCCTCCTATTATTAGCTGCAGCAATTGGTATTTGTCACCTCGCATTATATGGCCCAGATACTGCATTTTTCTTTTCTTAATGACGTTCAGAAGCTATTTTTGTTTTTGCATGCGTTGGAGAACTTCGTCATTAGTAACCCTCTGCATCCAGGAAATCCATAGCATCCGAATTCCGGTTGTGTAAAGAATTTTTTCGTACTCATTTGTGTTTTTGGAGCTTGTTCTATGCTTGCAAGTATTTCTTTTTTCGGATCACACAGACAGTTGATGTTAAATCTTAGGTATTTTGCTGATACTATCTGTTCAATTGTCCGTCCTTTAACATACAGGTACGCCCGTATTGGTGCGTTTGAGAATATTAATACTTTGGATTTGGTGAACTTAGATAGGAAGTCGAATTTTTCGCTATGATTAATCACCGAGTTTATTAGGTTTTGTTTTATATTGTTTATGTGAATAAAATCTCAAATCTGACTTTTTAAAATGTGCCGATGGTTATCATGGGCATTTAGAATTTATTTTTCCAAGTTGCCAGTTTTTTAGTTTTGATTTGTAAAATATGTTGTCGACATTTTTGGAAATGTTTGGTTGTGGCTAGTGAATACGAATTCAGCGTTATAGTCAAATTTAAACACAAAAGTCTAATGCCTTTGCTCTTTTCGAAAAATTTTATAAATATTTGCCTGGTCTTTGCAATGCCAAATAGAAATGTATTCCTGTAATCACAGCTTAAGCTGTGTATAAACAATAGACCGAATGTTATAGAACATTCAACATTTTTTTCTTCTGCTTCTCCTCACTCTAACATGCAGAAAGTATCACTTTAAGACTCCTGTTTCGTTACCTATGGCTGCGAGCCAGATATTTTTGGCATTTTAATCATGGCTTTGAGAGCGATCGGATGTTTTCTAGATTTTAGTCATGGTATTCTGACGTTTGTCAGTTTCATCGGTCACCTCACACTGGCACTTAATGTCTGTGTTCCTGCTGTTTTGCAAAAATGTAACAAAAAACTAATGGTAGTAGAAAAAGTATAGTTTGCCAACAGTTCTTCAGAATCAAATGGTGTTTATCAAACTTGCGGAATAATATACTATTAATATCACTTTTTCTACTCCCATCTTTAACATACCTAATTACCCACCGATCTAGAATGCGGGAAGCGTCACTTTACTACGTCAGTTTCG
This sequence comes from Cylas formicarius, assembly GCF_029955315.1. Classification (NCBI taxonomy): domain Eukaryota; kingdom Metazoa; phylum Arthropoda; class Insecta; order Coleoptera; family Brentidae; genus Cylas; species Cylas formicarius. The sequence continues at coordinate 9,686,964 of NW_026844326.1, read as the reverse complement.
TTTCCCATTAATCCGAGTCACTTGGGAGCAATCGGATGTTTTCGGAGACATTTCTCACGCTTTGAATTTTGACGTTTGTCAATTCTGACGGTCATGTCAATGAATGTATTCCTGTTGTTTTACGAAAATGTACCAAAAAATTAACGGTCGTAGGAAAAGTATAGTATGCAACACGTTCGGTAAACTTTTTAACTCACTCGTTTATTAAACACTTGCTCCGCTCGTGTCAAATAAACTCGTGAGTCAAATGCCGTTTACCGCACTTGTTGCATAATATGCTATTGTGAAATATTTTTTTTACCAATCAGAATTTACATTTTATTAAAAGAATACAAATGCAAAATCACGTAATATGAAAACGCTTAAGCTTAAACTTATTTAAACGTATCTATAGAACGGACTTTCTCGAGAACGTTCGTGTTTTTTTTCCTTTGATGCTATTTTTATTTTCAACTATTTTTCATTTATTGCTTGTTAAGGATCGGACATAATATGCAAGTATCTGAATATTATTTTCAGTGCCTAGGGCTTGAACTTGAACTTTTAGTTATTGTTTTCAACTCCTTTTTTGCAAAATTTAGCCATTTTGTTATATGGTCTGTACATAGATATAAGAAAGTGACCAATTGCTTTTGAACGGATTATCCAAGGGTGGTCATTAGCATACAATGCAACAAGATTATTACCTTAATTAATAATAATAACCTTAGATAATCTGTTCAAAAGCAATTGGTCACTTTCTTATATCTATGAACAGATCATACCTTCTGTATTGCAAAATAAATATTATTATTATTATTATATTATTGTAAAATTGTTGTTACCTATAGACAAGTAGCTTAATTTAAAATTTTCGTAAAGTTTTATTTTAATCTCAAAAAGAAAATCAAAAAATCAAACAAATATTTTTAGATTGACTGTGGAACAACAGCTATGGTAAAAATATTAAGTGGGCATTTTTTTTTTAATACTCTTCTACATAAAAAATAAACAAACAAAACTCACATAAATAATATTTAGGCAAGAATAAAACATATGCCGATCATATTTCATCTTGGCGTTCGTCTTCTGTTGTTAATAACTGTTAAAACTGTAAATGTATTAAATGTTGTACAAAATCATCACAACAAGATTCCAAACTCACCTATGAACCAAAAAGACGTTAGAAAATAATACTTTCCCCTTCCCTTTCCCTATATAAGAAAACAATAAACATTTATATTGGCGTATTCTACTTTATAACTGTGTTTTCAGCCACAATCTTCTTAAAAAAAAAAAGAAATATAAGCTGTCCCGTTGAGCGTTTGTTTTCGTCAAATAAACCATGCTTGATTCAAATGCCTGGCGAACAAAATTTATTGCGATATTCTACGTACACCTGTAACTTATTTGGGGGTCATTGTAAACTTGCTCTCTATGCTCGTAATGTTGAAATATTGTACCTCCTGACTTTGCTATATAAATGACGACTTAAAAATAATTGCAAAATTATTTTTAATCGTTTTCGCTGTGTGATGGTGGCCACTTTTTCAATGAAACTTTATGGGTAAGTTTTAAACCATTAAATATGGAGCGTCGGTTAAATGGGATGTATTTAGATGCGTAATGTAATTATGTTAACTCAGTTATCAAAGGCGACTAAGAAATATTTAAGGGAAACCAAATTTTTGAGGTTTATTAAAAACTCGTTCCGCTCGCACCACAACAAACCCGCGACTATTATTATATTATATTATATATTGGACGCGTCTTTCCACCGCCATATCCAAAATTGATGGATTTTTTATAACACTGCCAAATCCCTTTAACAACCTAATTAACGATGTATGTTTTATATTGAACCTTATCAAACATCTGTTAATTTATCGCCGCGAATCATGTCAACTAACATTTTCGTTTTTCGTATAGTCACTTTAGGCCCAACGACAGTGGTGAAATGAAACAGTCTCATAAAAACGTAGCTGTTATGAAATCAATACTGGTAGTAGGAAGCGTTCTAGGTGTATGTTCCCCATTGTGGGCCACATTTAAACCCAAATCGATGGCTTACTTCTACAAAATTTATTCAATCGGGAGTGCGGTGTTCTGGATACTTGTCACGATCTGGATGATCTACGCCAAACAGAAATATTTAAGCGACTCCATCATCTCGCCTGTTAGATTTATGGATTGCGCCGTTCATATATGCTTAGCCGTGTTTTCAGTTTCCGTAATTCTAGTTTCCGGATACGTGCATAGTGATCGACTTAAAACCCTGTTCAAGCATTTGGACCTTCTCGATGAGCGGCTGACACACGATGTCATGAAGAGTAGACGCAAGATTTATTACCACTTTGGTACCTTTAACGTGTTTTTGTTGGCTTTTATGATATCGGACGCAACAATATGGATCTCGACGCTCGGATTGAAATGGTATTCTAAATATTACCTCACTCGAGTCATTCAGCTTTACCAATGTTTCTTGACGGTGTTTTTCGCCAACGTATTAGCGGACCAACTGCGTGACAGATTTGAAACCTTGAACCAGCTCTTAGTGAACACTATTAAAGGATCGGATTGTGGTTTTTGGGTATATTCCCAGCAATTCAATGTAAGGCTGAACAATCGCCGCGGTGTCAAAGAATTCAGCCAAATACATACTTTCCTCTGCGAAATGGTGGAAAATTTCAACAGCATTTTTGGTTTTCTCTTCATGTTCGCTGCATTAGTCAGTATCGTTATGATACTGAACTTTGTAGTGATGATGCTTGCCATATTTTTCTTTGAGATCAAAATAGAAGGAATTGAATACGGAACCAACCTTTTAGTGGTCTGTACTATGGGAATTGTTATAATTATCGTAGGTCTACTTGGTATTGTGCTTTACGAAATTTAACGCCTTTTTTTAGGTACAAACAGTAATACTGGCTTGGATTGGCGAGAGGTTGTCCAATGAGGCTTCAAAAACTCATCGTATTAGTTATTCAATATTAAATTCGATATCTCTGCTGCCATATATCGAGACCAAGGAAGGATTAAGAGACGATCTGCTGTTGTTATCCATGCAAAGCGTATTCAGAAAGCCATGCGTTCGCGCCAGCGGATTTTTTGTTGTCAATTATAGAATGCTAGGATTTATGACCGCGACTCTTACCTCCTATGTGATTGTGGCCGTTCAGTTTTTAACTCAGACGCCACCAAAATTAAAAGAATTATACTAAGATTTTTTGGCAGATTTGTGACGATTTCGCTTTATTGTGTCAGCTGTTGATGAGTTTTAAAACTTCGTATTTATATTTGAGACGTTGAAAGAAATTTTATGTCTTTAAACATTGTAGTTGCAGTAGCAATTGCAATTAATAGCAATGCATAATGTAACTTTGAGTTCATTCTCAGCAAAATAAAATAAGACACATACTATAGTATTTTTTCTACTCCCGTCTGTAAAATACCTACTTACCTAAAATACCTAATTACCCACCCATCTAACGTGCGGGAAGCGTCACTTTACCACGTCAGTTTCGTTTCCCATGAATCCGAGACACTTCGGATATTTCCGGGATTTTACAGCAGGGATTTGGGAGCAATCGGATGTTTTCGGAGATATTTCCCACGCTTTGAATTTTGACGTTTGTCAATTCTGACGGGTATGTCAGTGAATGTATTCGTGTTGTTTTGCGAAAATGGACCCAAAAACTAATGGTCATAGAAAATGTATAATATGCAACACATTCGGTAAACTTTTTAACTCACTCGTTTATCAAAAACTCGTGAGTCAAATGCCGTTTAGCGCACTTGTTGCATAATATAATATTTTCTACTCCCGTCTGTAAATTACCTAATTATCCACCCATCTAGCGTGCGGGAAGCGTCACTTTACCACGTCAGTTTCGTTTCCCATGAATCCGAGCCACTTCGGACATTTCCGGGATTTTACAGCAGGGATTTGGAAGCAATCGGACGTTTTCGGAGATATTTCCCACGCTTTGAATTTTGACGTTTGTCAATTCTGGTGTTTCCGGTGTTAAATGTAGCAGAACTACCTTATGGAAGTGTATTCAACACATGGGTTTTAGATTTAAAAAAATTGACGAAAAGCAAGTTTTAAAGGAATATTTTAGAATTCGTAAATGGCGACTGGAATATCTAGAAATTACTTACTTGGATGAAACTTGGTTCGACACTTATCATACTCCGGAAAAGAGTTGGGTTGACTCAACTGATAAGTGTAAAACAAACGCGCTATCAAGTGGACTTTCTTTGCGAAAAATATTAAAGATTCATCTCTGGATTACCATGAAGACACCACCGCTGATTTATTTGAAAGTTGGTTTAAAAACAAACTAGTTCGAAACATTCCTCCTAATAACGTCATTATAATGGACAATGCAAGTTATCACAGTAGACAGTTGACAAAAACCCCTTCATCATGTGACACAAAAGCAACAATCCAAAACTACATGTATAATAACGACATTTATTTTCACGAAGATTATATCAAAAAGCAATTAATTGAGGTTCTACAAAGCTTGAACCTACAAAATTAATATGTCTGTGATAATTATGCAAAAAATCTAGGGCATACAGTTTTAAGGCTCCACCTTACCACTGTGTATTTAATCCCATTGAACATGTTTGGCACCAACTGAAATCTGCTATTCGTCGTAAGAATGTTTTCCCAGTGTTAACTCCAATGTCCTCAAACTTATAGAAACCGAAGTTTTTATCATAGAAACGGAATAAAGTTGGGCAAATTCTGTTAAACATATAGAAAAAGCAGAGCAATTGTATATCCATATTGCAAATAATATAGAACAAATAATAATTAGAACAGGCGATGATAGCAATAGTGATACTGATATATTATGTGTATAATTTTGAGTTATTTAAGTAGGTAATAAAATTATTTTGTCATTTTATTTTAGATTTAAACATAAATACATATATAACTAAATAAATATTGTTTAGTATCTTTCCTAACAAAACCCCAAATAATTAAATTCTAAGCAAAGTACGGACCTGTTCGGCCATATTTCATTCTTACAGCTTGCCCGGGTCTTTCCTTAATTCGTATCAGTTAATCACTTTCTTATATCTATGAACACACTTTACCTGTTTGTCCGCTATAAATTTTGGGACACGATCCACATTTCAACTTGTAGACTCCGGACTATTGAGTTTTTCGTGATTTAGTTTTATTGTTTTCTAAAAATTTTCCAATGGTGTTTTCGGTTTTAATACCAATCTTAAGACAAAATTTATATGGGTGTTTCAAAATTTTCTTGCTAGGTTCTCCTATGTATTTTATTGTCTTATAAATTTTGGGTTCGGTATTTCATAGAGTTCCGAGTTATTTGGAACTGTTTTTTAGTTATAGTCTTGTCTATCAAATAGAGTTCGTAACCATTGTTAAATGGCAGTCATTTTGTGTGTGTGAGGGTGATTATGAATTACTGTGTCCGTGTGTGAGCATTTATGGTAACTGGAAAATTCTAATTTGTTCTGTAATTTAGTTGTAGTTAAATCCAGAAAGTGTAAAGAGTTATTTAGTTCCGTCTCTATGGTAAATTTTATATTCTCATGTATGGAGTTAATATGATTCAAAAAGGAGTCTTTCCGTTCCAGTGAAACAAGCAAAAACATCATCTACGTATCTATACCACCAAAGAAGTCTTTTACTCAGAAGATGTTTATGTATGATGTTTTCCACATCGTCCATGAAAATTTCCTTAAGTAGTGGATTAAGTGGGATTCCCACAATTAATCATTCTTTAGCAATATACAATTGACCATTAAATTCAAAATAATTTTGGTCTAAACAAACTATTAAACTATCTAACAAGTTTTTTTTTTATATATCGGACAAACAGGTAGAACATTTAAGAAATGCACGTACGAACGTAAAAGAGCGTATAAAAATAAAAGCAAGGATTCTAATAACGCCATTCATTTAAATTCAGAAATGCACAAGTTTGATGATAATTTTGATATTTTACAAAATGAAAAAAAAGCAAAAAATTAAGTTTGTTTTAATCTATGGAGATGAATAAAATAAGATATTCGAATCTATTACTTAATGACCAACTGCATTTAAATGTGTTGTTAAATTTAAATTTAGAACCCTATAGCGGCAATTAAGAATCTATTACTACCCAGTTAGATGTTGGAATATTGTCATATTTTGTATTTGATAAAGGCACGGAGTTGTCGAAACAGCTCTCATAGAACAATATATAACCGTGAAAATCTGAACATTATTTATTTTAATTTAATTGTGTTAAATGGAAATCAAAATAAATAAGAACTAAAAGTTCAGATTTTCACGAAATTATATATTTTGACATGACAATTGTTTCGTAACAATTGTCATGTCAAAATATATAATTTCTTGAAAATCTGAAATTTTAGTTCTTATTTATTTTGATAAATGGATTTTCATCAAGTAAAAGCCACCTCAGTTCAATTTGTGTTAAATGGATTTTCATCAAGTAAAAGCCACCTTTCCTAACAAGACATTGGAAAACTGTTTTAAGTGGAAAATGTTTGATAAATTTCTACTATGCTCATATCTATTCGAGATTACTTATGGTATTCCCTTTTAGGGAAGTTCAAGCCATGCCATATCTGTTTTCAAATCCCAAAAGAAAGTCCTAAGGCGTATTGCTGGATTGTCGCCGGATAGTTCGTGCAGGGAGTTTAAAGTACTGCCTTTAGCGTAGAAGTTTGCGTTTAAAAATAAAAATAACTTACAAAAAAGCGGAGATTTCCACGAATATAATGCACGTAAGAAAGACTGTATTTCTATAAAAAATAAATAGACTAGAATTTTCAAAAAAATATTTTACGTGTTAGAGTGTATAATAAAATTTCCCCAGAGCTAAAGAGCAGTAGTAATGTAAACATTTTTAAACCCACACCGAAATTTTTTTTTCTAGAAAACAGTTTTTATAATCTAAACTTTCTAAACGAATATTTTACTTATTGATGTCATATATTTATTTTTATTATATAATTTTTTAATGCGATTTTCTGTCTCATTTGCGTGATCTATATTGTGTACCTAATTTTGACCTACTTAACGAAATCCATAATACACTGATTATATTGTTACTATGTGGGATAATGAAGATATTATTGGTGTTATTATTATTATTTAGGAGAAATAAGTGGTTGTTTCGTGTTACAAATACTAGCAACTGTAAAAAATTCACAGAAAAACTATTAAGATATTCAAATTCTTAAAATATGGGCTACAAGATTCTCTTCAGAAATTGCTCGAATAACCAGCCAAGTAATATCCTTTGAAACTGCCAATCTTCTAGTTTTCTGGCAACTGTATTCGCGATGTTTAATTTTGGGTCTAGACTTGATATGTGAAAATCCCACTTTACAAAGAATCCATTGTTATACCTAAGAAGTTAATCTTAGCACCTTTAACTCTAATTTTTGCAAATTGGTTCAAAATGACGTTGATCGCCTCTCACTAATTTAATCTCAGTTCATGTTCATGAATTTATTTCAAACAATGTTGTGAAATAAATGAGAATTTTTTATAGCAATGCTTTGCATATTACAAGATCATTAAATTTGAAAGAGGACGAAAAATTTACATAATATGAAATAAAAATTAGAAAAAAAAAATGGCAACTAGTGGGCTTGACTAAAGACTATTTTGTGAATTGCACCCTGATATTTCAAATGAACTTTAGCAAAGGACACATTTTTATTAAGCAATTTAACAAAACTTGTCTTCCTATAGTTGCAAGGCAGGCTTATTCATCTCTTTCTTTCAATTTGATTTTAATTATTTGCAAATGATGAAAATAAAAATCCGTTGAAAAATTAGCATTTCCCGTGTGTATTTCCAACTTAAATAGGTCGCGCTGCACAAAATAGGCTTTAAATTCACGTACTTCCAATTTTATATCAACAACTGTTACAAAAATTGCCACAATTTGCCGCATTTTCAACTAGAAAAAGCGGACCATCCGTTTGATTTATACGCCGGGCAAGTCCCTGCGGGATCTCAGAAACACATAAATATTACCTGCAATTTTTTTTTGGTACTTGCGGAGTTTCACGTGTCCGCCCTTTTATTTGCAACGCCAGACAGTATGCTCTAAATTTACGATGCTACTTTACGTTCATATATTTTTTATTGTCGCAAATAACAATTAGATTTGTAGGGCACTTTCATCTAGCTCTGCGGACTTGCGTAGTGACCCGTATTTATTTTGCCAATAGTTAAACGTATCGGTAGACAAAGCGACTACCGTAGGAAAAAAAAAGCACTACTCTTCAAGGTTTCGGCCGGAGTTGGCGCCAAGAATATGCCGAGAAAATTTGGCACTACTCCTGCGGTCGTTTCGCAGAAAAATTTCGAATTGTTAACGCTGTAAAATTAACTTCGTGCCTTTCTAACAACTTTCTCAAATCCAACTTGAAAAATATGTACGATACCTTAAATTTATCTTTACTTATAAGTAGATAAGCTGAGCTGGTTCCAAAGCAGAATTCCTTAATTAACATTCAAATCATTCTGATTTCTTTCTGTTTTTTGCAGTAATACTGAAAAATTCCACGCTTACCGTAAATCGTTGAAATGGCGTTCATTCTATATTCTACCACCGTCATATTTTTGCAAAACAGCAGAACGCCAAACTGTCATAAGTGTTTTATATATCCATCAAAAATATCCTGTTGCTCCTAACCCAGTAAGTGCCGGACAGTGTTTGATGCATCTGATATCATAAAGCAACACCTTGCGCATGTTTGAGCAATAATTTTAGGGTGGCGAATGGAAAAATATTTAATTTCTTTTTTTTTCATTGAAAATACAAAATTTTACCATACATACCATCTAAAAGAATACAAAGTAGCATACAATATAAAATAATTTGGTTCTATTTTTGAGGGTTGTTTTAAAAATAAAACACTAATTTTGAAATAAGCCGCTTTTCTACAAACATTTTTTAAAAACAATTTTATAATATTTTATAAAATGACTTTAAGAGTATATTATGGAAAAATTTGATAAATGTCATGGGTTTATTTTGGTACTAGCGGATCGAGTGTTTAATGAACGTGTCTCTTCATTGTTTTTAAAATTGACCAGGAAGGAAATACAAAAATCAAAGAATTTGGTTATCCTTAAATATTTCTTACTTTAATTTAACCGGTTGGGCACCTTTAACATTTAAAAAGATACCCATTCCAATCCCATTGAAAAAGTAACCATCCTGTATGCCTATGTATGTAGGTTCAACATAATTTCAACTATTATCCAGTGAAATTTTTCCATGGACGTACCCTGTAGCTAGTGAAACTTTTAAAAATGTCATTGTCAATATTTTTGGGTCGTAATTTATGTGATGATGTGGGCATTTTTGATAACAATGTCAGGTACAATATTGCAACATTGTGAACATAGAGAGACCCCAAAAAAACACACAAGTATGCGAATACTTTTACTCACAAAATCGTTTTCGTCTTACAGATCGTAAAATATATTTTGTTCGCCAGGCATTTCTATCAAGCGAGGTTTATTTGCCGAAAACAAACTCCTCAGCGGATAGTCGATATTTCTTTTTTTAAGGGCCACTGTAGCCGAAAACACAGCTATAAAGCGGAATACGTCAATATGAATGTTTTTTATTTTCTTATGTAGAAAAATCTGTATTGTTTTCCAGTCTCGCTAGGCTCGTTTCTCATTCATAGCTGTTCGAATTATGGAAATACTAAACAATAAATAAACAAGTGGTGCCTTTACTGTACTGAACAATCTAAAACAATCACTTACAAGATGCTAGTTTATTTATTGATTTATGACAATAATGACGAATAAAAAAAATAAAAATGTTCGTTACAAGGTCACAGTTTTTGTGAATATTGTATTTCTATGTATTTTATTCAGTGGGTTTTGTTTGTTAACTTTTTTTATGAAGGGAAATATTAATAAGAAGAAACTCTTAATTTGCTCGCAGTTATGAATAATATACGGGCAATGTTTTTATTTATTATACAAAATCAATAACTTTCTCCAAATCCTTTGGGCACTTTTTAAACTGTCTGGGCAGTTAAATAATGTCAAATGCTAAAATTACCAATAACATACATATTACAATATACCTCTTTCACAAAACCACTAATGATATATAGTCAAATATATTTTTACTGTAATATGTTTCTTAAATAGGGATATAGATGTTGGTTTCCAAATATTGACCGGTAGCCGAATAAACAGTTTTGGACCTTCATAAGAAAAAAAAAACTAACTTTGGTGTTAGGCTGTTCTCCTAAGTTTGCCCTTAAGATTAAGCTAAGTCAAGCTGAGCCAAGCGAAGCTCTCAGTAATATCATCGAATTTAAGTTGTAGTTCAATCGAATGCAGGACTTCAGGATCATCTGCAAGTTCTTCCGATCTCGCCGCAAAATTGCAAGAGCCAATAAACTGAATTGCAGTTCTTCTTCTGATGATAGGCAAACTCTAGGAGTTTGCCTATCATCATGACTATCCTGACTTTGTTGACAGTTACTCTGAACAGTGATTGGAGGACATTCCATCGTATATCTTGGGGTTCTAATTGCGTATTCAAAATATTCAAGCTTTTAAGCGTTTTAATTCTTTCTTCCTGTTTTCCCATTTGGTGCAAAATTGTGCAAAATGTTCAGATTACATATAACAGAGCATCGAGGCATTCGAATTCCATATTGTAAATTTATACCTCTCCTGCAAGGAAATTAAATTTTATAAGGGTAGCTCTTACAAGTACTATCCCATTTGAACTTTCTCTAGTGGTGTGTTATCGCAAGTAATATTTGCATTCATATTATTATGCTTTGTAATAATCACCTATTTCGTTTTACTTGGGTTTACGTTGAGTCCATATCGATTACAAGTATAATTCAATCTTTGCAGTAGCGTTTCTAACTCGTTTATACTATCGGCTATTAACAACTATATATTAATAATAACGAATTGTAGCGTTCAAGCGATTTTAACCTTATGTTATTAGAAAAAAATTCTTTGTTTGGTATAACTAGCTCTCTTCATTTATAATGGCCGTTTTGAATTAAAGTTTTCACATACGGTTGAAACCTTTAAAAAAATCCGATCAACTCCAACCTCAGACGAAAAAACCGCAACAGTTGACATTTTCACATCTTGGACAGTGCGTAATTATCCATTTGAAGGTAGGAAGTATATAAAATATTCATCTTTTTTTTGCCATTTTGCCATGGGTTCTTCAGTTCAATTTTAAAATTTAAATTAAGACAAGTTGGGCTTTTTTTTACGAAAATCAAATGAGTTGTTGGTAAATAAAATTACTTGCTTGCTCCTTGCTTGTCATTTAAAAATTGATATCTAGGGGAATGTATAGAAAGTATAGGATGGTATAAGAATTTGCTGTATATATCCAAAAGAAGAAAGATTACTAGATTCTCAGTTTATAAATGTGACTTTTTACTTTCGACAATTTAAATAATCCTTCTCGGATGACTTATTCCCATATTGGGGACAGGTAAAGACCTGAATCTCGGTTAAGATTGTTAGGTTGTTTATAGATTTCTATTTCGTCCTTGCCCCACGTATTATCCCAAAAGAGGAAATTATTTCAAATGTCGAGTCTTTGCTAAACAAACTGCTATCTCAAACAGCTAATGAAATTTGATTTGAATCCGCAAAAATCCTTAAAAAATCAAAACCTCGTAAATCTAATATTGCAAAGCCTGAACGCATTTCCCTAAAATCTCTAAAATGGTGGTCATGGACATAAATGAATATCAGGAAAAGATTCAAGATATTCATACAGACGGATCATATCGTCAACTTATAAAAGATCCTACGTTATCTATGGAACGCAACCTGTTATTAAGGCTTCTTCTCTATCAGACTCCGTGAGA